>NC_083886.1:64326158-64684438 GCF_032452875.1 Bos javanicus | reverse complement strand
TCTCCAGGGGCCAGCGCTCAGCCGTGCCTCTTCCCACCTCTTTCTCTGTGTTGCACACCGGGCTGTGCACATGTCTGTGAGGCTCCCCTGCTTTTGAAACACTGATCTTTTTACTTGGAGGTAATTTAGATTTACATGCAGTTGCAAGAAACAGTGCAGGGAGACTCCGTGTCCCTGTTACTGAGTTTCCTCCAGTGATGACATCACAACCAGGGTCCTGACAATGCTCATCAGGGACACACACCACCCTGCAGACCCCTCATGCCACCCACAGCCACATCCACGCCCCTGACCCAGGGCAACCACCGAGATGACCGGAATCAGACAGTCCGTAGCCTGTGGGGACTGGCCCTTTCTCTCAGCATAATTCGAGATTCACCCGTTGTGGTATCACCAGCTTGCTCCTTCTGACTGCAGAGCAGTAGCCCATGGCACAGCTGTGCCACAGCCTATGACACCTGGGTCATTTCCAGCTGGCACACCTGTGGTTTCCAGCTGTTTCTACTAATGCTGCTACGAACAGGTTTGGAGGTGAATCAAAGTCACACTTCTGTGGGCTAGATGCCTGGGAGTGCAGCTGCTGGGGTCGTGATGCTGCGTTTGTTCTTAGAGACCCCATGCTGGTTTCCAGAATGGCTGTATCCCCTATTTTGAAAAAGGGATAATACAACACACCTCACTCTGTCACCTGCTCTTTTCATGTAATAACATATGCACACACCTCTCAGGGTCAATACCTATGGATTTAACTTTTAAAAAGCCTTTCTTTAATAAAAAGTAATAAGCTGATACCAGTCCAAAAGTTGCTGAAAATCTTAGGAAACAGCACAGGGACTAGAGAACTAGCACCTGCTCCCACACGGATCATGCTAACACTGTGTTTTGGCAGAAATGAGAAAACCGTATATTTATATATTTAATATAATGCATATGAAGAAAACAGACTTGAAGCATCGTTGCACACAGACACGCTAGCTCCGGAGGCCTTTCCAATGCATTTCACCAACCTCCACTCTGCATTTAGGGCACTATTTTCTATTTGATAGAAATTTTAAATAAGAATCACACTGTCCAACATATTAACACACTTTTCACACATTGCCTTAGGTGTCTGTGTCACCACGCGTGGTTACGGTTCACCATCCAGCCGAGGGGTGGGACGGAGGGGCAGCGCCGCCAGCCAGGGCTGGGCTGGGAGGGGGCCTACGCGGCCCGCAGAGGTGCAGGGCCCTGGGGCTCCAGACTGTGAGATGACCGTGTCCTTTTGTTCATCAAGGCAGCCCTGGGACCAGCACAGGTGAGCTGCCGTGCGAGAGGAAGCGTGACACTCCTGGTTCGCCTGTTGGAGGCCAGCCCTGCAAGAAGGTGGACGGACATGTGGGCCTTCCTGCTCCTCCATCAGCTGCGGGGCCCCTGGGCGACATCCAGGGATCCGAATTACTGCACCTGCAGAAGGGTCTTCCAGCTGGGCGTGCGGTGAGACACCCAAACCCTCAGGCTGCCAGAACCCCTGGTGTGGAGCTCCCCCCACCCCGATCCCCCAGCCAGTGGCGGGCACCTCTCCCCTCCCAAGCAAACAGCTTTAACTTCAAATTCCTGAGAAGTCAACCTGCCTCCATGAAACTCCATTTGTGGGAATTACATGTAACCTCTGGGAATGAAAGAATCCATCATCTATCATGTGTCAACCCTTCAAGTTATCAAAGAGAGGAACTGTGTCCGACGGGACGAAGGACCAGCTGTTTTTCCAGCCATCCGGGATTTGCACAAAAATGAGGACCGAGGCTTGAGGATGCATGGGAGGTGGCTGGCAAGCTGCCACAGTTGGGACCAGACTCGTCCCCCTGCCTGACCTTATCACGGGCTGGAAGCCCGACCGCACTCCCACCAGCCCGCTCCCCTGACCCCAGCCTAAAAAAGTGGGTGCTGCAGAGAGCACATGGGGAGCCTGATAAGATTGCCCCCTGCCCCCAAAGGCGAGAACCTGGGTACTTGCCCTTAGTGGTTATGCCCAAGGTCGTATCTCCCCATTTCCTTCGGCCATTTGTCTATCAATGGTTCCAGCCTGTCTCCAGCCTCGTTCCCGGCTCCGGGTCACCCGGAAGCACAGCCCCCACAGCAGCCCCCTGCCAGGGCTGGGTCTGACCCCCAGAGCTCAGGGCCCTGCCCCGCCCGTCTCTGGATCGTGAGCTTCTGCTCCCGGACCTGCTGTCCCTGAGACTCAGCCTCCCAGCCTCACTGCCACCAACCTGTTTCTGTGGAGTGTTTAGTCTGAAGGACTTCACATTTATCCCTGTCAAATCCAACTTTGTTAGCATCGGCCCCAAGGCACTGAACAGGGAGAAAATTAATGGCTGACGTGAGAAGAGCAAACCCCAGCCCGCTCCCCTCACGTGTGTCCTCTTTCGGTAATCAGGCGGTTGCTGTGTTATCTATTAAGATGTGGGCTTCCCAGGTGGCACCAGTGGTAAAGAATCTGCCTGCCAAGGCAGGAGACATCAGAAACACAGGTTCGATCCCTGTGTCAGGTGGTGTGATGACGACCTTCAACGCGCTTCCTCTGGGCCTGCAGAGCGTTTTCACCGTCGCTACCCCCGTGCTCCTCGCTGACGCCCACGTGCCCACACTCACCTCTCTGCCCACCTTCGCTCCTCAGAGCGGCCCCCAGGCCCGCACAGCATCACCCGCTCCTGTTACTCTTGCCTTTGACCCGTGGCACTGGGAAGGTCACCCAGGGGGACTGCACACAGGCTCCACGCTTGTGGAGCTGGAGGCTTGGGGATCAGGACCCCCACCTCCGCGGGGACCTCTGAGCAGGAGGGTGGGAGCCGCTGGGGAGACGTCCCCATCCTTTACCTTTGGGGCCCCTTCTGCCTGCTTCTGGGGGTGGGCCCCTGCAGGACCAAATCAGCGACGGGCAGTTTAGGGCCGCCCCTCACACCGCTTTGGGCCCCAACCTGGGTTTCACGCCACTGCCCCCCTCCCACCTAGGACACTGCACCTGCACGCAGGCCCTGGCTCAGGCTTAGATGGAAGCCGGCTCTTCAGCCCTTCTCATCTTTGTAAAAACACACCTTTGAGGATGCAAGGAGGAGGCTTAGAGATGTGGAAGCCCTGCTCTCCCGAGCCTTGGGGCAGGGGCCCGGCTCCGAGCTGAGCACGGAAGCACTGCCCTGGGTGTGAAGGAAAGCCTTTGGTATCCTGGAGAAGCAGCCCGGGTGTCCCTGCAGAGTGGCCACCCTCCTGTAACTGGGACCTCCCTGTTGACACAGACGGGCTCTCCCCTCTCCAGCCTTGAGGAGGCAGGCCGTTGAAAACCGCGGCCTGGGTCCTATGGAGCAGACCCCGCTCCTACAGAGCAGCTCTGGGCTTGGAGGCGGCATGGCTGGGCTGGACCTTCCTGGGGAGCCTCAGCTCACTGGCTCGTGAGTGACTCCATGAGGCCCCATTGAACAATTCTGACCTGCAGCGCCTGCATCCAACGTCCATGTCTGAGCCCCGGCCACGTGCTGGGTGCTGGGGGCTCAGCAGGGGCAGCGGACCCACCCAGGACCCACCCTGGAAGCTCACTGCCTGCTTCCTGGCTCATGGCTGCTCTGGGCCTCATGGCTCCCTCTGCAGTCAGATGGGCCGTGTGACCACTCCAGCAGGACATGAGCAGGAGTGACGGGAGTCCTTCCTGGAGAGGGCTCTGGGCAGGTGCTGCAACCCTCCCCCAGACAGCCTCCTCCCCACACCGGTCAGCCAGGGGATGGTAGAGCCACAGGCCGGGCCAGCCTGGATCCCTGATGCCTTGTGGAGGAGGGCCACCTTGTAGAGGACTGCCCCATTTGCCTTGTGGGCAGTAAGCCCGCATTGGTGTGTTTCGGTTGCAGCAATAATCAACAAGACAGGCACGGTCTCTGCTGACCTGGAGCTGTCCAGGTGCACGGTCATCCAGCGACGACAAGGACAGGGGTCTGAGCGGGGAGCCCAGAGTTTCCGAGAGCGTGTGATCCAGAGGTCAGACAGCTTCTCCTTAACTGGAAGACGGGAAGTGTCTTTACAGGCTTTCAGAGCTGAAGTGGAGCCTGAGGAGGCCCTTGTGGTCAGAGAATTTTGAAGAGGATCAACCCTGGTGACGTGGAAGGTGAATCTGTAGTTTTAAACTCACTTCCTAGAGATGCCTTCGGACCAGACTGAGCTCCGACTGGAGTCTGGGGAGGAGCCCTCCACGTCCTTCCCATGGCCAAGTGCTTGGGATGCAGAGCCTGGGCGCCCGAGCCCGGGAGAAGATTCCCTCGTGATCTTGTCTCCTTCCTGACACGGCCTTTAGGTCACTGAGGCGCCTGACCTGCTTGGGGTGTTCCTCGGTGTTCAGTGGTTTACCCACTCAGCCCTTTGCCCACTCTTTCCTTTAGGTCAGAGTCTACCTGTTGATCCTGGGCCCTGTGGAGCCCAGAGCCTCAGTCCAGCTGGCAAGAGCCCACCACTAGCTGGGGAGGCGAGTGGTGCATCAGGCATGAGGGCTGAGTGCTGGACGGTACTGGGCAGCTCGGGGAGGGCTGCGGCCCAGCAGAGCTGACCAGTGATGATGGGGGCCCCAGAGGAACGGCCGGGGTGCGCCTCTGGAGGAGAGCTGTGTGAGGGGGGCGGGCGGCGGGGCGGTGGACTTAGGCTGAGAGAAGTGGGTGGTGCAGCCACCACAGGGCGGCCTGGATTCAAGGCTGTCCGCTCCGAGTTGCCTCCCTGACTCCGATGCTGGAGAAGGGTCCCCATGAATGCAGGGACCTTTCGCTCCTAACGGCCTGGCGTGTTGCTGATTCTATTCCCAGCCTGGCTCAGGGGAGATTCGACCTGTTACATATGCAGGCCTCACCCCAGGGCCTCTTGGGCATCTTATTTTAGTCCCTGAGGAGGCCAGCTGCCCGGGAGATGGCTCCCCTGGGATTAACAAGCTCTCCCTTCATTGACCGCCTTGAGCTGCAGCACCCTGGGAGGAGGGAGGTGCTTAGAGTCAGCAGCTTCCTGCAGCTGCCAGACCAACCAACCATCGCAGCCTCAGTCTTCGTGGTGGTTAGCAGCGTGGGGGGAGGGTGGGGGACCACAGATCGGCCGGCCTCAGCCGTTGCTCACAGGCAGTCATGAGCAGAGAATGTCTTGAGCAGTGATGGTCCTCAACTTGAACCATTTCAGATCCAAAAGAGTAGAATGGGTTCTACTGACACCCGGACCTCCCTCGGCTCTGGCCTGTAAGCAGGTGGCGGACAGGCCTCTGAGAGATGCTTCTGGTCTGCACCAGCAGGCTAGGGGAGTGTATTAAAGAGCAGAGACATCACTTTGCCAACAAAGGTCCATATAGTCAAATAATCTATGGTTTTCCCAGTAGTCATGTACTGATGTGAGAGTTGGACCATAAGGAAGGCTGAGTGCCAAAGAATTGATGTTTTTGAACTGTGATCCTGGAGAAGACTCTTGAGAGTCCCTTGGACTGTAAGGAGATCAAACCACTCAATCCTAAAGGAAATCAATCATGAATATTCATTGGAAGGATTGATGCTGAAGCTGAAGCTCCAATATTTTGGCCACCTGATGTGAAGAGCCGACTCATTAGACAAAACCCTGACGCAGGGCAAGAGCAAGAACAAGGAAGGGGCGACAGAGGATGGGATGGTTGGATGGCATCATTGACACAATGGGCATGAGTTTGAGCAAACGTGGGGAGATGGTGAAGGACAGGGAAGCCTGTCGTGCTGCAGTTCATGGGGTCGCAAAGAGTCGGACATGACTGAGCGACTGAACAACAGCCCTGGCCAGGGATGCTGGGTGCACATCTGGTCCGAGCTGGACCACTTCCTGCAGGTGCCCGGATGCTCCCTCCAGAGTCCGGATTGTGGATCAGAAGCAGAGGGCACCCAAGGGCAAAGCGACTGACTCTGGGGAGCTCGAGAATGGGGTGTTCTCAGGGGTTCGTGAGGCCAGCCTCAGAAGATGTGGGCTCTCCCCTTCCTAGTCTTGGCTGCTAAACTCTTAATTCCACAGAACCCTCCACGTCCTTCCAATAATATCTTCCTTTGGGATCAAGTCAGAATTTGGTTTCTTGCCCCAGCTGGCCACACCTTCATCAGAGATTCCAGCCCAGCTCTTGGGGGCCTGGGTTACATGTCATTCCTCAGGGCAGGTGTGCAACGCTTTTCTGAGACATAGAGGTGAGTGCAGGTTCCCAGGAGACCACGGGACCTGGGGGATAGGAGGCATGATCTCGGGGGATGGGAATACGGAGCATCAGCCCCAAGGCTCCAGTGTGGAAGCTGTGTGGCCCGTGAATTTCAACCTCTTGAAATCTCGGTCAGCTGGGGAAGCCCTCCCTGGGCTGGTTCCCGTCTGTAAGCTGGGGACCCCGCAGGGAGAAGGTTCCTGTTGTTGGGGGCTCCTCCATCTCCACCACACAGAGCCCTCTGACTTCCGGGGGCCAAGGACCCAAACCCAAGGCGCCAGTCCCCACCCACCTTGTGCTCCCCCTACCCTGGAAGGAAGGCCTGCTGAGCAGCCAGGACCCCAGGGCTGCCTCTGCTCACCCCCTCGCCAAGGCCCAGCTGCCTCATGCCCAGCTTCCTGGCACAGGTGCGGGCAGGACTCCTGTGTCACACTCTCGCCACCCACTGCCCCTGTCTCTTTAGGCAAGTGCCCTGGGGACCCAGCCCCAGCCTCAGCCTCCTCCAGCCCCTGTCTCCAGAGCACGGGTTATCCAGGCTTCCTGCCGAGATTCATAATTGAACGGGGCAGGGAGATTTCCCAGAGCTCGCTTGTCTCCGCACAGGGAAGCGGGCGTGCAGTTACTGTCTCTGCGAGTTCTCCACTTGAATCTGCTTGATGACTGCTGCTCGGACGAAATCTCCGTACCAGACTTCAGGGTTTTCTGCTGCTTCTTTCTTTCTTTCTTTCCCTTAATGAGCCAACACGGAGCTCCAGGGGCGAAACGTCTCTCTGCAGAGCCCAAGCTTTCCTGTTGGTCTGGCTCCGCAGACCTTGGGAATGAAGGCTGGGGTGAGGGGTAGGGTCACGACCTCCGGAAGGAGCCCTTGAGACCATCCACGCCTCGTGCTCACTTCCCGCACGAAGAACCTGATGCCCGTCCCCGCGGTGACAGGCCGGCTGGCCTCTGGGCTCCGAGTCCAGGGCTGTTTGGCCATCCCCACGGCCCGCTCCGGGGCTTGTTCACAACCGGTAAAGGGTTTGCTTTCTGGAGACAGCTTCGACTGTCAGAACTCGGTGGCGAGGGGGGGCCTTGTGCTGCTGGCGGGGGAGGCCAGGTGTGCTGCTAAACAGCGCACAGGACAGCATCCCCCTCAACAGAGGGGCGCATCCCCAGCTGCCGTGCAAGCGGCCCGAACCCTCCCTCCCCACGCCCGCGGCAGACGTTGCGAATCTCTCGCCGTGCCTTTCTCCCCGTCACAGCCTAAAGCCCTCTCAGTGCAGCCCTCCACGCAGAGGCTGAGTCGAGACCAGAGCTTTCGATCATCCCAAGGCCAGACACCACAGAGACGGGAGGCTCTGAAGTCACCCTGCCGGGTCGAGCCTGGCTCTGACGTCACTGCTCACTGCGTCGTCTCGGGTCCTGGTTAATTGCTGTGCTTCCTTTGCACCGTCTGTGGGATGGGGATCGTGACTGGGAAACCTTCAGAGGGCTGTTCGGAGGCTCCCAGGAGGCACTGCTGGCTGTAAACATCCCAGAGCCCGGGACAGCCCGTGAGCTGATATGACATTAGCTCTGGTGCCTGAGGCAGCTGCGCGTCAGAGGGAGGAGGCCAGTGTCATACCCTCCCAGGACGGCCTCGGACTCCTGTGCCTGCGATGTTTCAGCTCGGAATGGGCAAGGCCCCGACTCTCAGAAGGCCCAGCCAGATGACCACTGCCCCTCAGTCCCGTGAGTGACAGACCGACAGGCAAGGGCTGGCTCCCACTGGGCACCGCTCCCTGAAAAGCCCGGTGCTAAGCTCTCCCCATTTTCTCATTTACACCTCAAACTATCCTATGAAATAGGAGCCCCTATTTTACATGCAGAGCAGCTGAGGCTCGAGAAGGCAGGTAACTTCCCAAGGCCGAAACACTCCCCTGCTCCTGTCTGATCAACTCCAGAAGCAGAGCTCTGCCCTCGGGGCCACCCCACTCCCGGTTCTGAGACTGGAGACAGAAAGGCAGAGGAGCCGGTGTCCAAGAGGCCCCCATGCTTCCTGATGCCCTGGGGGCAAGGGGCTGGGGTGGTGCATGTCCGCCCTGGAGTCTCCTCAGGCTGGGAACAACTCCCCAGCAGCCGGAGACTGAGTTCAAACCCAGTTTTCAAGACCCGCCCCTGCAGTCTGGAGCACCAGGTTCCAATTCTCCCACACCTGCTGGAACTGGGGCTGGCAGGGCGCTCACTCAGGAGACACCAAGTTGTAGATTTGCTGCTCACAGACAGGACGCAGAGCCCCCAGCTAACCAGCACCCTGTCCCTCTGTGCCCAACCCCCAGAGCCCCGGGGCCGGCCTGTGCCCAGGCCACTGTCAGCAACTTTCCAGGAAAAGCTTCACGATTTTTGTTAACTTCCATTCTGTTCGGAATCAGAGACCATCAGTCCCCACTCCCAGGAGCCTCCCACCCCTGCCCCGGTGCTGGCAGAGCATCTACGGACCCACAGCCGTCCAGCCCCTTCGATTCAAGCGGCAGCCCCACTCTGAGGGCCTGTGAGTGCCAGTGGGCACTGGGCTGCGGTGGGGAGCCGGCCAGCATCTCTGCCGAGGCACCCAAGTGCAGGGGAGCCTGTAACCGGGTCAGGCAAGCTGCCCAAGGAGCTGGCACTTGAGCTGAGCCCCAAAGGATGAGCAGGAGTCGGCCATGAGCACAGCCTGGAACGGGTGGAGCGGACGGCACAGCAGAGGCCCAGGGCAAGAGGCCAGTGGGCAGGGATGCCAGGCAGCGGCTGGAGGTGGAGGGTGAGGAGGAGACGGGAGGTGGGGCCACAGAGGCAGGGAACCTTGAGGGGTTAGACCAGCCACCAGACGGGCTTTTGGATGGTCTGACCCTCCCCGGGGTGGGGCAGGAAGCAGTTAGAATCCAGGCTCAGGGATGAAAGCCTCACTCGGGGGTACAGGCTGGTGTGGGGTAGGGAGGGCGGGTTCCTCATCCGTCTCCAGGCTGACCGCAGCCCCTTCCTCCCTGCCAAGAAAGCAGCCTTGGTTTAGGGACCCACGTGACCCCCAGGCGGCCTCCCCGGGCCGCCTGTGCCCAGACTCCCCGAGGACCTGCCCACCAGCCCTCCCGTGCCCGCTCAGTCAGTTCCACAGGCCAGGCCCACACCCCATATCTGTTCTCAGCTGGGTTCCGGGACAGGTGCCCTTCCCCGGCTGCAGGCCCTTTAATTCCAGGCACAGCTCAACTTCCCTCCCCATCCTCCAGGAGGCTGGAGTGAGGCCTGGGGCTTTTGCTTTCAGGAAAAAGGAAACAAAATGTAAAAGCCAGCTTCCCTCCCTCCAGGGCACAGCAGGGCTGGCTGGAGCCGGGCGAGTAGGGGCTTGGTGGGCTGGGACGCTGCAGCCTCAGCCCAGGAACGGCGTGGAGCAATGGTCCTTCTGAGCCAAGCAGGACGTTCATGGGGAGGATAACAGTTAATGGGAAGCCACACTGCAGCTCCTCCCCAGGAAGCAGGAGAAAAGCTGCCAAGAGACACAAAGAAGAGGCTGGAGGCCAGGACGAAGCGCGACTCTGTTCCAAGGGGCCCGGTGAGGCCGGTGAGGGGCCCTGGTCATCACCTGATGAGGAAGTGGCCAGTGTCTGGACATTGCCCAGCCTTCTCTCATCTCTGACGCTTCAGTCTCTCACCCACACTGCATCCCAGGCCCACTGAGAGTGGGGAGAGGAGACAGCCCCTTCCTAAATGAGCTGTTTGAAGCCTGCTCCCCGCAGGGCGCCCCTGGACAGCCCGAAGCACTGCCTCCTCCTTCCTGACAGTCTGCGGATGCTCCCCTTTCTTGCCAGACTTTGGAGATGCAAAAGGATGAAAGTCTGCAGAGGTGACCCTCGGGGGTCGATGAGCAGCTGCTCCCACACTAGCCCTGTTACTAGGATAACTACCGCTGTCACCAGTAGCTAATACTTATCGCTTAACATTTATCATTTGGTCCTCACTACAAACCGTATCCTGCGGGGGCTCTATTATTGTCAGCTCCATTTTACAGATGGAAAAACTGCAGCCCTGAGGGGTTAGTGACTTGCCCAGGGCTGCCCAGAGCTGGTATTAGGACACAGGCAGTCGTCTCTCGAAGCCGGAACCCACTCAGGCTTCCCCGTCCATCACACTTTACACGATACAAATGCTCAGGCACCAGCTGCCCAGGCAAGGGCTACGGGGCCCAGCCCCAGCAATGATGCCCCGCCAGCTCCCTGGGCCGTCTCAGGAGCACCTGCCTCTCCCCGGCCTGTTCCAGACCAGGTGCCCAAGTGGATGAGACGGGGTGTCTCTTGGAAGCGTGTGCAGAGGGCTCTGGAGGGGTTGGGGAGGCAGAGCTTCGAGAGGGAGAAGGAACTGGAAACGGAGCGGAAGGCAGGGAGGGGACTGGACGGGTCCCCAGGCCTGGCCCCGGGTGAGCTCAACCCCACGCTGCTGCCTGGGGGGCGGGGGTGGGGGCGCGCACCCAGAACCCACGCGGCTCAGGAACGCACCGAGGGTGCGCCTGAGACCTGCTGGGAGGACTCCCCGCTCTGGGGCCCCCAACGGACGTCCCCACCAGTGGGCCTCTGTGCAGAGCGGCTGTGAGCGCCCTGGGCCCTGACTGGAGGGAGGCGGCCCCACCCCACTGCATGGGGCCCTCCTGGTTTCCCCGCCTCCCTCCACCCCGCCTGCTCCTAACCCCCAGACGGCCCCTCGAGGGCTCTCCCTTGGGCCCCTCCTCCTTGGAGGGACTGCTGCCGCCCCACTTCCTGTCTGAACGCCCCGGTGACCCTCCCTCCTCTCCACAGGTTCTCAGCACTCTGCGGCCTCCAGCGCCGTCCACAGCGTCCCCACTGCAGACTGAGCCTGTGGCTGCCGTGGACACCGACGTCCACAGGGACCCACTCGCCTCTAGCGGGGGCCCGCTCCACCCCGCTCCTCCGCCGGCCCCCCCTCCAGCCCCTCCTGTGCTCCTGCCCTCCGGGCCGCCCACCCCATCCTGCTGGTAATTCCTCTGTCAGCCGATCCGCAGCAGTTTTACCTCGTAGGGAGCCTCAGAGCCTCTCCTCCGGGCCCATCTGAACTTTCTCTTAACTGGCACCCTTGTCGCTGCCTCCTCGGAAGGTGACCTGGTGACTCCGGACTCTGACCAGGGCGCCGTGGGGCTTCCGACCTCCCCCGGGACCAGGTCTGGGCCTGGCAGCCCTCGTGGGCTGTTCCCGCAAACCCTGTGCCCTGGCTGCCCCTCAGTGGCACTGAGCTGAGCTGGGCTCCCGGCTCCGTCCTGCTCTTCCGAACCATGTTCTGCTTCCTGCGCTTTCCTGGCCTAGAGCTTTCCTGCCCCTTCCACCTGGGGAGCTCCCGGTCAGCAGGGCCAGCGCTGCCCTTTCCAAGAAGCCCGCCCAGACCAGCTTCCCATTCCCTCGTGAGTACCCATGATGCTCTATGCAGCTTCCTGTTTTGCATTTAATTGTGTGTCCCTGAGTCAGGGAGGGTCTGAGGCTTGTCTGTCTTTGAATCTGCAGCTCCCATGATCCCGGTTGGTGAGATTGCATAAACTTCTGTCTCCAGAGGGGTTTCTGAGGGCTGGGGGGTCAGGGGCACTGCTCTCTCCTGGCCCCTGATTCCAGGCCCACAGGGCAGGTGGGCAGAGCATCCAGGCTGCACCGCCCTCCGCCCTCCCCTCCAGCGACGACCCCAGAACCCCCGCAATAAGGCCGAGAGGATACGCGTGGCCTCTGCTCACGAGACGTCAGCGATAGAGCCGCTGTCACTGACCCCCCTGGTCAACACGTCACCCCAGGAAGCGCGAGCCGACGGTAACGTGATGAATACGACTGTGCTCTCGGAGAATCCCTGGAGATTCGCCCTCTGAGAACCATGGTTGGGATCCAGCGTGACCGGCTGCCAGACCAGCTCCATTTTAATCCTCTCCAAAACGCAGAGTCGGACACAACTGAAGCAACTTAGCAGCAGCAGCAGGAGCAAAACCAAAGGCTGAAGTGAGAGCCGCAGGAAAAAGGAAAACCCCCAGGTCTGTCTGGATCCCACGTTCAATACAAAACAGCTGTCCTAAATGCCAGTGTCTCGATGTTTTAGAAGCAACACCAGCCCCCACGGAGAGGTGTAGACTCCAGGGTCCCGGCCTGCCGGGGCTGGGGCTCTGAGCCCCCACTTCTCAGCTGACACCGCAGGTGGCAGGACCGCGGTCATGCACTCAGCCGCCCATCCCCATGAGACCCAGATCCCGACACAGGATCCCTTGGTGCCTCCATCTGGGGACAGAGCCTGGCTGCCCACCTCCAGCCTCAAGTAATAGCCAGAGAACAAAGCTTGTTCAGGTGCCGGGACCCAGGGCAGCAGTGCAGCCATGGCTGGCAGCCAGTGCCTCGTCCAGGGAGGCCTGAATACTTTACATCTAATGCCTCTGAGTTATGGGCTTTATACCTTTAGATACCAGAATAAACTTGATTTGAAATTGGCCCCAGGGGACATTTGTTAAAGAGAAATAAAGATGTTAGATGCAGTTTCAGATGCTTGCCTGAGCGGCCCTTACCACCGGCGCTCACGAGGCTATGAATCTCTGGATAATCCGGGGAGAATGTCCCAGCCCTCCGCATATCAACGCCCCGCCTCCCGGTCCGTCAGCAGCCCCTTCCTGAAATAGCACCTTTTCCCTCACCCTCTGTCCCTGGGGCTCTGAGAAGGAAGGCAGGGAGGGGAGCCAAGAGTGGGGTGTGAGGGCCAGCCGCCCTGCATTCTATCTGTTCTTTTTGTTACTTGTCCCCATTTCACAGAGAAGGAAACTGAGGCTCCTGGAAGCGCTGTGGAGAGCAAGAGGAGGGAGCCAGGACCTCAACTCAAACATGTGGCCCCAAAGTGCACGCTTTTTACTGACATGACACCCAGCTGGCGGTCACCACGGCCCGGCCACCCAGGTCGCCTGCTTGGCAGTAGGCTGAGTCTGTTACTATTCGTACTCAGCAAGGTGCTTTCCCCTCTGTGCCTTGTTTTCTGCTCCCAACAGCCAGGATAACCCCAGCCCCTCCGAGGGTGAGGGTGAGGGGAAGCGGCGAGGACCTTGGCAAGGGCCTGGCACGCCTTCTCCACGAGCACCTGTTCGGAGAGGAGAGGCACTGAGTCACGCAGGCCCAGACCTCGAAAGGCTTTTGTACTTGAATGACAGGACGTGCCCAGCTGCCTGTGTGTGGGTGGCGATAGGGAGGGGGATGGACAGGTGTGTCCCTGCCCTGCCCAGCCCAGCCCCGGGGGTGGGTGTGGAAAGCTGCCCTCTGCCCCCAAATGCATGCACTACGCTCTGGGTGCAGGGGTGACCCGCTGGCAGGAGCAGCACAGAGCAGATGCGGAGCCCCGGAGCCAGGGGCCAGGCCTGCCCAACCGCGCAGAGCTCTCCCGCTGAGCCCTAATTCACAGGGCTGCTGCCAACGCTCATTAATAAATGATGGAAACCGCTCAGCAAATGTCGAGCCCGAAACGTGCTGTGCGGCCCCCACAAGCCAGGCCAGGCAGCCTCGGGCTGTGAGGCTGGCGGAGAGCTCTCCGACCAGGGCGAGCCCGGGCTGGCGACCCCCGGCCAGCTGCAGACACGTGGGGCTGATGCTCCTGGTGGTGGGCATCCCCTCGGGGCTTCCCTGGGGATGGCGGGGGCAGACAGATTCAGAGGGCTGTCTGTCTGCTGATGGGAACAGAGCTGCCGCTGGAAAGGTCAGCCAGACAACAGAGAAGGAGGACACATAATCCACATTAGGAGACACCTGCTTGTGGTCTGGGGTCAAGGGGGAGTGAGGTCACAGGGCCAGAGGCCCCCTTCCCTCCCTCCACGTAGCTTGATTTGGGCAGACCTTCTGGGGGAGAGAAGGCACTCCCACGGGGGCCCCCTGGCACTACCACCGACAGGGATCCCACCTTCCAGAGACACTTGCTTGGGTCATGTTTCTATCTGTGGCCCACCCAGGACAGATCCAGGTTTTGTCGGGCAACTGGACGGGCCCTCTTAAAGAAAAAGAGCACAAACACACAGCTAGAATCCAGGCCTGGGAAGGGCCCGTGCAAGGGAGCACCCGAACCTCGGGCTTCTTCAGCGTCAGGAAGAGCCCACCTCGTGCTGGTCTCGTCCGGAGAGAGCAGTGCAAACACTGTGGCCACTCCCAGCTGTCAGCCTTTCAGGAAGCCCCCACCAGACCGGTGGTCTCCAAGTCAGGCTCCCGGAGCCTTGGGATGCCCCCAAAGGGTGCAGACAGGCTGTTCCTGTCTGACCCTCCCCGCCCACCCACGGCGGGTGGCTCCTGAGAAGGTGGACGCGGGGTGGGCGGGGCTGGGTCCCCTCGTGCGGCTGGAGGACATTCTTTTTAGAGACAGACCCTGTGCCTGGGGGTCAGTCTGGGTCTAACGCCTGGACGAATGGATGAACAGGGGCTGAGGCGTGGAGGGGAGGCCCCCTCCAGGAGAGTCTGGAGGAGGGACGGAGCTGGGTGGGCAGGCGGCAGGTCCTCCCCAGCCCCCTGCCCCCTGGAGGACCTTCACCCAGGGAGGTGAGGCTGGAGACGCAGGGCAGACGGTACCGCACCCCCTCGGCGCCTCTGACCCCCCGACCCCCTCGCGTCCACCTCAGGCCAGACAGGGCCCTGAACGGATGCGGTTCTGGCCCTCGGATGGCAGGATGCCTTGCCGGGAATCATCACCGAACATGAGGGCAGGAGCTGTCAGTTCCTCTGTGGGGCTAACGCCCAGGGAGTTGCATGGGGTGGGGGGGGTCCATGCCCCGTCCGGGCCGGATATCCCTGGTCCATAAGGGACTCTCCTGAGGGTCAGCACAGAGAAGGCACAACGAGTGACCAAACAGGAGGAGGAAAGGCGCCTGCTACAGCCTGCCCCGCCCACTGACTGTCAGGCCACGCCTACTTCCCAGTCCCCGCCCGCTGCCTTTCTCCGGCTCCGCCCACTCCCTGCCGGCCCCGCCCACTGCCCGCCCCACCCGCCGACGCCCCCGTTCCCCCTCTGCTCGCCTTGGCCCCGTCCACTTCCCGCTCCTCGTCCACACTCCCCTCCTCTTCCCCTTACCCCAACCCCACTGACGCCCCTCCCCGTGGGATCTGGCCTCACACTGTGCGGGGAGCAAGGCCTTCCCAAGGTGGCGGCTTCGTTTGAGGGTTTCACTTCAGCTTCTCTTTCCACAGGAAACTCGAGGGAGTCTTAGGGCCTGGAAGCGGGGAAGGGGCAGCGGACCCAAGGACACCCGGGCCTTCCTGCTCCAGGGCCAGGAGCCTCCCACGTGCTCTGCCCACCCCCACCCCGTGTTCCTGTGTGAAGGAGACACCCTGGCGAAGAGGGGGGAGGGAGCTGCCATTCACCGAGCTCCTAGCAACCGCGTGTGCTTGAGGATTCCACGGATCTAAACCTCAGAGCACCCCCGGAGTCTAGCATTACCATCCTGCTGTCATAAATGAGGAGGGTCAGATTTAAAGGGTGCTGGAGGAAATTTCCCAAGATTGCCCCCGCGTCAGGGACAGAGCCCGGGCCCAAGTTCACTTTGGTCTCCAAGTCAAGTTCACCTAACTTGGTAGCAGAGTCCCACCCTCGGTGTGCTCCCCTTGAGTGTGGGCGGCCCCTGAGAACAGGCTCGCTGGGTTGTGTTATATAAGGCTGCACCAGGGCAGGCTGGAGGGGGAGAAGTCAGGGAGACACCCCTGCTGGCCTTGAAGAAAGCAGACCGCCTCCTGTGAGCCAACACAGGGCCGTGTGGTGAAGAACGGCAGCTGTCTCTGGATGATGGCTTGCAAGAGAACAGCCTTGGTCACACAGCTGCCAGACACAAATTCTGCCAGCCGCCAGACACGAATTCTGTGAGCTGGGAGAGGACCCCACCCCAGGGAGGCATGTGGCCTGCAGACACCTCACTCACAACCTTGGGACACTGGAGTGGAGGATCCCGCTCAACAGGCCAGACTCCCAGTCCAGGGACACTATGAGATGGTCTGTCTGTTTTAAGTCGCTGAACTCGTGCTAATTTGTTAAGAAGCAGAGCAAACAAGGGCTTCCCAGGTGGCTTCCCCGGTGACGCTAATGGCAGAACCTGCCTGCATATGCAGGAGACATAAGAGATGCAGGTTCAATCCCTGGGTCGGGAAGATCTCCTGGAGGAGGACATAGCAACCTACTCCAGTATTCTTGCTTGGAGAATCCCATGGACAGAGGAGCCTGGTGGGCTATAGTCCATGGGGTCACAAAGAGTTGCACACGACTGGAGTGACTTAGCACTTGGATGCAATCTCAAAAACAACAGAATGATCTCTGTTCGTTTCCAAGGCAAACCATTCAATATCACAGTAACCCAAGTCTATGCCCCAACCAGGAACGCTGAAGAAGCTGAAGTTGAACGGTTCTATGAAGACCTACAAGACCTTTTAGAACTAACACCCAAAAAAGATGTCCTTTTCATTATAGGGGACTGGAATGCAAAAGTAGGAAGTCAAGAAACACCTGGAGTAACAGGCAAATTTGGCCTTGGAATACGGAATGAAGCAGGGCAAAGACTAATAGAGTTTTGCCAAGAGAATGCACTGGTCATAACAAACACCCCGTTCCAACAACACAAGAGAAGACTCTATACATGGACATCACCAGATGGTCAACACTGAAATCAGATTGATTATATTCTTTGCAGCCAAAGACGGAGAAGCTCTATACAGTCAGCAAAAACAAGACCAGGAGCTGACTGTGGCTCAGACCATGAACTCCTTATTGCCAGATTCAGACTTAACTTGAAGAAAGTAGGGAAAACCACTAGACCATTCAGGTATGACATAAATCAAATCCCTTATGATTATACAGTGGAACTGAGAAATAGATTTAAGGGCCTAGATCTGATAGAGTGCCTGATGAACTATGGACAGAGGTTTGTGACATTGTACAGGAGACAGGGATCAAGACCATCCCCATAGAAAATAAATGCAAAAAAGCAAAATGGCTGTCTGGGGAGGCCTTACAAATAGCTGTGAAAAGAAGAGAAGCGAAAAGCAAAGGACAAAAGGAAAGATACAAACATCTGAATGCAGAGTTCCAAAGAATAGCAAGAAGAGATAAGAAAGCCTTCTTCGGCGATCAGTGCAAAGAAATAGAGGAAAACAACAGAATGGGAAGGACTAGAGATCTCTTCAAGAAAATGAGAGATACCAAAGGAACATTTCATGCAAAGATGGGCTCGATAAAGGACAGAAATGTTATGGACCTAACAGAAGCAGAAGATATTAAGAAGAGATGGCAAGAATACACAGAAGAACTGTACAAAAAAGATCTTCACGACCCAGATAATCAAGATGGTGTGATCACTCACCTAGAGCCAGACATCCTGGAACGTGAACTCAAGTGGGCCTTAGAAAGCATCACTACGAACAAAGCTAGTGGGGGTGATGGAATTCCAGTTGAGCTCTTCCAAATCCTGAAAGATGATGCTGTGAAAGTGCTGCACTCAATATGCCAGCAAATTTGGAAAACTCAGCAGTGGCCACAGGACTGGAAAAGGTCAGTTTTCATTCCAATCCCAAAGAAAGGCAATGCCAAAGAATGCTCAAACTACCACACAATTGCACTCATCTCACACGCTAGTAAAGTAATGCTCAAAATTCTCCAAGCCAGGCATCAGCAGTATGTGAACCATGAACTTCCTGATGTTCAAGCTGGTTTTATAAAAGGCAGAGGAACCAGAGATCAAATTGCCAACATCCGCTGGATCATGGAAAAAGCAAGAGAGTTCCAGAAAAACATCTATTTCTGCTTTATTGACTATGCCAAAGCCTTTGACTGTGTGGATCACAATAAACTGTGGAAAATTCTGAAAGAGATGGGAATACCAGACCACCTGATCTGCCTCTTGAGAAATTTGTATGCAGGTCAGGAAGCAACAGTTAGAACCGGACATGGAACAACAGACTGGTTCCAAATAGGAAAAGGAGTTCGTCAAGGCTGTATATTGTCACCCTGCTTATTTAACTTATATGCAAAGTACATCATGAGAAACGCTGGACTGGAAGAAACACAAGCTGGAATCAAGATTGCTGGGAGAAATATCAATAACCTCAGATATGCAGATGACACCACCCTTATGGCAGAAAGTGAAGAGGAACTCAAAAGCCTCTTGATGAAAGTGAAAGTGGAGAGTGAAAAAGTTGGCTTAAAGCTCAACATTCAGAAAACGAAGATCATGGCATCCAGTCCCACCACTTCATGGGAAATGGAGAAACAGTGGAAACAGTGTCAGACTTTATTTTTCTGGGCTCCAAAATCACTACAGATGGTGACTGCAGGCATGAAATTAAAAGACACTTACTCCTTGGAAGGAAAGTTATGACCAACCTAGGTAGCATATTCAAAAGCAGAGACATTACTTTGCCAACAAAAGTCCGTCTAGTCAAGGCTATGGTTTTTCCTGTGGTCATGTATGGATGTGAGAGTTGGACTGTGAAGAAGGCTGAGCACCAAAGAATTGATGCTTTTGAACTGTGGTGTTGGAGAAGACTCTTGAGAGTCCCGTGGACTGCAAGGAGATCCAACCAGTCCATTCTGAAGGAGATCAGCCCTGGGATTTCTTTGGAAGGAATGATGCTAAAGCTGAAACTCCAGTCCTTTGGCCACCTCATGCGAAGAGTTGACTCATTGGAAAAGACCCTGATGCTGGGAGGGATTGGGGGCAGGAGGAGAAGGGGACGACAGAGGATGAGATGGCTGGATGGCATCACTGACTCGATGGACGTGAGTCTGAGTGAACTCCGGGAATTGGTGATGGACAGGGAGGCCTGGCGTACTGCGATTCATGGGGTCGCAAAGAGTCGGACACGACTGAGTGACTGATCTGATCTGATCTGATCTGGAGTGACTTGGCACACACGCATGCCCGTGCATAGAAAACAAACATATGTCTCATCTTTCAGTAGTCCAGTCGCCTTGGGGAAATTATTTCATTTCCTGAGACTCAGTTTCCTCAGCTGCAAATGGGGTTCATGCTGGTACCGTCTTCGCAGGGCTGGTAGAAGGGTCAGTAAGACCCCACAGCCCATGTGGTGAGCTCTCAACTCACAGTTGCTAACAAATCGCGTCTTTTACTCAAGGCTACCATTTTTGGTGAGTAACTTGGGCAACATTTCAGGAAGCTGGTTAATTTGGTCGTGTACATCCCCTACAAACTAACCTTCAAGTTCAAGTCGTGAACTTTGAAAGAGGCAGACAGGCGTGCCAGCCCCTGTGTGCCCGCTGTTGTACCACACTACTGTACTTCTCAAGGTGCTGTATAAGATTAAAGATGCTTTTATTTTGTGTGTTTATCTTTACGTGTGTATTATTTAAGTAGTAGAGAAGTATTATAAGCCTATTACAGTAGAGTACTATATAGCCACTGTGTGAGTTGGGTACCTAGGCTAACTTTGTTGGACTAATGAACAAATTGGACTTACAAACGTACTCTTGGAATGGAGCTCATTTGTACATAGAGAGCTTATCACAGCCATCTGCCATCTGCAGGGCTGCATTAGCTTCCCTGTGTTGGTTTCCTAGGGCTGCGTAACGAAGCACCACAGGCTGGGATTAAAACAACAGACATGTGTTCTCCTGCCCTCCCAGGATTGAAGGGGGCGACAGAGGATGAGATGGTTGGATGGCATCACTGACTCAATGGATATGAGTTTGAGCAAACTCCGGGAGATGGTGAAGGACAGGGAAGCCTGGCGTGCTGCAGTCCATGGGGTCAAAAGAGTTGGACATGACTGAATGACTGAACAACAGGCTAGAAGTCCAAAATCACAGTGTCGGGAGGGCCCTGCCCTCTGAAGGATCAGAGAAGAAGCTGTTCGTGACTTTCTGTAGCGTCTGGTGTTTGCCAGCAACCTGCTGTGCACCTGGGCTCTCAGCCGTGTCACCCCAACCGTGGCCTCCGTCCACACGGTCTTCACCCTGTGTGCCTCTTCTCGTCCTCTAAGAATCCAGTCTGTTACCTTAAAGCCCATCCAAGTTATGACCTCATCTTAACTTGGTGACATCTGAAAGGACCCTATTTCTAAATAAGGACTCACAGGTACCAGGGTTAGGACACTTCCATCTATTTTTTGGGGACACAAATTTAGCTCACCTCACACCCAGGGCTGAAAGGTGTTGGGAGGAAAAGAATCCCCCAACATCGTCCTCTCTCTTCTCATCTCCTGCCTTGCGAGTACCTTCCAGGAGACAGAACCAGAAACTGGAAACCCCCACCCAGGACTTTCTAGAACGTTCTATCCTGAGAGCTGAAGACCCCCTTGAGGTCCTCATCTTTGGGGACCTGGAGAGCATTGGAGGCCGTGAGTGGTCCTGTGCTGCCCGCGGCAGGACGAAGAGCCTGTCGCAGCGGCGATGGGAGGCCAGGGCCCAGCGGCGGGCCCGCAGGAGGCCCGGCCGACCTTTGAAGTCAACAGGCGGCTGTGGCAGAATCTCTGCTGGGGGAGCTGGACTTCTGAGGGAAACAGAAAGACTGCCTCCTCACTTCAAAGAGAGGCCAGGCTGCAGGCTCCGGCCGCCTCCTCCCCTTTCCGTGGCTGCACGTCCTCTTGCTCAGAGGGCAGTTCACAGCAGCAGGTTGCACCCGTCCAGTGGCTCAGATGACCAGACTGGCCAAGTCACAGGCCCGTGAAGGCGGCTCTGAGCTCTGGGCCTGCACCCAGGGTGGCATTTCCGTTGCTGTGAGGGCCCACGGGCTGCAGGCAGACGCTGTCCACATGCTGACCCAGGGCTCCAGATGCTGGGACACGGGGATTCACATGGTCAGGCTGTGTCCAGCTGGGCCTGTGGCTCTGCAGCCCCACTGTGTGCAGCTGCAAGTACCCCCATGCACACAGTAGGGAGGTACGCCCACGAGGCATATGCACTCAGGGTCAGTTGCCAGTCTGCTTCTCCCTGGCCTCTGGTGACGCCACGCCCTCCGGCTTTCTATCCACCCCATGGACGGCTGGGCTCTCTGCAGTTTCTCACCCCGGGGGGTCTCGTTGGCGCCTTGGCTCTTCTGTCACCTGACATCGACGCCCTCTGCTATATTTCCTCTAAAGACACACAGTGGTTTCTGTCGTCCTGGACCGTGAGCAGCAGAGGAAAGATGACGACTAAGCACTTAGAATGTACAGTGCGTGTACCGGGCGGCCCTTGTACACATCACATGAATTCTCACGTGGGTAGAGATGGGGTTGATGATTGAATCCATTTTGTAGATGAGGAAAATGAGGCTCAGAGATCTTAAATAACTTGTCCAAAAGAAACCTCCATGTGAACTCCATATGGAAACAACACAAGCTTTGGGGCAAATCTCATCTTACCCACTTCAGCTGTGTCTGCAGGCATGTTACCTACTCTTTCCAAGCCCCTGGCTCCTAATTCCAGAACATGTCCATCACCCCAAACAGACACCTTGTATCCACTCCCCTCTGCTCCCAGCCCCTGGAAACCACTGATCTGCTTCCTGTCTCTGTGAACACATGGATGCTTTGTACAAGAGGCTGCAGGCTCCTTAAGGTCCAGCTCACAGGCTCCCAGTGTCCCTCTCACTTGGGGACACACCATCCACCTGTCACCCTGTGATGGGCTCCCCCCATCCATCCATCTGCAGGATGGGCCTCACCTGCATCCTCTCCTCCACCCCATCCTCTTCAGGGCTCAGCTCTCCTGGTCTGGACTCTTCCCATGTGTATTAATGGGTCTGCTGCCCCCAGCCCAGCCCCCTCCACCCTGTCCTCAGCTGTAGAGTCACAGAATCTGGACTCCCCCCAGTGAAACCCTCCACTAGGAACTCTGGCTGAGGACTGAGTGCAGCCCCTGATCTGCGTGTTTGAAAGACCCTAGCTGCTGGCCTGCCTGGCTCCTGGGCCTCCTCCTGCATCAGCAGACCCGAATGTCTCGGCATTCCAGAACTCTCTATGTCCCGCGCCTCCGCAGTGCCCACTCAGGGCCAGGGGCGTGGGAGGCACATGGCCTCAGACCTGTGCCCGGGCCCCTGTTTGCCCCGAACTCTTCTCCCTCCTTAAGAAGCATTAGTTTCTTAAAAGACTCATGCTCACCTTTCAATGGTGGTTCAGCTGACCTGTTGTCTAGAAAGACTCTTGTGCCTGGAAGGGCCCCACCCCGCTCCCGGCTCCTGGTGGCTGCAGCTCCTTGGCCCTGCATATACTGTCGCATTGCCTCAGTGAAGTGTCATGGATCTGGCTTCCTTCTGTCTCCCCTCTCCTTACTGGACACTGACTTCTTCAAGAATCAGGGCTGGATTCTATTTTTTAACCCCGGTGCTTAATACAATGTCCTCTGAATGAATAAAAAATGAATAGATGAGTGAATGAATGTGTGAATGAATGAAGACGTGTGACTCTGCGTGTTCAACCCCCCTGCCTGGAGACATCTGCATGTTCTGCAAGATGCAGAGCAAATGTCACCACCTCTGGGAAGCCTTCCCTGACTTCTCTCTGGAATCAAGAGCACCATGACAAGTTTCTCTTAACTAAGGATCCCAGTATACCTACTACTGTGGGCAAGAATCCTTTAGAAGAAATGGAGTAGCCATCATACTCAACAAAAGAGTCTGAAATGCAGTACTTGGATGCAATCTCAAAAACGACAGAATGATCTCTGTTCATTCCCAAGGCAAACCATTCAATACCATGGTAATCCAAGTCTGTGCCCTGACCAGTAATGCTGTAGAAGCTGAAGTTGAACGGTTCTATGAAGACCTATAAGACCTTATAGAACTAACACCCCAAAAAGATGTCCTTTTCATTATAGGGGACTGGAATGCAAAAGTAGGAAGTCAAGAGATACCTGGAGTAATAGGCAAATTTGGCCTTGGACTACAGAATGAAGCAGGGCAAAGGCTAATAGAGTTTTGCCAAGAGAACACACTGGTCATAATAAACACCCTCTTCCAACAACACAAGAGAAGACTCTACACATGGACATCACCAGATGGTCAATACCGAAATCAGATTGATTATATTCTTTGCAGCCAAAGATGGAGAAGCTCTATACAGTCAGCAAAAATAAGACCAGGAGCTGACGGTAGCTCAGATCATGAACTCCTTATTGCCAAATTCAGATTGAAATCAAAGAAAGTAGGGAAAACCACTAGACCATTCAGGTATGGCCTAAATCAAATCCCTTACGATTATACACAGGAAGTGACAAATAGAGTCAAGGGATTAGATCTGATAGACAGAGTGCCTAAAGAACTACAGACAGAGGTTCATGACATTGTACAGGAGGCAGTGATCAAGATTATCCTCAAGAAAAAGAATTGCAAAAAGGCAAAATGGCTGTCTGAGGAGGCCTTACAAATAGCTGTGAAAAGAAGAGAAGTGAAAGGCAAAGGAGAAAAGGAAAGATATACCCATTTGAATGCAGAGTTCCAAAGAATAACAAGGAGAGATAAGAAAGCCTTCCTCAGCGATCAATGCAAAGAAATAGAGGAAAACAATAGAATGGGGAAGACTAGAGATCTCTTCAAGAAAATTAGGGATACCAAGGGAACATTTCATCCAAAGATGGGCTCGATAAAGGACAGAAATGGTATGCACCTAACAGAAGCAGAAGATTAATTAAGATGATGTGGCAAGAATACCCAGAAGAACTGTACAAAAAAGATCTTCATGACCCATATAATCACGATGGTGTGATCACTCACCTAGAGCCAGACATCCTGGAATGCGAAGTCAAGTGGACCGTAGGAAGCATCACTACAAACAAAGCTAGTGGAGGTGATGGAATCCCAGTTGAGCTATTTCAAATCCTAAAAGATGATGCTGTGAAAGTGCTACATTCAGTATGCCAGCAAATTTGGAAAACTCAGCAGTGGCCACAGGACTGGAAAAGGTCAGTTTTCATTCCAATCCCAAAGAAAGGCAATGCCAAAGAATGTTCAAACTACCGCAGAATTGCATTCATCTCACATGCTAGTAAAGTAATGCTCAAAATTCTCCAAGCCAGGCTTCAACAGTACTTGAACCATGAATTTCCAGATGTTCAAGCTGGATTTAGAAAAGACAGAGCAACCAGAGATCAAATTGCCAACATCCGCTGGATCATTGAAAAGGCAAGAGAGTTCCAGAAAAACATCTATTTCTGCTTT
Organism: Bos javanicus; assembly: GCF_032452875.1. Taxonomy (NCBI): domain Eukaryota; kingdom Metazoa; phylum Chordata; class Mammalia; order Artiodactyla; family Bovidae; genus Bos; species Bos javanicus. The sequence goes on along the minus strand of NC_083886.1, from coordinate 64,660,127 downwards.
ATTGACTATGCCAAAGCCTTTAACTGTGTGGATCACAACAAACTGTGGAATATTCATAAAGAGATGGGAATACGAGACCACCTGACCTGCCTCCTGAGAAATTTGTATGCAGGTCAGGAAGCAACAGTTAGAACTGAAATGGAACAACAGACTGGTTCCAAATCGAGAAAGGAGCACATCAAGGCTGTATATTGTCACCCTGCTTATTTAACTTATATGCAGAGTACATAATGAGAAACACTGGGCTGGATGAAGCACAAGCTAGAATCAAGATTGCTGGGAGAAATAGCAATAACCTCAGATATGTAGATGACACCACTCTTATGGCAGAAAGCGAAGAAGAACTAAAGAGCCTCTTGATGAAAGTGAAAGAGAGTGAAAAAGTTGGCTTAAAGCTCCATATTCAGAAAACTAAGATCATGGCATCTGGTCCCATCACTTCATGGGAAATAGATGGAGAAACAGTGGAAACAGTGTCAGACTTTATTTTTTTGGGCTCTAAAACTACTATGGATGGTGACTGCAGCCATGAAATTAAAAGACGCTTACTCCTTGGAAGGAAAGGTATGACCAACCTAGACAGCATGTTAAAAAGCAGAGACATTACTTTGCCAACAAAGATCCGTCTAGTCAAAGCTATGGTTTTTCCAGTGGTCATGTATGGATGTGAGAGTTGGACTATAAAGAAAGCTGAACACCGAAGAATTGATACTTTTGAACTGTGGTGTTGGAGAAGACTTTTGAGAGTCCCTTGGACTGCAAGGAGATCCAGCCAGTCAAACCTAAGGGAAATCAGTCCTGAATATTCATTGGAAAGACTGATGCTGAAGCTGAAACTCCAATACCTTGGTTACCTGATGTGAAGAACTGACTCATTGGACTCATTGGAAAAGACCCTGATGCTGGGAAGGACTGAAGGTGGGAGGAGAAGGGGGCGACAGAGGATGAGATGGTTCGATGGCATCACCAACTCAACGGACATGAGTTTGAGTAAGCTCCGGGAGTTGGTGATGGACAGCGAGGCCTGGCGTGTTGCAGTCCAGACACGACTGACTGACTGAACTGAACTGAACTGAACTGAAGGATCCCAGAAGAGCCCCGTCCACTTAGGAGCCGCCAGAGGGCAGGCTCCACCGTCTTCAATGCGGTAGCCAGAGGGACCCTTTGGGACTCTGATGAAAGCTCCAAGCTGCCCAGGGCTCCTCCCACAGAGCAGAGGGCCAAGTCCTCACTGGTGGCCACAGTCCCCTCTCTGACCCTCATCTTCCGCTCCCCGCTCAGCCAGTCAGGACCTGGACAGACTCTCGAGGGGCTGTGACACCTGCTATTTCCTCTGCCTGACTTGGTCTCTCCAAGGCCTCCACAAGACTGGCCTTCTGGCCTCTTCCAGGCCTCCCGAAGCCAGTGTCATCACAGCCTTCACCCTGACGCTCCGGGTTTTTCTTGATGACTATGTGTCCCCCCTGTGACCATATAAACACTGCATGAGTTGTCTGTTTTATTTATTCACTGCTGTGAAAGTTTCCCCATTACCTCGAAGGCTGCCTGGTTAATGGCAGGCCCTCGATAAATGTTTGTTGAATGAATAAATAAATGAATCTCTGTGTGCCTATGATTCAGTCTGGGGGGCTGGTTTTAAAATTCTCAATGAACATTTGCTGGATTTGAATAGAAACTTGAAAACATACCGGTGGAGCGTTGGGGGGCAGATGGGCAGAACAAGGGCTGGTGGCATGAGCCCCCTCCACAGAGCCCCCAGGGCAGAGCCCCCCAGGCAGAGATGAAACAGCCTCTCAGAGGCACAGTGGCCTGGCCGAGAGCGAGGAGGTCCCTGGGCCTTGTGAGGGTCCCGGGAGAGGCTCTGCCTCAGGCAGAACAGTGGGAGGACCTGGCACCCTGTGCGTCTCTGAGCTTGGAACTCACGGAAACAGGAAGGTGTTTTCACTTAGCAGGTTGAGCAGATTCCCACAAGGGCAGGCACCAAAATAACAGCCGAATGAATGAATGAATGCTCATATCCTTGGAACTTAGCATCGTCAGCACACACATTCCCAGCAAGTGTTTGCTGGCTGAACAAGAAGGGGGGCGCGATGGGGGCAGGTGCAGCAGGCAAGGGCCTGAGGGTCCCTGCCACCCCAGACCCGTGCCATCTGCTTTCAGTGTTTACTGAGGATACACACAGAGAGGAGCCCGAAGAGCACAGCCTGACGGGCATATGTCCACACCTGTGTGACCACCTCCAGACCGAGGTGCAGACCACGTCCACCCGCCGAGGCTCCACAAAGGGACCACACGCCGACTTGCCCCGCCCGGGGTGAGTTCTGCCTGCACGTGAACTTGACGTGAATGGAGGCAGACAGGGTCAGACTCTGCTTCTCCATCTGCCTTCTGTGAGCCAGGAGTCACCATGTGAACGCCAACCATCGCAATCTGGGTGTGAACGCGGGCTGGCCCCCACCGCGGACGTGGGTTCCGGGGTTTGAAGTGCACGTTACTGCCTCCGCCGGGGAGCTGTCTTGAGCAGAACAATTTCCACCTTCTTTGAGGAGAGCACCCCATCTTAAGAGCCGCCCTCAGTCTGACAGCTGAATCGTTCCTTTCCGGGCTGTGTGAGTCAGACCCAGGGCCCGGCATCGTGCTCCATTCTGTCACGATGCCGTCCCCACCTCTTCCGAGAAGCCCGCCGTGCCAGCCTGGCCCACAGCCAGCAGCCGGCACCCATGGGCTGCACTGGGGGGACGGTCTCACTTCGCCTTCACACCCCATCTCTCACTCCCCGGCCCCAGCAGCGTCAGCATAGGCCCTGTGTCCCAGAGGCCCTGTAGCAGGTCTGAGGTCTTTACAAGACCCCGAGCTCCCCACAGCTCTCCCCACGTGCAGCAGTCATAGGGCTGTGAGCTCCAGGCTGGAGAAGAAGCTGGGGATGAGCGGGGGCAGAGCCGGACACCAAGCGCTGGCCGCGTCCTGGTGGGGAAGCCCGCCTCGGCCTCGCTGCTGCCCACGGGGGCATTACCTGAGTGCGGCTGCATGGACGAAATGGACTATGCGAGGCACCCGCGCATAAGAGAGGTTCGGAGGTCACAGCTCAGTGATGAGGAGAGGAACCTGGGGCCAGATGCGGGGCCTGAATCCTGATGCCCACACTTGCCAGCTCGGTGGCCTCGGGGCAGCTGCCTAACCTCTCTGCTCCTCAGTCTCCTCAGTGCACAGTGGAAGCAGGGACAGTAGGGCACCTCTGGGTGCCGAGGACTGACCACACCAGTCTGTCCATCTACCATCTGCCCGTCCAGTGCGTGGGACAGTTTCCGGCACGCAATAAAGGCCGTGTAAGTAACAGCTCAAGCTATGACTGTTTGACAATTAATTGAATGAAACCGTGGCAGTTACAAGGCTGAGCTAACACATGGAGAGCTCTTGCGATGATGCACAGCACCCTTGGGGCACCGTGAGTGCTCAGGAGGCATCTGCTCTTGCTTTAAAAGTATTCGTGCTTTGGCTCTTACACAGAGAAGTGAGCTGGAGGGTGTGGGGTGGATACGCAGGGAGGGTGGGGGGCACAAGTGCGCTGTTAGGACTGAGCAGGGCTGGCCTGGCCACCTTCCTGCTCGTGGGTGTCTCAGCATTCTACTTCTTAGAAGAGGAGGGTCTCCTCCATGTCTTTGGGCCCCAGCACCTCCCAGAGCACTCTGCACTGGTCACATTCCAAAGACTTGTTGATTGACAGCCAGAAATGAGCTAGAGAGAGCACCCCATTTAAAGACACAAGAAAACCAGGTGGATTTCCTTCCCCATCCTCCAGGGATGGGGAGATAGAAGGCGGGCCTACACGTGCCTTTGGAGAGGATGAGGGCTTTTAAGGTTGAAGGTGAGGGCTTTGTTTTCAGCTCCAGGAAAGACTGAACAAGGAGGAACAGGCATCACCGTGAAAGGCCCAGAGATGCTGATGAGATTTGAAAAATAACTAGCTCAAGTACTGGCCATCTCGGCCACAGATGGCTGGACATGCACCTCACTCTCTGCCTAATGTCCACTGGCACTTTTATCCTAACCACGATGGCTGCTAATGGCTAAAAGCCGCATTAATGAGCAGTGTGTGTGTTCCGTGCCCAACTCTTTGAGATCCCGTGGACTGTAGCTGTGGGGGTCTTCTGTCCACGGGGTCCTGCATGTAAGAATATTGGAGTGTGTCACCATCTCCTCCTATTAATGAGCAGTGAGGATCATTAACTTGGCAACAGGGACCCCTGGAAGCTGATACCCCAGCATTGACTGGCATTTGGTGGGTTGGCGGCTGCGCTGGCATAAAGACCGGGGTCGGGGGGGGATGGAGGTGGCGCAGGTCACAGTGGACTCTGCCTTCCTCACAAGATCTCCCAGGGAAAGACCTTTTCTAAAGAATTTACACTAATGGAATCGGCAATGGAAAAATGTTGAGACAGAATTCTTTATTTTAAAGCATTTGAGTTTTGTTTTTTTTTTTTTTTGTGCAACGAAGCATGCCTAAACTTGCCATGGGGTGATTTTTCAGGAAAAAACAAAAAGCATCTTCTGTTCAAACTTCACTGGATTCATATTTAAAGAAACCTTGGCCAGTCTGGCTCAGGCAGGAAAGTGCCTCCAAAGGAAGGTATCATGGTGGAGCTTTTATATTAAGCACTTGGATTTACATATGCAATAAAAGTTTGTACGAGCATCTATCTGGGTTTACTTGCCTTTCACTTACTGTTGCGGTCACTTTGGGCACTTTTATTATGTGAGGTGGATTTCTAGGAATGGAAACCCAGTGTGCAAATTGTGCTTATAGGAAATAAAGATTTGATGGTAGATGGCTTTGAAAGGCTTTCATCCAGGAATCGATTTGGTTATAAGTCAGGGGTCACCGGAAATAAAACACTGACGCGAGGTGACTGGGCAGGGTGCCTGGGGCTGTTCCTGGATGCGCTTCCAAAGAAAGGAAGCAGACACCCCGGGTGCCGAGGGGCACACGGGGCGTCCACCTGCCCGGGGCTGCAGGCTGGCCTGGGGCTTCGCAAAATTGTGTCATGTTTATGTATCCGCACCCCCAACATGGTAGAAAATCGGAAAAAGACAGGAGATAAGACAAACCACTCAGAGTTTCGGTGACCATCGTTAAAAAAAAATTCTGGTGAATTTTTCCCCAAGATTCTTTTCAGACCTCATAGAACAGCAAGAGCCTCATTCACATCTATTTGTACAGATGACCTTTAGAGGCTTCCTATCTGTGGGTTTTTGACTCACTCAATTCGCTATTTAATAGAGTTCTCCTCATGTTTTATAACCCTCCTAATAATCACAGAGTTAAAAGAATACATTTTTATCTAGTAAATGTCTCAAGAACTTTCAAAAGACTGCCTCGAACAGGAAGAGGGAGAGGGCTTGTAAGCTTTAAATATGGCAGACAAGAGAGGGAAAGGGAGAAATAATTAGAAATACAAGTTAGAAAGAAAGAAAGGGAGCCGGGTGGGGGTGGGGGAGGATGGGCTGGGAGACGGGCAGGAACCGAGGAGCGGGTTTGGAGGACGGGGTGATGGGGGGGTGAAGAACCCAAACAAGGACGTGGGGCCACACAGGAGAGCGACACCGAGTGGGAGGGGCGCTGCCAGTGGGGGGGCAGGCCAGGGCCAGCAGGCAACGCCCCGAGAAGTAGACTGCCAGGGCCATGGCCGCGGGTGACAAGGGGCCGCCAAGGTGGGAGAGGGAAGGCCCTCCAAATGGTTAAGCCTGTGGGGACGCTCCAGCCCCAGGCATCTGGCCTCGACTCACATGCAGGAATCCGTGGGCAGAAAGATAACAAAAGCTATTTTTCATGCAAGACGAGTTGGACATCAGGAAAAATCAGAGCCCCTTTGTATGACATGCCAAACTGCTGAAGCGAGAGAATGTCTCGGGTGAGGGCTCGGATGAGAGCGGGGACGGCACGCTCGCCCCGGGGAGCCAGCCCTCAATGTGAGCTTGTTATCGTCCGGAAGCAAGTGTGAGGTGTCCCCCTCCCACTGCACAGCCAGACGAGCTGGTGACACGGCCTTGGCTGGACTGCCCGGCCCTTGGAAGGAAGCCTGGGTGTCCTGAGATGTCCCCAGGGAGTCTTTGGGGAGCCACGGTCTCCTCCCAGCTTGCGGTGTGGTCTGGGGGCTGGAGGTGAGCCGGGCTCCCGCCTCCAGACCCACCCTCACGGGCCCCCCCATAGCTCCTTGTGCAGGGCGGTGTCTGGGCATTGGGCCACACCCAAGCACCAATGTCTCCACTCAGCTCCTGCCAGCAGATCTGCCCAGTAGGTGTTGTTAATGTACCCATTTTACAGAGAAAGCAACTGAGGCTCAGAGAGAAGGCAATGACTGGTCGCAGGGCTCGCCGCCAGTGGGAGGCAGAGCTGAACTCAAACTCTGACTCACTCTGGGCCCCGCACCTCACGTCCACCAGCACATCCTCCAAGGAGCCACTCAGCCGCTAGAAATCTCAAATCTACTGTGAGGCAGGTGTGTGCAGAGCCCTGTGTGTTTCCCATCTATCCTCCTGACAACCCTGAGACAGGCCTTTGCAGAAGCACAGGAGGAGGCCCTGCCGTTGGGTGTGTTCTGAGGCTCTGTCCTCGCCGCGTCCTCTCCTCCTGCGGGTCCCCAGAACCAGACAGCAAGCTCCCGGATGTGCGGTACTCACTGAGCCCAGCACAAGGCCAGGCCTCAGCAGGGGCCCCGTGACGGCCCAGGGTGCACGCTTCACTCTCTGAGGAAGCACCCGGCCCTGCATTCGTGGGGCCAGGGGAGAACAGGAGCAGCGGCTCCAGCCTCCCCTGCCCTGCAGGCCAGCCACCACCTCCCTGAAGCCTCAGAGCCCATCTCCCCTGCCCCGCCTTCTCCCACCAGTAATCTGGGGGGTGGAGGGGGCATCCAGTGCAAAGTGAAAATGTGGGTTCTCCTTTTCAAAAATGATCAAGAATGTTCCACTGGTGATGACCTGTTACTGGGGCCTGGGGTCTTTCCAGGCCAGTCTTGATGTAAAATGTTCTGGGTTGTGCCCCCTCCTACTCCACCATCTCTGCCTGCCCGAATCTAAGAGTGCCAGCATTTCAGGATCCAAGAACACTTCGTATACTGCCTCACGCATATAAAACCACATGAGAAAGTCTGTGCTCTGCTATTTTATCTAGAACTTTGGCTCAGAAAATACAAAGATCCCACTGCTCTCTGTCCCACTGCAGAACCGGAGGTGGTGGGTCAGCAGTCATGGCCTGACACCCTGTCACAGGGAAGCCCCTGCCAGCATCCCTCGGTAATGGATGGCGGATGCCCCGCCCCCTGGTCCCGCCCCCCCTGCCCGGTGTCGGGATCGGAAGCCCTCTGACCGGCCCACCAGAAGCCTCCTGTCCCCCACCCCAGGGCAGTCCTCCTTGCTTCTGTGTCTTAGGGAATGGCTCCACTGCCTGGGGGTGTTGACTGCTGTAACTCCATTTTACAGATGAGAAAATGGAGGCTCAGGGAAGCCAAGCAACTTGCCCTAGGTCACAGAGCTGAAGCAGAGCAGGGTTCAAACGCAGCTCTCTCTGACTCCCTCCCCACGCCCCAGCCTTCCTATTAAGCATTACACGGACTTGGTTCAGAGATCACCTGCCCTGAGTCTTCCTGACGGTGAAGCCCCTGGTGGGAGCTGTTAGGTGTCTGGGGCTTTACAGATTGGGAAACGAGCCTGACATCGTCCCATTGATGGCCATCGAGCTGGGGGTGATGTGATCTGGTTTATATTCTTACAAGGTCTTCCTGGCTGCGTGTGGAGAAGGGCTCACGCGGGGACAGGCAGGCTGGTCAGGACTCTCCTTGGGGAACCCAGACAAGAAATGACAGAGGCTGGGAGCCAGCTGGGGGCTGTAAGGAACCCGGTGGGGATGTGGCAGGGAAGGGGTCTGACCTCATCCCTACGGTGGCGGCCCTGGGCTGAGCACACAGCAGGTCACCAGTGCTTCCTGAGAACCAGTGACTGAGTGGGTGGGAGAGGGGCCGGCTGACTCTGGAGGTGGGAACACGCAGGAGCGTGTCCGAGGGCGAGGCTGCCACCAGCATGCCGGTCCTCGCTGAGTGTCAGGGTGAAAAAAGGCCAAGCCAAGTGTTTCCAAGAAAATGAGCCTGAAATCCTGGACCCTCTGCAGGGCCTCCGTGGAGCAGAGCAGTCCCCAAGTGACCTCTCATTGGAGAGTCACACAACCCAGGGGAGTGGAGGGGAGGACACGGGAGGATGGAAGGAAGAAGAGGAAGAAAAGATGGAGGGAGGGGGGAGGAAAGAGGGAGACAGAGGTAGAGAGGAGGGAGGGGAGAGGGGAGGGGAGGGGGGATGAAGAGGGGATAGAGGGAGGGGAGGAGGAGGGAGGGGAGGAGGAGGGAGGGGAGGAGGAGGAGGACGGGAGGAGGGAGAGGGAGGGGGAGGGGGAGGGGGGATGGAGGGAAAGAAGGTATTGCTTGCCAACCTGACAGCCAAGCCCTCAGCGGCTCCAGGAGGTCAGGGTTAGGACGCACAAGCCTGTCCAGACGTTGGCGGCAGCACTAGGCCTGGGCACAGGTCTGCCAACGCCCGCCCTGATGTTTCCATAGCCAGCCCCCTGTCCTCCTCTGTCCAGCCCCTTCCCCATGATACTGGAGTTCCCGGCTGCAGCCTTGGTGCCCGCCAGGAAACAGGAGGGGGACACGTGGCCTGGGTGCCTGCCATCACCCCTGGGTGCGGCCTTGGTGCTAGACCCTATTTCGGCTCTTAATTGAGGGCCCTTGGGTTCTGATTTCACGGTTCACAGAAGCCATTCAGTGTGGTTCTGCCTCTGAGGGCATGAAACACGGGCCTGAACATCCCAGGGATGCTCAGCTTCTTTCATTCCTAGACCCTGGAGGCCAGTGAGCCAACCTGGGGCCCCACTCAGCTCAGCTGAAAAGGCTGGGTGACTTATTTTTTCTGGGGAAAACTCCCAAGTTTGAGGAAATAAGGGAAGGCAAGGTGGTGCAGTGGTAAAGAATCTGCCTGCGAGACGCAGGAGATGTGGGTTCGATCCCTGGGGCGGGAAGATCCCCTGGAGGAGGAAATGGCAACCCACTCCAGTCTTCTTTCCTGGAGAATCCCATGGACAGAGGAGACTGGGGGCCTACAGTCATGGGGTCGCAAAGAGTCGGACACGGCTGAGCACACACACGCTGTCTGCTCTGCAAAGACCCTGGAGCTCCATGAGGGGCTCCATGTGCACCCCAGCCCCATTCTGACTCCTCAAGGGCCTTCAAGATGCCAAGGAGCAGGTCGGCAGAGAAAGGCCCAGAGGGAGTGGGGTTCCTTCACCCTGCTGGGTACCCAGGCAGGCGCTGGCCCCTGGGGGAAGCTGGGCAGACGGAGCCCTGACCAGGCAGCTCCCACCTGCTTCTGCTCCGGCCCCGTCACTAATGAGCTGTGTGACCTTGAGCAAGGCCCCTGCCCTCTCCAGCCTCGCTCTCCTTTGCTTGCAGAGTGGAGGGAGCTGGCCACACCAGCCACACCCCCAGGCAGGTGACTGGCCCACCTGCAATTCATCACTCATCAAAGGGAATGGGGCCAGGTACCATTCACGCCTCCCATCACCTAAAGCGGACTCCAGGCTGACCCCAGCAGAGATGCTATCTGCCCCCGACTGACGCTCCACATGTTTTCTTGAAGAAGAGAGAAATAGTGGAGTTCCTATCAGGTGCCGGGCATCAGGTATGCTCCTGCCTGAACCTAAATGACTCCTCCCTTCGAGCAGAGGTCTCCACGGGGGCAGTTCTGCTTGCTCCTCTCCCCGTCGCCCAGGAGACGTCTGGCAAAGTCTGCACACAGTTTGGTTGTCACAGCTTGGTGGGTGGCTTGGTAAGTGGCTTCCAGTCAGTCAAGCCAGAGATGCTGCTGAACCATCCACACTCACAAGGCCTCACAGTGAAGAACAAGCGGCTCAGGGGTCCTCAGGCCCCTCCATCCCCCAGGCTCCTTCCTGCCTCGGCCTCGCCCGTCTCCTCCTGGAAGCGCTTCCTCCAGCCCTTCTCGGACAGCTCCTTCCCATCCCCCCAACCAGAGGCCACCCTCCCCGGCCTCCTCCAGCACTCGGGCCCGGACACACTCTGTTTACATCAAGCAGTCGTCGGTCCCTGGAAGTGTCAGCTGCCTCTTTAGAACGGCGGCTCCCACACGCTGACAGAGCAGCTGCTCCATGAGCAGGGGCGGCGTGAGTGGACGAAGGCATGGACACAGGTGTGCCGGGCAGGCCGGGGACACACCCTTGTAGGTGAAAGTGCAAGTGTCAGTCGCTCAGTCGTGTCCGACTCTTTGTGACCCCACGGACTATAGCCCGCCAGGCTCCCCTGTCCATGGGGTTCTCCAGGCACGAGTACTGGAGTGGGCTGCCGTGCCCTTCTCCAGGGCATCCTCCCGACCCAGGGATCGAACCTGGGTCTCCCGCACCACCGGTAGCTTCTTTACCATCTGAGCTGCCAGGGAAGCCTATGTATGCCGAGAGCCACTGAACTAAGTTGTCTCAGAGCCTTTCCACCTGGAGAACCAGCTTCCTGCGGGCTCACATCGAGGCCACGCAGAGCCTGCAGGCTGTGGGTGGGGCTCTCTGGGACTTGAGTGGCAGAAGGTCAAAGGTGGGAGGAATGTTCCAGATCAGCCACTTCCCGATGAGGAGACAGAGGCTGCCAGGCTCTCTGACGCCCTGGATCTGATGACCTGAGGTTGCTTCCTACTCTGGGCTTCTGTTACTATGTCCTCGAAGTCCCCAGAGTCCTGGCCATCCGGATGGACACTGGAGATTCATTTTAAAGGGTGCTTAATTTCCTCTTGAACCTTTCTGAAGCCCCTGCCAGGGAGCACCTCCAAAGCCAGGTCTGCAGTGAGACCGTTAAGTCAGGCCGGGGTTCACCAGGAACCCCAGCTCCTCTTCTCTAAGTCAGCCGGCTCCAGCTGGGCTTTTCTTATAAGAAAAGAGAAAGGAGTGAAGGACAGAGGAGGATGAGAGATGGAGCAGGGCGTGAAGGGGAGGCAGACATGAGAAGGGCTGCCAGGGCCCACCCGGGTGACTAGACAGCAGGCACCTGGCGGGAGGAAACGACTCGCTGGAAAAGCCCCCAGTGCTGGCAAAGACTGAGGGCAGGGGTGGAGGGGGTGACGGAGGGTGACATGGTTGGATGGCGTCACCGACTCAATGGACATGGGCTTGAGCAAGCTCCGGGAGATGGTGAAAGACAGGGAAGCCTGGTGTGTTGCAGTCCACGGGGGCGCAAAGAGTCAGACAGGACTGAACAAGAACAACCAGCTACAGAGCAGGGAGAGAAGGAAGAACACGGTTGCAGGCTGTGTCCTCCCCAGACCCACGCTGGCGCTCTGCCCCCAGGGTACTCGGTGGTGGGGCTCTGGGCGGTGAGCTGACGCGTGAGGTCATGAGGGTGGGGTCCCCATGAGGGCGTCGGTGTCCTCAGGATAAGGGAGCAGAGCAGAGAGCTCTCCCCGTCCTGAGGACACGGGAGGGGGTGGCCGCTCGCGAGGCAGGAAGCGGCTCTCACCGGGCACCGAGCTTCCCAGCACCTTGGTCTTGGGCTTCAGCCTCCAGAGCTGCAAGAAGCACTGTCTGCAGTTTGAGCCGTTCTGCTGACCACACTCTGTGACGGCAGCCGAGCTGACTCAGACAGCCCCCACCCCAGCCCCGTCTGTGTGGTTCAAGCACAGGGTTCCCCCGGCAGGTAGAAAGTTGGGCCCACCTGTTCAGCTCCAATCGCATCCAGACGTGGGCAGGCACCCCGACACCCAGGGGCTGGGGCCATCTTAACCCTCACTTCCGCCCCCACTGTCAAAGGCAGATCCTGAAGACTTACACTGCAGAGTTGCTGGCAGTTACACAGACTCATGTCAGGTCCTGGAGGCTGGTGTGATGACTGCTACGAGCAAACCTGGGGGGGCCAGGAGGGGCCAGGGGTCCAGCTGGTGAGCTGGGCGCTGTGCGGAGGTCTGTTCTCTGCCCACACCCCTGCTACTGACTGGACAGGCTGCCCATGAGTCAGTGCAAGAGAAGACAGACGCAAAACAGACAGGACAAGCCTGGAGCAGGGTGGGCGAAGGACGGTATTCAGATCCAAACCTCCCTGAGCGGATCCGTGTCAGGAGCGTGGTGTAAGGCAGGGCTTCCTGCTGACCCGCCGAGAGAGGGTTCCAGACGCAAGAAGCGCGTCCCTGGGGAAGGGGGCCTGGGTGGCGGGGCCTGGGTGGTTGTCACTGGGTGGTCCTCCCTGGCTGGCCTCCCCCTCCCCTGCCCTGGGGCAGTACTGACACCTTCTCTTCCTCAGTGTGCATGGTGAGTGAGGTCTGGGTCCCTGGTGTGAGAGGTGCTGCCTGAGGTGGGGTGGGAAGGTTGCAGGGTCCAGGGTCTCCCCACCTCCCCAGCAGGCGCCTGGGACAAGCTGACATGAAGCAGGCATGGACAACCCCGGCACACAGGCTGCGCTCTGGAGATGTGCTGTGGGCGTGCTGGGGGCAGTCCTTCTACAGGAACCTGGCAGACACGGGGGCGCTGAACTCTGCCAGGACCTTTATTCTGGGCCCGGAGCTCCCTTGACGGCACCACAGTGACTGGGTCCCTCCAGCATCCAGCAGCTCAGCGTGGTCGCAGGTGCTTTGCCAACACGAGCTGCTGCACTCGGAGACCAGAGTCTCCTCTTCTCTTCCTGCATCTACAGGAGGCCCCCCACCCCGTCCCAAGCTCATCGCACACACTCCGGAATGCTTGTTTCTCTTCTACACCTCATCTGATTCCAGGATGCACTAGAGACTGAACAAATGTGGGGTGGTGGTAGCTTTATGGAAAAGCCCACAAAGACTTGTTACTCCTTTCCCACATCCCCAGCGCTGGGCTGAGAGCTAAGACACAAAGAAGGAAGGGGGCGGAGGTCTAGGGGACAGAGGGAGTGGGTGGCTGGCTGGGGGGGAGCAGGCTGGTCCCCAACGTGGTGGGAAGAGAGAGAAGGGACAGTGTGTGTGTTACACAGTGTGTGTGTCAGTTGAACATTTTCACTTCCAAATGCTTTCATGCTGCCACAAGCCAGTCTCAGAGCTGGGCTCCTCCGCTAGGTAGTCACGTGTACATGTGTGCTCAGTCATGTCTGACTCTCTGCAACCCCATGGACTGTAGCCACCAGACGCCTCTGTCCATGGCATCTCCCAGGCGAGAATACTGGAGTGGGTTGCCATTTCCTTCTCCAGGGGATCTTCCCGACCCAGGGATTGAACCTCGTCTCCTATGACTCCTGCAATGGCAGGCAGATTCTTTACCACTGTGCCACCTGGAAGGTGCTTGGTTCTATTTTTAATGGGAACCCAGAAGAAGTTTGGAGAAGGGCAGGATGACATGGTAGGAAGAGCTCTGCAGTGAGACAAAGGCTCCTACCTGGCGCCTCTCGGTGCACCTGCTCCTCCCTGCAGACAGCACCCTCACGGCTGTGCCGAGTGTGCTGTGCGGTAACACGCACAACGTGCACGAGAGGACTGCGACGCTTGCCTAACACGGGGCCGTGGGGAGCCTGGGCTTTGGGGGCGGAAGAGGGGATGTCCACGTGGTGAGGTGGGAGTAGGTGTTCTGCACACGGTCCTGCCAGACGGCAAGGACGCCTGAGGAACTGAGGGCCGGGCTCTCCTGCCCACAACACCAGCCCTGGGAAACAACCAGGACGCTGACCTGCTGCTTGGGAGATGTCAGCAAACCCTTCAGAGCCCCACAGTCACAACTGGTGCTTTATTAGCTACCTGCTGCAGCCATTCTTCAATTTCAGCTTAGAGCTTTGAGCTTTTCATTTCCCCCATGTAACGCTTTGGAGAACTTTGCTAGAAAGCAGGTGGAAATAATGCCCTGTACCCAAACAAGCCAATATTGAGGAGACCACATCTCCAGGGAGTGCCAGCGGGGTCTCAGCCTGAATGCTTGCTGGCAGGGTGTTGGGGGTCATAGGAGGTGGAGGCTGTTGGACTCTACGAAGTGCTTTTAGAAGATAAGCTGTCAGTTTTCGCCCGGGCTGATGGACTGTCAGGATGATTTGAGCACACTGAGGAATCCTGAACCAGCCCTCCCAGCCCTGGGTGGGTCCAAGGATGTCCTGGCCCTTGGGGGTGGGCTGGTTTGGCCCCCAGAACCCCTGAGCTCCTGGTGGTAACAGAGGCAGCCCCACTCTTTCAGTAAAGTCCCCCAGATGGCAACACCCCACCCTCCCTCTGCCAGTGGAGCCAGCTGCCCAGATCAGCTTGGGGCTCTCTTGATGAACATCGAGTGCAAACGGCTCGAGGCAGCTGGCAAGATGCTAAGTGCAGCATCAATCCTAATTAGGATGAGAAATTAATAAAGGAGGCATGCGAGCCAGTCTGCAGAGGCCAGGCTTGCCGGTGTGGAGAAGCGAGTTCCAGTTTTTGACAGGAAAACTGGAAGGCCTGGGGTCAATGCGTGGGTGTGGGTGACGACAGGGGGATGGCTTAACAGGATCATATACATACCCAGTGCCCAGCAGAGCCTGTGAGTTAGAGATCGGGGCCGGCAGCCTCCTTCTGTGTCTAACTCAGGTGCTGCGGCGGGGAGTGACGTGGGTGCGTCCTCCAGATGAGAGGAGTAGGTGTTCGCGATCTGAGCAACTACACCCCAGGAATGATGTTTTTCAAAAGAAAAGAGGGGGTGTCATCGTGAGCCCACAGAGCCTTCTGGGGCTTTTCCGGGGCTGTTTCCCAAACTATTGATTGCACATTCCTGCTCTCAGAAGACTCCACTCGGCCCTGGCAATAAGCTTCAGGCTCAAAGGGCAAAGCAGCCTGGGCTGGGAGGGGATGTGTGTGGTGGGGAGGCTGTGCGGGGCAGAGGAAGAGGGAGAGGGGGGCGGGATTCCAGGCGAGAACAGGCAGGATGCGGAGGTGCAAGGCCGCCTCACCTGGCCACCCTTCTCTACACGGCCTCCGTGACCACGACCCCAAAGCCAGAAGAAGGGCCACTTCTTCCCGAGCTCCGCGCTCCTCCACGAAGACCCAGCCACGCCGGACTCTGCGCCGGGGCTGAGGGGCTGGGGCCGCAGCCAGAGGTCGGGCTGAAGGCGAACTTCCCGACCCCCCGAGGGCGGAGCGAACACACGGGAAGGTTACCAGGAAGAAAGAGGAGACTGTTCGAGGATCGTGGGGAGGAACCCTCCCCCAGCTCCTCACCCCTTTTCCGACCTGAAAGCCCAGAACGAGCGGGGACCGTCCACAACCCGGCTGGGACCCCGCCGCCCGACGGCCACCTGTTAGTGCAAGCTCCGCAGCAGGGCCGGCGGGAGGCGCTCAGCTCCGGCGCACGGCGCCATTGGCGGGGTCCCCCGGAGCGAGCGGTCCCCACTGCCCGGGGGCACCCAGTCCCGGCCCCCGGAGGCATCCATCCTCACAACACCTACTAGCTTGCCCGCCGCGCACCTGGGGGCGCAGCGTCGCGTCCCTCCTGCCCCGCCCGGCGGCCACGCCCCTCCAGGCCGCCCCTGGTCCGCGGGTAATTGCAGACCCCGGCCTCGGGACCTGCTCGGGGGGACTTGGTGACGCTCCCCATCCACTCGCCTCCCCACCGAGCGGGCAGGAGTGGCCAGCGGCCCCGGGAAGAGTACGTGGCGGAGCAAAGTCTCGGCAGACATCAGGCTTGGGCGACCCGGGTCTCCCAGACCCCCTCGGCGCCCAGCCCCCACTCCCACCCCTCGGCAGGGCCCGGAGCGATCTCGGAGCGGCCCTCGCGCTCCCCGCCCCCGGCCGGCCCCGCCCCAGGATGGCCAGTTCCCATAGCAATCGCACAGACACCGGTTGCCAAGCAACCTCTCCCCCTCCTCCCTCCCCTCCTCTCGCGTCCGCTCCCCCCAGCCTCAGCCTCCTCCCGCCCCCTCGCCAGCCTCCACCTCCCCTGGGGGCCCCGGCGCCGCTCCTCGGGATCGCTCTGGTCTCGGGCTGCGCGCGCGCGCGTGAGTTTCTGTGTGTTTCATTGTGTCAATGTGCGAGGGGGTGTGCGTGTGCCAGTGGAGAGTTTGTGGGATCCGTGTGTTTGGGGGGTCCCCCGTGGCCGCGACGGGACCCGCCCGCTCGCTCTGGCTCCTTTGTGTCTCGCGCGGAGCCAGTGCCGCGCCCACCCGTTCCTGGCCGGCGCCCGGAGCCGGGTGTGTGTGTGTGCGCGCGTGTGTCTGGGCGCGCGCGCGGGGTGGGGGGGCCGGGCCGGCCGTACCTTCGATGCAGCACACGCGCCACAGCCCCGAGTGGGTGAGGTCGCCGCGGGTGCGGCGGGGCGGGGGCCCGTCGTCCATGGTCAGGTTGGTGCCGTTGCAGATGTGCGCGCTGGAGTAGAGCCAGTAGTCCGTGCCGATGGCGATGGCCATGAGCGAGAAGGCGGCGAAGGCTCCGGCCGTGGTCAGCAGCGTCTGCAGCCCGCGGTCGCATCGCACCATGGTGGGCGCCTCATAGCCCGCCGCCCGCCGGCCCGGCCCGCCGCGCCCGCCCGCCCTGCTCCCTCTGCGCGCCGCGCCGGGGGCGCCGGGGCTGGGGGCCGAGGCCCGGGGGGCGGCGCCGCGCCGCGCGCTCCGGCCGCGCCGGGGCTCAAACTCAGAGGCGCGGCGGCGAGTGCGGGCTGCGCGGGCCGCCGGGCGGGCTGGCGGCGGCGACCGGGGCTCCTCCCTCTCGGCCCGCCCTCCCCGCGCGGCCAGCGCCTCCGCCCCGCGCCCTCCGCGCCGCCGCCGCCGCCGCCGCCGCGCTCCCGGCCCGCGCCCCGCCGCTCGGCGCCGCCCCTCGAGCCTCGGCCCCGCCGGGCGTGCGCTCCCGGCTCTGCGCGCCCCCCTCCCCGCCTCTCCGCGCTCGCTGCGGCCTCTCTCCCCAGCTCATTCACATCCCGAGAGCTAAGGGAGCCACTGTCCGGTCCCCAGGAGGAGCGCGGGGAACCGGCGTTGCCAGCCTCCCGGCTTTCCCAGCCCAGGACACCCCATCTTCCTTAAATGGCCCTGGGGACTCTTTAATAGTGGGGTGTGTGTGCGCGCGCTCCTGTATCCGCCGCTTCGCATGCACATATCGGCGCCTTTACCTGGCGATGAATGTACAGGCGTGAGCGCGGGAGTGGGAGAGTTCAGGTCAGATTTCCAGAAGCACCAGATGTGGGTCGCGGCCGGGAGACGTGTTCCAGGCCAAGCCAGGCCCCCGCCCCCCTCCCCCACCAGGTGGCTCCTGCACCCAGTGGGCAGGGTCTGGAGGACCCGACTCCAGGGCTGAGGCAGAAGGGAGGTGGCAGCCGGAGGTCCTTCCGGAGGGACACCAGGTCCCTGTTTGAGGCCGGATGGGGCGGCCGTGGTGAAAGCTGCGTGACCCCCGCCGTTGGTTTCTGACGGTCCTTTACTGCCAGTCCAGAGGGCCCCGTTTGTGCTGGATTCAAACATCTCCACCCACCGCTTGCTCCCTCTCTCCCCAGCTCCCCCTTCAATACCTTTATTTCTTTTTTCCCTTTCACTCTACTCGAGCTTAACTGGCTTTCCTCACCTCCTCCCTTTATTGCCAGCCTCTGCCTCAGGCCCTGCTGACTTCACTTAATTGCCTTAGCTGCTGGCAGGATTCCAACCTGGACAAGCTCCCTTCTCCAGAACCCGCAAAGCTCCTCCTCCATTAAGACCCAGGTCGGAACTCTTCCCTCCAGGAAGCCCTTGGGGGCGAGCATCTGAATGTCCAACCTGCCTCTGCTTCCTTCCCTCCCAGAGCCCATGTGGTTCTCTTTGCTGCCCCGCATCCTGTGGGAAGCAGCATCCTGTGGGAAGCAGCCCTGGACCCCAGGAAGGTCTATGGAGAGCGGCTCTCTTCCTGGAAGATGCAGATTTCACCCTCTTTTTCCACTTTCCATGGCCCCTACGACCCAAAGAAAGTTAATTACCCCATGCTGGAATTACTGGTCTCTCTTCCATGAGACTATGAGCCTTTCCCAAGTCTGAGATACATGAGACGTGTTTAATCAAGAAATATTTCCTGCCCCCTGGAAAATGACATTCTGATTGGGGAAAATAGAGCATATAAATAATAGGGGGAAATTCCAAGATGAGACTGGCTGCATTAATTACCATTTGTCGGTCCCTTCTCTGCCTTTGGGTGTTTGACTTCTTCCAAGTCTCAGAGGACAAGAATCATCTATGTGTATTTCACTTTCACCCACCTGCCACCTGTGCCCAGGGTGTGTGTGAAGGTGTGCGCTAGGTGTGGGACGGCTTGCTCTGGGCCAGAAGAGGGTTACCGACCTGTCCCTAACACCCACAAGGATAATTGCTGGTTCTCGTCTCAGAAGCTCCCAGACATGTGGGTCTCAAGACTCTCTTTTCTTCTTCTTTCTCTTCTCTCTCTCTCTTTTTTTTTTTAAAGCAGCAAATCTTTGCTTCAAATTAAATCTTCAAACAGAAAAGTAAAGGAAAGTGAAAGTCACTCAGTTGTGTCCAACTCTTTGCAACCCCACATACTATACAGTCCATGGAATTCTCCAGGCCAGAAGACTGGAATGGGGAGCCGTTCAGAACCTTCTCCAGGGGATCTTCCCAACCCAGGGATCGAACCCAGGTCTCCCACATTGCAGGTGGATTCTTCACTGTTTGAGCCACAAGGGAAGCCCAAGAATACTGGAATGGGTAGCCTATCCCTTCTCCAGTGGATCTTCCCAACCCAGGAACTGAACTGGGGTCTCCTGCATTGCAGGCGGATCCTTTACCAGCTGAGCTGTCAGGGAAGCCCATCCCAGTGTAAACAAGCCAGTTCTCCCATCAGTTAGCCCTGTGGGTAAGAGCTGGCATTGCTGTTGCTGAATGGGGGACCCACCCACACCCCCTGCAGCCCCCAAAGCAGCCCTGTGGGTGCAGGCGTCCAGGGACGCGGCGTGACTGGAAACTGACACCCTCGGTCATGTGCTGGGTCACTCAGCTTCAGCTCCTGTGTTCCATTCTTCCTGCAGCCTTCCTCTGGGGACTTTGTGAGGAATGAATGAAAGAGAGAGAAATGGATCTGACCTGTGGGGGGCGGTGAGTGGGGTGATTCGCTTTCCCTAGTGTCCCCCTAGGTCAAAGGTGGGGGGGATGGGTGGGGGGGCCTTCTCCAACCCAGCGACCTCTGGGTTAGTCCCATGGAGACAGAACTCCTTGTCCCTCGGAGCCCGGACACACCAGCTCCTACCCCACCACCCTCAGAGGAATGTATGAAGAGGTGAGAAAGTACTAGTCTAGGAGCCAAGACCGCCGCCAGCAGGGCGACCTTGGTGGCCGGGGCCGTGGGGAGGAAGACATGGCTCCGTCCTCCTTTCAGAGCCCTAGACGGTGACCTCCCTGAGGCCTCATGCCTTGGAAGATCCAGCTCAGACCCTGATGACCTCAAGGCCAGAGTTTCCCAAGAACATGAAGCGGCCTCTTTGTTCTTGTCGAGGGTTGCTTGACTGTTATTTTTGCCTGTTGATTCACTCGAGGCATGTGGACTCCAGTGGGGGCTTGGTTTGCCTGTTGATTCACTCGAGGCGTGTGGACTCCAGTGGGGGCTTGGTTTACCTGTTAATTCACTCGAGGGGTGTGGACTCCAGCGGGGGCTTGGTTTGCCTGTTAATTCACTCGAGGCATGTGGACTCCAGTGGGGGCTTGGTTTGCCTGTTAATTCACTCGAGGCGTGTGGACTCCAGGGGGGGCTTGGTTTACCTGTTAATTCACTCAAGGGGTGTGGACTCCAGTGGGGGTATTTTTACCTGTTAATTCACTCGAGGCGTGTGGACTCCAGTGGGGGCTTGGTTTGCCTGTTAATTCACTCGAGGCATGTGGACTCCAGTGGGGGCTTGGTTTGCCTGTTAATTCACTCGAGGCGTGTGGACTCCAGGGGGGGCTTGGTTTACCTGTTAATTCACTCGAGGGGTGTGGACTCCAGCGGGGGCTTGGTTTGCCTGTTAATTCACTCGAGGCATGTGGACTCCAGTGGGGGCTTGGTTTACCTGTTAATTCACTCGAGGCGTGTGGACTCCAGTGGGGGTATTTTTACCTGTTAATTCACTCGAGGGGTGTGGACTCCAGTGGGGGTATTTTTACCTGTTAATTCACTCGAGGCGTGTGGACTCCAGCGGGGGCTTGGCGGTTTGCCTTTCTATCCGTGGACACCCAGCTGTCAAACCTGCTTTGCCCAGAGATTGCAAGGGTGTAGACTGTGGAGTCAAATAAGGACTTGACCGCTGGCAAAGGGAGCAGGAGCAAACTCAAGACTGTCTGAGACCGTTCATCATGCCTGGGTGAGCACAATTTAAATCTGGAAATTTCTGCTCAGCCGGATTAGAGAGCTCTAAATGGCAGTATTTAACTCCTGCCTGCGGTCCCCGGAGCTTCTCCCAAGTGACATTTCCAGATCTGAGGGGGACATGTCCTCCAGTTGCTGGGGAGGAGGCTCTGGACCGACCTTGTTCTAGAGAGGCTGGGTGCTTGGCGTCTTCCCTGGGGAGCTGCGCGGGATGCGTTTTCCTGTGGGGGAGGGGGAACAAGTCATCATACCTGTTGTGACTTCTCTGGACAGCCAAGCAGGTGGAGGGGCGTGCAGACCCCCCTCCAAAGCTGTCTTTTCCAACATAGAGTGGTGCCTTTCCCCTTAGCAGATCATTTGGGTAGTCCCACAATTCTTCAAGTCTTCAGGAAATCAACCCTTAATATTCACTGGAGGGACTGATTGCTGAAACTGAAGCTCCAGTACTCTGGCCACGTGGCTAGAAGAACTGACTCATTGGAAAAGACCCTGATGCTGGGAAAGATTGAAGGGCAGGAGGAGAAGGGGATGACAGAGGATGAGATGGTTGGATGGTATCACTGACTCAATGGACTTGAGTTTGAATAAACTCTGGGAGACAGTGAAGGACAGGGAAGCCTGGCGTGCTGCAGTCCATGGGGTCGCAAAGAGTCAGACATGACTGAGTGACTGAACAACAACTACACAATTCTTCACTGTACTTTGTTCGTGAAGACAAAGTTTTAATGACCTCAGGACCGGCTGATAAAGCCACCTCCAGGGTGATGTAGCCAGGCAGCGCCCTAGGAGAGGAATACAGCAGTGGGCAGCTCCCTGCTTGTAAGGTGCCCGTCTGAGCTGGAGGAGGCTGCACGGGCAGTCGTAGGCAGAGGACAGGCAGCAGGAAAGGAGGTGCCCTCGGCGGCTGGTCTGCAGAAGTGGCTCCGAAAGCCTTTCTCAAAGGCTTTGTTCTCCCCCTTTGTCCTCCAGAAAAATGACCTTGTGTGGCAGCTTTTTGTAATGTTTCATTTCCATGCCCCAAGCGATGGTTCAGCTGATTTCCCAAGGCTTAATGGGGGGATTTGGGGAGCCTGGGAGATACCGTGAATGAATAGACATAAAGAGTGGTATTGCATTTTCATAGCAAAGGGTTGGGGATGAGTCTTAGAAGGTTCCGTGGCATGGCTCAGTGTGGAGGCTTATTGGCAGCCCATCCGATCTGCTTGGATCCTAGAAGAATGCCTCCAGATCCGCGTCCCACAGCCTCCCCACCGTCAGATCAGGCGCTCGGCAAGGGTGACGTTTTCATTTTCTTCAGTATGTCAGCAAGATCCTTTGACAGAGAGGGCAGAGGAGAAAATGGTACTTGGCTTTATGTATTCAGGTTCACTCCCACTTCATTTGCTGATCGCGTCTATCCCAGGCGCGGTGACTGGAGCCGGGCACCTCCCTCCACAGTGGAGCAGTGGGCACGTCGCTGTCTCCGCACTAGCTGCCCTAAGAGTGCAGAGGGCAGGAAGCTGCCCTCCATATGCTGGTTCTGATGTGGGCGTCAGTTCACTTAATCACGGCAACTGTGGAAGGCAGATCTTTACCCCGTTATGCAGAAGATAAGCCTCCAGCTAAACAGAGAGTCAGCGACCCAGCTGGGCTTTGAACTGGCTCCGCCTGGGGTGTGGCCAGGCTCTGTCAGCTACTTACTGCACCCCAGCCGGAGGGGTTTCCAAAGCCCTCTGGGCACGTCTGCTTCCTCCCACCTCCTTCCTGTAGTTTTCCAGATGAAATCAGGTTCAAAGTCACAGCAGTGTGGAGCGGTGAAGAAAGGCCTGCCCCTTGCAGCCCAGGTGGGGTGAAGACGACTCTGCACTTCCCGGGAAGGTGGGCGCTGAGCTGGACTGACAGCAGGTGATGGAAGCCACCAGCCCCAGGGGCCCCCGTCTGCCTCTTCCTTCCCGCTGCTGCCCCCGACTCCAGATGCTCACTGGTGCTGGCCAGAGCAGAGGGCAGGGGCCACCCCTGGGGTGGGGCCCGTGGCTTCTCTGAGCCAGCTCCGGCGCTGGGCTGCCACCCTCCTGGGCATGCGGGCTTATTCAAACCTGTGTGTCTTCAAACTAGATACCATAAGGCAGTCTCTTCTCACCAGAATCTATTCAGGAACCAGCCCCATGGATCAGCATGTCGACACTAACAAGCAGAACCTGTTGGGACCCAGTCCCATGGATCAGCATGCTGATACGAACAACCAGAACCTGTTGGGACCCAGCCCCATGGATCAGCACTTCAACACTAACAAGCTGACTTGGCCAAAGCTTCCAGCCCAGCACGCTGACAGTTAGCCAGATATTCTGAGAACATTCTTTTCAAAACACTCGACAAACAGGCTGAGAGATTCCTTTGTCCGCAGCCAGCCTCTGAAACTGAGCTGAAGCTCAAAGGGTTGAGAAGAACTCCAAGGAGGGTATGAGAGGAGGAGCAGGAGGCGGAAACCTTTGTGAATGTGGGTGGGGAAGACGGTCGGTGACAGTGAATTTTGCTGCGAACATGGATCATTTGTGCTTTTATCAAAGCACAGCTTTTAATTCCTAAAATATAACAGCCTTGTGCGGGAGCTCGAAGAAAAGGCAGCTTTTCCTGCAGAACTTTGCTGTCGAGCACCTGCAGCGGAATGGAAACGGTGGTGCCAAGTCGGTCGGGCTACTTTCCACTCCTGACGCCACCTTGCCTTTCATCTGCTTCCTGCAGCTCCAGGCTGCCTGCCGGGGTCGGAGCTGTGGCCACTCTCGGGCCCTTGGAGCTGCGCTTGCCCCTGTGTGGGTGAGCTTGTTTTGCCCTGTGGACCTCTTTGTGAATCATGGAAATCAATCGAATGTAGTGCTCTGCCTCCTGATGGCGATTCCCACTGTCTTTGGTAGGGGTCTCTGCTGTCTTTTTCTCCAAGGCCTCTTCCTCTGAAGAGGGAAGGGGAGGTTGGTGGAGTCGGGTCACTGAAGGTTTCCAGTCCTGCTCTGCCATCTGCAGCGATATGGCCTGGGGCTGGTGGCCGCCCCTCTCTGGGGCTTGGTAAAATGGGGAGCCAGGCCTCTGCCTCGCGGGCTTGTTGCTCCGATTAAAGAAGCTAGATCACGGCATTGACACAATGCGGCCAGAGGCTAGGCTTTCCTCAGCTTCCTAAGCACCAGGCTTGGTCCTTAGCTTGTATTAATGCATCTGAGCTTCTCCAGAACACTTTGAAATAGGTTGTGGTGGGTCTCATCTCACCACGGCGGTGGCAGAGGCTCGTAGGAGGGAGAGCATCCCGTTTGGGCTGCACAGGATGGAGCCCTTTGCTGTACCGCGCGGTCAGGCTCTGAAGCCTGCGCTTATAATTTTGACCCAAATATGTCCTGTTAAATGGTGGCTTTACCTTGTTTGTCAATACTCCCTAAAAATCTGGTTTAAGTCCCTCCATAGCACCATCAACAATGGCGGACCTCACCAGACTTACATGCTCTTTGTGATGTAGACCATCACCCACGAATGTGTCCAACCCAGAAACGCTGGAGGTTCCTCAGTGGGACTCTGCAGGAACCTCTGAATGTGGATTCTGTCCCCATAGGAACCTCTGTGTGTGGGTCTCCCGGGTGACAAAGACAGTGTTAAAATCGCTGCTGTCCTGGACTTCCCTGGTGTCCAGTGGTTAAGACTCTGCGCACCTCCTGCAGGGCACATGGGTTTGATCCCTGGTCCTGGGAGGTCCGGCATGCTGTGCTGTGCAGCCAAAAACAGTCCTTGCTGTCCTTTGCCAGAACCCTTGGAGATCTCGTGGCCAGAGCACCGGGCTGGTGCCGGAACAGCCCTGAGGTTAGCGCTCCTCCGCTGCTGTGCGGCACCGAGCAGCTCCTCCTCGTTCAGCTGCCGCCGGAGACGAGTCAGGGGCCCTGCTGACCCGGGCCGGGCGGGGGGTGACCTCAGCAGAGTCACTGCTAGATGCAGATGACATGAGCTATGAAGTAACATTTGTCGTGTGGGTGCACGAGGCAGCCGGGCCTCTGGGGTCCTCTGGAAGTGGTCTGAAGACTCTCTGGGGTCTTGGGTGTGTCCGCCCAGTAGTAGCTGCTCCTTGGCTCAAGGGCCGTGCCCTCAGGGACCCCTCTGTCCCGCCCTGGCAGTAGAGCGAATTCTCAGGCACTCTCTTCTGCCTCCTCACTCACTGGATCTGATACCAGACCATTTCCACACAAACAGAGGATGGAAAATGAGTGGACTTCCTAGAGGGGCTGTTTGCAATGCTCTGAGCTTTTACAATTCAGGGACGTGTCTTCTTTGGGCTTGTGCTGAGCCTGCAGGGAGTGCTGTCACTTGGGTCACCTTGGGGGCAGTGCCGCTTGGTGGCAGAGTTGCCCACTCGCGGCCTCGAGCCCAGGGCAGGTCTGCAGGAAGATGCCCCGTGCCTCTCACCCCTGACCTGCTGCCTCGCTGGGCTCCTCTGTGTGTTCAACAGTCTCTATCCCACAAGGCGGGTTCATGATGGACGAGGGTGAACACAAGCTCTAACTTACTGAGCAATTAATCTGCTGGGCACTTTGCAACAGGAAAGACGTTGTCATCCCCACTCTATGGATGATGAAACCGAGGCTTCAGGTAACTTATTTAAGGTCAAAGCTAGCAGATAGGAGAGCTGAGTCCTGGTCTCGGACTGGCACTCCAAGGAACTTGTTCTTCCTGCAGCGCGGAAATTTTCAACTCTGAACACCCTTGACAGTGGCCTAGGGGGACTTTAGAAGCGTCCTAGGGCCTAGGGACTTTAGGCCCTGACCCCTCTGGGTGCGCTCTGGGCATCATGTTTTTCGAGCTACCAAGGGATTCCTAATACACAGGCGGGCAAAGGATCAGGGCACAGGGCCAGGATAGCTTTGGACCCAAGTCCTCCTGGAAAGCACTTGATTCCCAGCTGAATTCGCCACTGGCACCTGCAGCCTGGCTCGGTCTCTGGTAACTCACAGGGAATGACAGGGGCAGTCCTGGCATCAGCTGAGCCGGCTGTGCCCTGGGGTCAGCAGGGCAGGCAGCTGTCCATCGGGTGTGATCTGAGAGATTCTAGGAGGCGCCCCTCTGCCCAGGGTGGGTCACACTGTCCTGCCTTTGCCTGCCTTTCCACCTGGCAGGTGGGAGAACAGGGGAGCTGTGGCTCTGACTCCAGAAGGCCCTGCGATGGGAGGGCCTGGGGACATGGGGACTGAGCCAGCTCCCTCCCCTCCAGCATCCTGCCGGTCCCCACCCCACCTGCCCGGTTTACCTGGGAGAGAGGAGGGGCTCTGCCAGCAGTCAGAGGGCTTGAAGGGTGAGAAACGAAGGGGGGCTCCCACAGGGGCTGGGGACCCCACGATGCCTCAGGGCCCCCACGGGGGCTCAGGGCTCACATGGGGGCTGGGGACCCCACGATGCCTCGGGGCTCCCACGGGGGCTCAGTGTTGTGGGAATCAAGAGGTGGACAGGCCCTGCTCTCGGGGAGCTTGGACCCTCCACGCCTGGCTGGGGGCCACCACCCTGGGCTCCTCCTCCGTCTGCCTCGGCCGGTTCCCAGCAAGCTGCCCGCTGCACTTGCCAATGGAGCCAGATGCTGCTTTGGGGAAAATACCTTCTGGAGTTTGTTGTCTGAGCCCTCCCAGCCGACACCCACGGTGGAGAAGATGTGTCAGGATAAATGGAAAATCTCTTCATAAATATTTGGAAAAAAGCAAAAGGGAAAAGGAAAGAAGAACTAACTGTCTGGGATGCCTTTGGGGGCATCATGGTGATGGCCATGGACAGATGAGGAAGGCAGGTCACCAACATTTGTCACCTTGTAGGAGGCCCCAGTGGGAGCCGCCAGGGCCGGGCCCGGTTTGGGCTGTGGGCACTGAGGGGCCTTGGCTCTGGGGAGAGGCCAGGCCTGCCTGGGTCACCAGCAGAAGCCGTGGAGCTCATGTGGTGCCAAGCTGCCACTTCTCCATGATGTATAATCGTGTCTCTGAACTCAGCTGCCTTGGGACTTCACTACAAGTGGAGCACAGCCTGAAGTGGCTTCAGGGGCGCCCCTGGGAGGAGAGTGGAGAGGCCCCGGGGGCCAAGACACTGAAGGTGGAGCTGGCACTGGAGCAGAGGGGGTGCAGCATGGCCGAGCCGACCCGGAGACGGGCTCCACCGCCCGGAAGGCTCAGCCGAGGGGACAGAGTGGGCAGCGTCCTCCTCAGGCCAGGCCTCCCCAGTGACAGGGGCCCTTCCCAGGTCTGGAGACCCCCTTGGCCTCACCCCTGGGCAGCCCAGTTCCAGCCACACTGGCCCGCGCATCCCTGGAAACAGAAGCTGCTGCTCAGGTCCTCCTGTCCTTGGGCTCTTCACAGGCCCTCTTGCTGCCCTCTGGCAGCATCACTTACCCGATGCAGGGGCCTGGCTCCCTTCGTCTCGGATCACAGGGGACGGATTCTTCACACTGGAGGGAGGGACGGTCTGAGGGGGCAGCCACCGGGCTGGGCAGGGTCCCTGGAAGACAAAATGCTGGGAGAGCGTTCTTAGGAGCAGGTGGGTTCCTAAACCTAAGTGTGTTGTTCAGTTGCTCAGTCGTGTCCAACTCTTTGTGACTCCATGGGTTGCAGCATGCCAGGCTTCCCTGTCCTTCGCCATCTCCTGGAGTTTGCTCAAACTCATTTCCATTGACTTGGTGATGCCATCTGGCCATCTCATCCTCTAAGTGTTGGTGCCTGTAATTAACTTGGACGCGCGTGGGGTCCTCTGCCTGGAGGCTGGGCAGATGCTATCCCCCCATAGTGGACGATGTTCTTTAGGTTCCACAGTTGGTGCCGTCACGACAGGTGAGGACCTTGCACACATCGGAAGAGGAGTGAGGAGGCTGCAGAGGACAGGGCAGGTGTGATGAGATGTCTGTCCCCAGCATGCAGACGTGTATACGTAGCAGATATGGAGGATGCAGACGTGTATACTCACCAGATATGGAGGATGCAGACGTGTATACGCAGCAGATACAGAGGATGCAGACGTGTATACGCAGCAGATACAGAGGATGCAGACTTGTATACTCACCAGATATGGAGGATGCAGACATGTATACGCAGCAGATACAGAGGATGCAGACGTGTATACGCAGCAGGTACGGAGGATATAGACGCATATAGACATATATACTCAGCAAATAGAGAGGATGTAGATGTATATAAGCAGCGGGTATGGAGAATGTAGACGTGTATACACCCCAGAGGAGAGACCCTGTGGAAACTGGCTCACAAACACAGAGGCCAGGCAGTCCCACCATGTGCCTTGTGTAAGCTGAGAACCAGGAAAGCTGGTGATGAAAACCTGTCTGAGCCCAAAGGTCCAAGAAGCAGGAGCTCTGATGTCTGAGGGCGGGAGACGGTGTCCAGCTCAGCAAGAGAGAAAGAGGACTCATCCTTTTCCACCTCCTGTTCTACTCAGACCCTCGGCGGATTGGACGGTGCCCCCCACTCTGACAAGTGTGAATGTCCTTCACTTGCTTCCTGACAAGTGCATTCCTCTCTGGGAAAACACCCTCCCAGACAGCCTGAGAGCGTCTAACTAGCTGGCTGGGCATCCCTCAGCCCAGCCAAGGTGATGCAGAGAACTCACCACCATAGCCTGTCTCTTCCTTGGAGGGCAGGTGTTGGAACAATTAGCCACTTCTGGAAGGAGGCCTGGAGGCTGGGTCCAGAGCCAGCGGAAGAGTGGCTGCAGCCACTGCTGAACATGAAGTCTCCCCGATGAGTCAAATTCTCTCCAGTGTATTGACTGCGAGTCAGTCCTACCAGACAGAAATGCTGGTTTCTAAAACATCGCTTTAGAGAAATTGACGGTGAATTAAAAACCAACTGAAAATGAGGCTGGTTGAGAAGCAAAGGCTTTGGTTGTTGGTTCTTCTATCAGCCAACTGCATTCCCCAGGGTCTCCCCGGTGTCTGCCCCGGAACTGGTGGTATTAGATGACTGATTAGGCAGAGTAAGCGTGATGTACTAACTCCTTGACTCAGGTGACAGATACAGTGGGTTGAATGGTGACCGCCCCCTCAAAAGAGATATGTCTGTGTTCTCACCCCTAGAACCCATGAAGGCAACAGGCGACCTTATGAGGAGAAAGGGTCTTTGCAGATGCAACCAAGGATCTGAGATGAGACGGTCCCAGAGAGGGGCAGGACTTGGTTCAAGTCAAGTGTTCTTACCGGAGGACAGGGGGAGACAGCAGGGGCAGCCAGAGGGGTCTGGACGTTGCTGATGCCTTCGCGCCTCTGCTGGACACCCAGGTCCAGGTTTCCAAGCCTGGAGGTCGAGTGCTAATGCCGACCAGGCCCCTCACGCCGCAGCCCGCCCGCTGCCCTGTGTCTCGCCCAGGTCTGTCCTCCTGCTGATGGCCACCTGGTCCCCCTTCCTGCCTCGGCCTCAGCAAGCTCTTGTCCAGCTCAATGCCGACACACACCTGGCTTGACCTCTGTCTAGAAAGTTCTTTCTTCTCCTGGTGGGTCTCGACTCTTGGTCTCAGCTTCAGGGTCAGCTTCTCTGCGACGCCTGTCCGGACCCTCCGCCTGCAGTTGAGCGCCGTCTCCTTCCTCGCGCACCTTCTTCTCGGCTCCTGTCGCCAGCTCACTCAGTGACAGAGGGACAGACGCTTCGTCTCGGTTGTTTCCACACACGCACACGTGCACACACACACAGCAAACCCCAGGAGGCATGTGGCCGTCTTTCTCTTGTTCGGATCTGACTCTCCATCGCACACGGGACCCGGCAGAGCTCCGAGTATTTACTGAAAGAAAAGGTAAAGGCTAGCCTCCCTGAGCCATGCAGGGACGGGAGAAGCAGAAAGGAGCCCGCAGTTACAGGCCGAGCTTCTCCCGGAACCCTACACGTTTGTTATCTCATGACGGCAGGCTTGGAAATGTAATTGCTTTGTTTTTCTCTCTTCTCCAAAAGCCTTGTTTTTAAACTGTTTTCCCTGTGGAGTAAGTATGTGCATTAACCCTTATGGCAGCAGAAGAGAAGAAGGGTTTGTGGGCTTAGAGCGAGCTTGCAGAAGTCAGACTCCCAGAAGGAGAAACTTCCTATCCAATGGAACATTGGATGAAAGTTAAAATGCACTTGCAGAAATCAATTGGTTGCTATAGCAACAGGTCCCGGGTCTGTAGAGGTGGCGGGGAGTCAGCTAACTTAACTTTGGTCTAGGCTTGAGAGAAGAAGCCGCCCAAGCAAAATTAGGGGCTGTGTTTTGAAGTGTCTCACATCACTGGCATAAAATGATGTTTACACACCTGCCTGTGTAAGTGATGTTTACACACCTTCCCCAGCCTGGCTGTCAGTCCCGTTGCTTCCTTGGTTGGCTCCTGTAGGCAGCAGAATGTTCAGTGCCCGCCCAGCAAGGCTTCTGGCCCTCTCAGAGGGGTGCAGCTTAGCACACCTCCTGCCTTAAAATGCTCCCTGAAACTTGCGCTCTGAAGAGGCCCTGTGCCAGGCCCTTCGGTGATGAGTAACCAACTGCCAGAAGACTCTGCTGGTGAATTCAGATTTTCATCTATATAAGGTTTCCCAGGGTGGAATCCACCCACTTGCGCTGGGAGAGTTCATCGAAAGTGTCAGAGAAGGGAGTACAGAGGTGATTCTCTGCGTGCGTTTGGGGCGCGTGTGCTGGGGCAGCGATGGGCGGCGGGGCTGAGGCGGGTGGGCAGGTGCTCTCCACGGCCACGTGGACGGCGGGGCGCGGACGCTGGGGCACTGCAGCCCCTGTGAGTGGGCAGCCGGCCTAGGCGGTCTCCTCTGAGCAGATCATCTGTTGAGCACGTGAGTCCAGAGAAGCCCTTTTCAGCGACACACAGGCCCGAGCTGCGTGCGCTCTGCCTGCCGCGGGCCGCGGTCCACGAAGCCTGCAGGTTCATTTCACTCTTCGTCTTCGCTCGATGTGCGTTTGTCCAAGTCCCTCTGTGGGAGGCTCCGCAGAGGAGCCCACGTCCTCGTCTCTGCGACCTGTGAGTAAGCGCACACGTTACCACATGAAGGGAAAGCCCACGTCCTCATCTCTGGAACTGTGAGTAAGTGCACACCTCACCACGTGAGGGGGTTAATGCTGCAGGTGGCATTAAGGCTGCTCCTCAGACACCCTCACACAGGGGGTGATCCTGCATTACTGGGGGACTCCAATGGAATCACAAGCATTCTTGAAAGCGTAAGAGGGAGGCAGAGAGGAGGTCAGAGCGACGTGCTGTGGAGGCTGGACCCGTCGCTGACTCTGAAGATGAAGGAAAGGGTGTGAGCACGGAGGGGCAACTCTGGAAGCTGGCTAGGGTGGGGAGCAGTGCCCGCCCAGGGTGTCTGGAGAGGACCACGGCCCTGCCCACACCTCGACTCTAGCCCAGGGCGCCCCCACAACTGTAGGACAGGAAATCCATGCTCTTTCAAGCCTTAGGTGGTGGTCTGTTTGCAGCAGCCCTAAGGTGTGCGAAGGCCCAGGGCGGCACCAGGCTCTGGGGGCTAAGGAGGCATGTTCCCCACCAGTCACAGTCCAGAGTGGGCAGCCGGGCCCCTGGCGGGTGGATGGAAGGACTGGCTGGTGGGAGAGAGGTTGGCAGCCCAGACCTGGGAGGAGATGAGCCAGCAGGGTGGGGGCTGGGGAGGCCCCGGACACACGCGGTTGGCCCAGTAGCCACGGCCTGGAGACCTCGGCACACAGGCTTGAGTCTCCTCCTGGGAGCTGCAAGGGAGTCTGAGAAAGTTTTGAGTGGGAAACAGACCCGATCAGAGAAATCAGGCAGAAGCAAAGCGAGTCAAAATCAGAGACAGTGGATCAAAAACGAAGCTTGTCAGTGTGCTGGGCCCAGCGGGCAGCCCGGCTCGGAGGCGGGTAGGCTGAGCGAGGCGACGCCCTGCCCCCCCTCACTCTTCCCAGCTGGCCTGGATCCCTGACCCATCTTGGGTGAGTCCTGGAGCCCCTCAGGTGGCCCGCTCCCCTCTCCTCCCCACACCGTCCTCAGCTCGACGGCCCCAAGGAGGGAAGGCAGTGGAGATGGAGCCGTGGTCACAGGCTGAGCGGGCCTGCCAGCCCTCCATAAATTAAATGTGAAGCGTAACAAGTGATTATTTAGGGCAGAGTTACCGTTATTTTCTAATATGAAAAAGCAGGGATGAAAGCTGGAATGGATGCCAGCCAGAATGAAGAAAGGAGTTCCGTTCATCTGCTGCTGACAAAGCGGTCCCTGTGGAGGGCTGCCTCTGGCCATGCCAGGCTGCACTGGCTCTGGGGGGGCACGCCCCTGGGCTGGGGGCTGCTGGGGGCCAGACTTTGTCCTCTGCGGGCTGGGCGGGTGGCAGCCCCGGCTGCTTGGGGGGTGGACTGGGCTCTGGTCCCACGTGGCAGCCAGAAGGGCAAGGGGGAGGTCAGCGGAGGACCTGGGAGGCTGGGGTCAAGTGCAGACTCTCGGTTTCTTGTCCGTGGCCAAAGCCCTGGGGCCCATGGCGGGGCTTCAAGGAGGAGCCGGAATTCCCTCCTCCTGTGACTGAGCCTTGGAGAAGGCAATGGCACCCCACTCCAGTGGTCTTGCCTGGGAAATACCATGGACAGAGGAGCCTGGTGGGCTACAGTCCATGGGGTCTCGAAGAGTCAGACACGACTGAGCGACTTCACTTTCACTTTTCACTTTCATGCAGTGGAGAAGGAAATGGCAACCCACTCCAGTGTTCATGCCTGGAGAATCCCAGGGATGGCGGAGCCTGGTGGGCTGCCATCTATGGGGTCGCACAGAGTCGGACACGACTGAAACGACTTAGCAGCAGCAGAGACTGAGCCTGGAGACCCTCAGTCCCCGCCTTCCCTGTGGTGCCGCTAGTGGGGTCTTGTCTTATTGTTCCTTTTCCAGCTTGTCCAGTCCCTGGGTCGCCATGGTGACCACACCATGTGATCGAACCCCCCAGCAGCCTAGGGACTGTCACAGCATGTGCTCTGTGCCCTCGACCTCCTTAAATCCCTCAATCCCCGCCCCCAGGCCGCGTTGCCCCAATTTTACACAGAAGCTTGAGGCTCAAAGGGTTACGTGGTTTTCCACCTACATACACCTTGCTAGTGGCAGAGTCCAGATTCACACCCAGGTCTCTGTCAGGGGAGCCAGCCTCTCCCCTCGGTGCCTCTGGCCACCGTCCCAACCCCCTACCACCTCGGCTCCCAAGGGCCCCCCCTTAGACAGGCCCCAGGGTGGGCTTGCTCTGGCAAGAGAGGGGGGACTTCTGCAGTTTGGGGTGGCCACTTTGGGAAGCCAGCACTTGCAGGAGTGGTGTTTCCTGATGCCTTCAGAGCTGGGTCGTCTCTCAACCAGACCCACTTCCAAGTCATGTAGTTGCCGAACCAAACGGCAAACGTGGGTGAGAATGCTGGTGTCCTCCGACGCTGGGGCCTCCTCTCCTGTCCACCCGGCCCACTCCGTCCCCCACCCGTGCCTTCAGCACCGGGCCCGGGAGACACAGGCTATCCTTCGCCGCTCACACACACACACACACACACACACACACACTCCTAAAGGCAGGCTCCAGCAGTTAAGCTGATCAACAGACACCAAAGGCTCGAGTTTGCCTTTAGGAAGCTCCCGGCCATGAGGGGAGCCAGGCAACAGATGGGTGAGGGGAATTCACACCTAGGAGCTGCGACAGACAAGACAGGCTGAGGACGTCCAGGCTGGGTGGAGGTCTCGGAGGCTGCAGACACTTGCACAAAGTCCCCAGATGATGAGAAGAGCGTAGGAGAGCCCTCCAGGCCAGGCGCACAGGCTCGCCTGTGGGAGTGGGAGTGTCTGGGCGTCTGGGGGTCAGGCTGGCAGGAGGGCAGGGGCCAAGGCTGGAGCAGACTCAAGAGCTGGGTCGCAAAGGATTTGGCATATTTTCTTGAAAGGGTGGGATGTCATTGAGTGAATTCAGAAGCTAGAAACCGAGTGACATGCACAGATCTTCCAGAGACTAGCATCAGCGTGGAGCAGGGAGCAGAGGGTGTCAGGAGACGCCAAGAGGGAGACTTGGTGTCTGGGCAGGAGAGGGAGCTGGCTCGGGCCAGGCAGAGGCCCCGAGGTGGGCGGGGAGAGACCTGAGCTGGACGGCGTCAGGGCGACCTTGACAGAGGTTTCTGTAAACAGAGCTGAGAAGGAAACAGCAGCGGACGGCAGCCACTCACCTCCCCGACCCGTCCCAGTCCTGCCTGGTGCCAGGACATGCACCGTGTCTGCTGCCGTGCCCAGCCCCAGCTCTCAGGACCCGCTGCTGGGAGCTGAGTGGACAGCGCCATCCTTACACTTGTGTGACTCGCAGTCCCTGTGCCTGGCGCCCGGGAAGCCGGTGTGGCCTCTGCGGCCGCTGGCGTCTACTTGATTGAAGACATCAGCTCAGGAACTGCGGCTTCCTGAATGAAACCTAAAATCGCATTGACTCTGCGGCTGCAGCTGGAAGGACTCCAGCCCCCCTGATGCTCCCACAGAGGCCATGCTGGGCTTGCGGGGCCGTGGCTGGAGTTCCTCCCACACCCTCCATGCGGTGTGGCCGGCCCCTCCCCAGGGAGGTGCAGACCCAGGAGGAAGCAGTGAGCTGCCTGGGGGCTGTTTAGATGGCGAGATGGCCACTTGTAAGAAAGCAGATCCCCTCAACACAAACCACACACACACACTCACACAAACACACACATACTCATACACACATACACATGCTCATGCACACACACACACTCATGCATACACATGCTCGTGCACACACATACTCTCACAACTTGCACACACACTCATGCACATTCTCACACACATTCTCTCTCTCTCACACACACACACACACGCACACACACTCATGCATATACATGCTCGTGCACACACACATTCTCACAACTCGCACACACACTTGTACATACACATGCATACACACACTCATATACACAAACTCGTGCACACACGCCGACACACACGAATGTGCACACACACACGAATGTGCACACACACTCACACACACATACACATACTCACACATGCCATGCACACACACATGCTAACGCACACACACTCACACACACATACACACACACTCACATACTCATACACATGCACACACACACATACCAAACTCACACACACGTGCACACACACTGGCATGCACTCACAGATGCATGTGCATACACGCATGAACATGCACACACGCTCGCTCTCACACACACTTACATGCACATGCACACACATTCACACCCAACTCACATACACATGCTTATGCACACACACACTCTCACACACTCACACGCACACTCATGCACATTCTCACACACATTCTCTCTCTCTCTCTCTCACATACACACACACACACATGCCAGGGCTAGGACAGTTAATGTTCTATGAGCAGCTCTCATAGAAGAGAGCTAATTGATTCCAATTTGCATTTTTCCAGGTCTCATAATTCTCTGTCTCACCTTCTTTACGCCGCGGGAGCCTGCGGGGCTGTGCGGCTATGTCACAGGAGGGCTGCGTAACCCGCACGACCGCTCTGTATTCACCAGCGGGACAGACGGCGCCTTGTGTCACCGAGAGCACCCCCGGCCCTCGTCCCATCACTCTTCCCCACGGGAGGCAGGTGTGTCAGCCTGGGAGCCCCTGAGACATCCTCCCCTCCCAAGGAAAGAAAGCGGACGGGATGCCTCAGAGGGACCTCAGACAGGACTCCAAACTGGCGGCCGCCCCCTTCAACATTCCCAGACAAGATGGCTCCCCAGTGGCAGGTGTCTTCAGACAGTTTATTTTGGGAGGAAGGACTCAGCTCTGTCTGCACGTGGAAGGGTGTTCTGCTCCCCAGAGCTGCCGGGCAGGGTTCCAGGAAGCCGGGTTATTTAGCAGGTTTTCAAAGTCTGAGGTCATTGCTGTTCTCTCCTCCCTGCAAAAACCCCAGACGTCAGCTCCTCCCAGCAGCCGGCTCCCCAGGTTCCCGAATGCCTGGCCCCATTCATTCACTCACTCATTCACTGCCTTACTCCACACACATTTATCACGGCCCTGCGGTGTGTCGGGCACCGGGGCACAGGGTGAACAATGCATGCAGCCCTGGTGCCGAGGAACTGACTTTCTGGTAAGGGAGGGAGAAAAAAGCAAGTCAGTAAACGAGCAATAGAGAGAGTGGTGTGAACGCCAAAGAAGCAGGCCCAGCGGAGGGTGTGAGGGACCCACCTGTGTCTGGGCCGGCCTCTGGGCTGGGGCCAGGGCAAAAGAGGAGGCCAAGTCTGGGGTGCATGGCCAGATGGTGACTTTCGGGAAATGTTAAAAGAAGTGCAAGGTGAGGGATGGCTGACTTTGTGAGCCAAGTTGTGAGGGCTGTGTTCGCCTTGCTAAGCAGTTTAGGTTTTATTCTGGAGGCAGGGGGGAGCCAGGACAAGTTCTGAAGCAAAAAAGGGACACTAGTCTATATGCAGTGTCTGCATTTTAGGACAATCCCTCTGGCTGCCGTGGGGTGAGTCTTTGGAGAGGAGACAGGCAGCAGGAGATTCTGACCTGTGAAGTGAACAGTTGAGCATGGCCTGGAGAGCACAAGGAGAGACATCGAGGAGGTGAGATCCCCAGGTGGCTTGTGAGATGTGGAGGGTGAGGCAGTGGGTGGATTTTATTCCTAGGACCCTGGCCTGGGGAACTGGAGCAGTAAAGGCTGCCCTTATCTGTTTCTGGAACACTTCCAGCAGTGAGATGTAGAGACCTAACAGTGACTTAAACAATAAAAATGTTTTTAATTATCCCACATCCTGATAAGTCTGGAGGTGAGCCATCTGGGGCTGGTTTAACATCTCAAGAGTGTCATTAAAGATCTAGGATCTTTCTTTCTTTTTGTGCCCCCATCCTCAACGTATTTGCTCGTCATCTTCACGGTTGCAAGATGGTTGCTGTAGCTCCCGACATTTTCACGGCAGGAAAAAGAGGAAAGAGGTGGTCATAGCCATGTCTGTTCCCTTGAATCAAGAAAAACAAAGCTTCCAGAAGATTCCACCTATAAGTTGATGTCCATCCTTAGCTTGAAGAAAACTGGAAAAGTGAGTTTTTAAATTTCCGGCACCAGTAGCGGAGGCACGTAAGAAAGAAAGGCGGGCTGGGAACAGGCCTCGGGTTAGTGTCACCAAGCAAGGTGAAAAGCCTTGGCAGAAAAGGCAGCTTAGCTCCACGCCTGGGGAGGAGTGGTTTGTGGGAAAAAGCAACCTCAACTCAAGAGAAGATTCTTGAGAGTCCCTTGGACAGCAAGGAGATCAAACCAGTCAATCCTAAAGGAACTCTGAACATTCATTGGAAGGACTGAAGCTGAAGTTCCAGTACTTTGGTCACTTGATGAGAAGAGCTGATGCATTGGAGAAGACACTGGTGCTGGGAAAGAGTGAGGGCCCGTGTCTCTGGGCCTTGGTTTCCTCCTGTTACTGCATGAGAGACCGACCAGACCCTTCCTGATTCCACAGCAAAGTGGAAGGGAAGTGTCAAGTGTGCACAACAACGGTCAAAGGAAATCTCTAGGAACCTGCTGCACCATCTGGAACCCGCTCATCCAGCCAGATAATAAAACCCTGGTGGGCAGCAAAGAAAGCTGCTGGCCGGGGACCAGCCCACCTCGCCCTCCTGCTGAGGTTGCCCACCCAGGGGTCCCCCGGAACCTCCTGATGCCGGCGGTGGGCCCCACTGTCACATCCCAGTGCTGATCGAAACAGGCTTCCCGAACACAGAACTCTCTCTGTCAGGATGCGCGGTCCGCCCTGGTGGTTGGGTGGGGGGGGAGTTGGCTCGGCTGTCCCACGTCAGAGGTGGGATCTGAGACCCTGGGCTATTGCGGGGGCGGCTGTGGGTCCCCGTTAGGCTGGAGGACTGCTCGGCGTGAGATTGCGAGGACTGGACCAGGCGTCCTGGTTCCCTGCATGCTGACCATGGGCAGGTTACTTCACCCCCGTGAGCTTTGGGGTTCTCAACTGTAAGATGGAGATCGCACCGCCTGGCACCCTGGGGCCTTGCCACAGCCCTGGGAGACCAGCATCCTCAGCAACCCATCTCGCAGACGAGAAGACTGAGGCCACGGAAGTCCCCTGACCAGGAAACGGCAGAGGCTGAAACCCACTCAGGTCTGTGGCTCCAGAACCTGGGCTTCGTCCCAGCACAGGCTTGCCCACCCCCTGAAGGCGTTGTGTGTCGTGAAGGCAGAGTCCACGTGGCTGGCAGGGGAACGGCTGACCGGCTGGGGTGCGGGTGACAGGTGGGGTGGGGATGGCTGACCAGCAGGGGGACAGCCGCCCTGAGGCTGCAGCTGCCGCCCCTCGACAGCCCGAGCCCCTCCCCCCCCATCCCCTGGGCCGGCCGGCAGTGAGCTGGGGAGACACAGTTGGTAAAACACATTAGCATCTTCTTCTCTGCTAATTAGTTTTGTGAAGAATCATTTATTTATCTATTATTTTCACCAGAGAGCAACTGGGGCTGCCGGAATGTGGTGACAGGTGTTATGTGAGAGGGGAGGAAAGGAGCACGCCCCTCGCCCAGAGCTGGATCGTCTCCACGTGGACACGAGCGGGGGTCGGGGAGCCCACGGGCACGGGGGGAGAGGCTGGGGGGACAGAACAAACCCCAGGCGTGAGTAGAGGGGGCACCCACACCCCCGGAGTCTGGAGAAACACGCCTGCCCTGGACGGTGTCTGCCTGAAAGTCAGAGGGCGGCGTGAAGTGGAAGGCTGTCCCCACCCCGGCCTGTGTGGCTGCTCTGTCTGCTGAGGAAACCTCTCTCCATTCCTTACATCCCAACTCAACAGCATCTCCCCTGGGGAGAGATTGCAGACATTTGGGAGCAGAGCACCGTCTTGCCTTCATGCCCTTGCCTGGGTCCCCCTCACAGTCATCCTGGCACCTGTGAATCTGTCAAGTGTCTCAGTGGTTTCCGAGGTCAACCATGACTGAGCACACGTGGAGTCGGGAAATGCTGGTTAAAGGGGCAACTGGTAGGAGGCGATGACTGCAGGCTGAGCAGGTGAAGGAGGGCTTCCTGGAGGGGGAGGCTGGGACTGTGTGTTCAGTGATTGTGGGATGAGGCCGGGTGGCTCCACACACAGTACG
This sequence comes from Bos javanicus, assembly GCF_032452875.1. Taxonomy (NCBI): domain Eukaryota; kingdom Metazoa; phylum Chordata; class Mammalia; order Artiodactyla; family Bovidae; genus Bos; species Bos javanicus. The sequence continues at coordinate 64,621,762 of NC_083886.1, read as the reverse complement.
GGCTGGATCACATACCCAGAGGGCCTCCCTGAGACATGACTGCTTCCTGAAGGCAGTGAGGTTGTGTCTGACACTGGGGCCTGTCTCAGCACTGGCCTGACTCAGATAGCTGTGTGTCTGAGGGACCTCACCACTGTGAGCGTTTGCTCACTTGCTGAGAAAATGAACGGAGACACTGATGTAACCAGAAGACAGTGTGGTTCAGTGCCTTGAAAATGGAGCTTTCCTTTAATTCAGCATTTCCATTTTAAAATAATCTGTCCTAAGGAAGTATATCACAAACTATTTCTGCAAGTATATTCATCATGATGCTACTTCAGATAGAACATAAAACGTAATACAAACGTTCATTCACAGGGACTGTTCCAGGAAATTACGTCGATGAAAATACTGGAGTGAATAGCCATTCCCTTCTTCAATAAGGAATAGCCATTCCTTCTGGGTTGGGATCATCCCAACCCAGGGATCGAACCTGAGTCTCCTGCATTGCCGGCAAAGTCTTTACTGTCTGTGTCACTGAGGAAGCCCTTCAGATAAGATCAGATCAGTCGCTCAGTCGTGTCCGACTCTTTGCGACCCCATGAATCGCAGCACGCCAGGCCTCCCTGTCCATCACCAACTCCCGGAGTTCACTCAGACTCACGTCCATCGAGTCAGTGATGCCATCCAGCCATCTCATCCTCTGTCGTCCCCTTCTCCTCCTGCCCCCAATCCCTCCCAGCATCAGAGTCTTTTTCAATGAGTCAACTCTTCGCATGAGGTGGCCAAAGTACTGGAGTTTCAGCTTTAGCATCATTTCTTCCAAAGAAATCCCAGGGCTGATCTCCTTCAGAATGGACTGGTTGGATCTCCTTGCAGTCCAAGGGACTTTCAAGAGTCTTCTCCAACAGCACAGTTCAAAAGCATCAATTCTTTGGCGCTCAGCCTTCTTCACAGTCCAACTCTCACATCCATACATGACCGCAGGAAAAACCATAGCCTTGACTAGACAAACCTTTGTTGGCAAAGTAATGTCTCTGCTTTTGAATATGCTATCTAGGTTGGTCATAACCTTCCTTCCAAGGAGTAAGCGTCTTTTAATTTCATGGCTGCAGTCACCATGTGTAGTGATTTTGGAGCCCAGAAAAATAAAGTCTGACACTGTTTCCCCATCTATTTCCCATGAAGTGGTGGGACTGGATGCCATGATCTTCGTTTTCTGAATGTTGAGCTTTAAGCCAACTTTTTCACTCTCCTCTTTCACCTTCATCAAGAGGCTTTTGAGTTCCTCTTCACTTTCTGCCATAAGGGTGGTGTCATCTGCATATCTGAGGTTCTTGGTATTTCTCCCGGCAATCTTGATTCCAGCTTGTGTTTCTTCCAGTCCAGTGTTTCTCATGATGTACTCTGCATATAAGTTAAATAAACAGGGTGACAATATACAGCCTTGACGTATTCCTTTTCCTATTTGGAACCAGTCTGTTGTTCCATGTCCAGTTCTAACTGTTTCTTCCTGACCTGCATACAAATTTCTCAAGAGGCAGGTCAGGTGGTCTGGTATTCCCATCTCTTTCAGAATTTTCCACAGTTTATTGTGATCCACACAGTCAAAGGCTTTGGCATAGTCAATAAAGCAGAAATAGATGTTTTTCTGGAACTCTTTTGCTTTTTCCATGATCCAGCGGATGTTGGCAATTTGATCTCTGGTTCCTCTGCCTTTTCTAAAACCAGCTTGAACATCAGGAAGTTCACAGTTCACGTATTGCTGAAGCCTGGCTTGGAGAAGTTTGAGCATTACTTTGCTAGCGTGTGAGATGAGTGAAATTGTGCGGTAGTTTGAGCATTCTTTGGCATTGCCTTTCTTTGGGATTGGAATGAAAACTGACCTTTTCCAGTCCTGTGGCCACTGCTGAGTTTTCCAAATTTGCCAGCATATTGAGTGCAGCACTTTCACAGCATCATCTTTCGGGATTTGGAATAGCTCAACTGGAATTCCATCACCTCCACTAGGTTTGTTCGTAGTGATGCTTTCTAAGGCCCACTCGACTTTGCATTCCAGGATGTCTGGCTCTAGGTGAGTGATCACACCATCGTGATTACCTGGGTCGTGAGGATCTTTTTTGTACGGTTCTTCTGTGTATTCTTGCCACCTCTTCTTAATATCTTCTGCTTCTGTTGGGTCCATATCATTTCTATCCTTTATAGAGCCCATCTTTGCATGAAATGTTCCTTTGGTATCTCTGATTTTCTTGGAGATCCCTAGTCTTTCCCATTCTGTTGTTTTCCTCTATTTCTTTGCATTGATTGCTAAAGAAGGCTTTCTTGTCTCGTCTTGCTATTCTTTGGAACTCTGCATTCAGATGCTTATATCTTTCCTTTTCTCCTTTGCTTTACACTTCTCTTCTTTTCACAGCTATTTGTAAGGCCTCTCCAGACAGCCATTTTGCTTTTTTGCATTTCTTTTCCATGGGGATGGTCTTGATCCCTGTCTCCTGTACAATGTCACGAACCTCAGTCCATAGTTCATCAGGCACTCTATCTATCAGATCTAGGCCCTTGAATGTATTTCTGACTTCCACTGTATACATCAATATAATAGAGCATACACAGTTAATTGCAAAGAATCATTTCCCTGGCCAGGGATCGAACCTGCAACCCTTACATTGGAAGGAAAGTCTTAACCACTTGACCACCAGGGAAGTCTCAAGAATGCAGCCTGACAACAGTAGTGTTATGTATTTCCAAAGCATTCTATAAAAGCATATACCGCTTTTTTAATTGAAAAGCTGGGAGAAAAACATTATTAAGGATTATAAAACAGTCATCATTTCTTTAGGCCACAGAGTCAGCTTATCTCAGCAGTTCTCATATCAGCTGGGTCAGATGCAGCTGGCTTTGGTTTGGTCAGGTTGGCTGAGCTGATTCAGGTGTTTTTACTGAGCTGCCAGGGCTTCCCAGGTGGCTCAGGGGGAAGGACCTACCTGCCAGTGTAGGAAATGTAAAAGACACAGTTTCGAGCCCTGGATCGGGAAGACACCCCAGAGAAGGTCATGGCCACCCACTCCAGTATTCTTGCCTGGAGAATCCCATGGACAGAGGAGCCTGGTGGGTTACAGTCCATGGGGTCACGTAGAGTTGGACACGACTGAGTGACTGAGCAGGCACACACACTGAACTGCCAAGCAGCGAGGGGGGTGCTGCCTTGGGAAGCCAGCTGACATCTGGTTGGGATGACAGGTAGCACGTGTCTCCCATCACACAGCGGGCTCGTCTGGACTCCTTCACATGACGGCTCAGGGCTCCACGGCTGCAAGAATGGAAGGATTCACTGGAGCCAGGGCTCTGGAAGTTTAAGCCTGGAAATCACATGTCATCTTCACTGTATTCCATTGGCAAAGAAAGATGAGTTAGGCCCAGGTCCAGGGGCAGTGAGACTGATGACCTTGCATCTTGGTGACGGGTGAGCTGCAGACAGCCATGGTGCTTCGTGCCATCTGCCGGGTAGCAGTGCCAAACAGTCACTCACTTGACACATGTTTACCGTCTGCCGTGCTCTGTGCTGGCGCGCGCCCTTTCCGTGGGGAGAGAACCCAGTCACTGGAGAGTGTCACCCACCTGAGCACCGAGCACACAGTAGCTGCCCAGGGAACCCTTGTGGAAGTAGGGAGGGCACGGGCTCAGCCTCGGCGCCTCCTGCCAGCGCCACTGAGGAGCCTCTAAGAAGCCTCGCTGTTACTCCCCAGGTGAGAGGCAAGCAAACCATTCCAACGCGGGCACGCATGAGAGCAAAGAAGGGGCTCCTCTAAGAGGAACAAACAGAATGCTGAGTTGTCGCAGGTGCAGCCCGATCCAGGACAAGGAGGCTGCCACCAGCTCCACTTTATACAGGAGAGAAAAAAGCAACCTCCTGTTCATTTAGGAGGAATCATTCTGAGTTTAGACACAAGCAGTCAAGCATAGGGAAAGAATCCATTTATTTGGTATTGCCACTAATACCAACTCTAGATGCCCCAGAAGGCAGCTTGCTAGGTTGAGATTCACAAACAGGATTCAGAGAGTGGAGGAGGCTGGGGAATGTGTGTGTGTGTGTGTGTGTGTGTGTGTGTGTGTGTGTATGAGAGGGAGGGAGAGAGGAAAGAAGTGGAAAGCTTCAAATCTTTTCAGAAGAGCACACAGAATGCCTCTGAAGATGTTGGTTTGCTTTGGGTGTTTATTTTTTAAAAAACTGAAGACTTCCTCTTTTCCAGGGAAGAGGTGTCCAGGGCAGCTGCTCCCTGACCCGCTGTCTGTGTCTGCCTCCCTGCCCTGTGCCTTCGAGGCGGCTGCTCCTGGAGGTGAGACCACAGTCTGTTCCACCGAGAAACCGGACCCTGCCCCTGTCTGAACAGCTCACAGCACCTTCCGGGATGCACGGGGAGATGCCTGGTGATGACCCCACCCAGTCCTGGTCCTCCTGTGGCCCAGCAGTGCAGACACTCTGCGTGTCTTGCAAGACGGGGAGGAGGAGGCTGGTGGGGAAGAGTTGAGGGGTTGCAGGCCAGAGAGCTACCAGGCAGGTCATGGTCCAGTGTGTGGTCCTGAGACCCTAATAGCTCTCCCCCTTCCTCACAGGGTAAACTTCAGGCAAGTTACACATTGTGCCAGCCTCCATTCCTCACTGGTCAAATGGAAAGGGTGATTGTGTCTATTTAGCATATAATAATTGTAAATTTTGTTGTTGTTCTGTGGCTCAGTCGTGTCTGACTCTTTGCTCTCCCATGGACTGTAGTCCACGAGGCTCCTCTGTCCATGGGATTCCCTGGACAAGAATACAAGAGTGGCTTGCCACGCCCTTCTCCAGGGGATCTTCCTGACCCAGGGATCGAACCTGGATCTCCTGCATTGAAGGCAGATTCTTTACTGTCTGAGCCACCAGGGGCTTGTTAATTGTGTATTTAGCATGTAATAATTATTAAACTGTTAGCGGATACCAAGTGCTCAATAAAGCTACGTGCTGTTGTCTGCATGTTTGTGTTCCCTCAAAATTGATGTGTTGACGTCTTAACCTCTGATGTGACGGAATGTGAAGGTGAGGCCTTTGGGAAATAATTAAATTTGGGTGCAGGAGTCGGAGTGGGGCCACCATTACGGGATTGATGCCGAGGAGCGAGTGCTCTGCCACCACGAGGCGTGGAACCCAGGAAGAGGGCACCCACAGCGGAATCCGGAAAGACAGCGCCCCTAAAGGAACCTGGGAAGAGAGTGCCCTAGAGGAACCCAGAAAGAGAGCGCCCCCAGTGGAACCCGGGAAGACAGCACCCCCAGCGGAACCCGGGAAGACAGCGCCCCCAGCAAAACACGGGAAGAGAGCGCCCCCAGTGGAACCCGGGAAGAGAGCGCCCCTAGAGGAACCCGGGAAGAGAGCGCCCCCAGCGGAACCCGGGAAGAGAGCGCCCCCAGTGGAACCCGGGAAGACAGCGCCCCTAGAGGAACCCGGGAAGAGAGGGCCCCCAGCGGAACCCGGGAAGACAGCGCCCCTAGAGGAACCCGGGAAGACAGAGCCCCCAGCGGAACCTGAGAAGAGAGCGCCCCCAGCGGAACCCGGGAAGACAGCGCCCCTAGAGGAACCCGGGAAGACAGCACCCCTAGAGGAACCCGGGAAGACAGTGCCCCCAGCGGAACCTGAGAAGAGAGCGCCCCCAGCGGAACCCAGGAAGAGAGCGCCCCTAGAGGAACCCGGGAAGAGAGCGCCGCCAGCGGAACCCGGGAAGAGAGCGCCCCTAGAGGAACCCGGGAAGAGAGCGCCCCCAGCGGAACCCGGGAAGAGAGCGCCCCTAGAGGAACCCGGGAAGAGAGCGCCGCCAGCGGAACCCGGGAAGACAGTGCCACTAGAGGAACCCGGGAAGAGAGCGCCGCCAGTGGAACCCGGGAAGAGAGCGCCCCCAGCGGAACCCGGGAAGACAGTGCCACTAGAGGAACCCGGGAAGACAGCACCCCTAGAGGAACCCGGGAAGCGCCCCTAGAGGAACCCGGGAAGAGAGCGCCGCCAGCGGAACTGGGAAGAGAGCGCCCCTAGAGGAACTCGGGAAGACAGCGCCCCTAGAGGAACCCGGGAAGACAGCGCCCCTAGAGGAACCCGGGAAGAGAGCGCCCCCAGTGGAACCCGGGAAGAGAGCGCCCCCAGCGGAACCCGGGAAGACAGCGCCCCCTAGAGGAACCCGGGAAGACAGTGCCCCCAGCGGAACCTGAGAAGAGAGCGCCCCCAGCGGAACCCGGGAAGAGAGCGCCCCTAGAGGAACCCGGGAAGAGAGCGCCCCTAGAGGAACCCGGGAAGAGAGCGCCCCCAGCGGAACCCGGGAAGACAGTGCCACTAGAGGAACCCGGGAAGAGAGCGCCGCCAGCGGAACCCGGGAAGACAGCACCCCTAGAGGAACCCGGGAAGCGCCCCTAGAGGAACCCGGGAAGAGAGCGCCGCCAGCGGAACTGGGAAGAGAGCGCCCCTAGAGGAACTCGGGAAGACAGCGCCCCTAGAGGAACCCGGGAAGACAGCGCCCCTAGAGGAACCCGGGAAGAGAGCGCCCCCAGTGGAACCCGGGAAGAGAGCGCCCCCAGCGGAACCCGGGAAGACAGCGCCCCTTAGAGGAACTCGGGAAGAGAGCACCCCTAGAGGAACCCGGAAAGAGAGCACCCCTAGAACCCACCGTGCGGCCCCTGCTCTCGGAACCCCAGCCATGAGAACTGAACGTTTGGTCAAGCCTCCTTCCCGAAGAGCAGCTCTGGTGCAAGCTAGTGGAGAAGGTTTCTCCTCCCTCCAAACTCGCATCTCCACTTGTGAAAAGCTGGACTTGTTAATCAGACGTTTATTGGTTCCACTGTGGCTTCTGGGACAGCAATAGAATGGATCTCTGCCCCAGAGAGACTGGGCAAACGGCCTTTGGAAACAGATGGCATTTTGTGGCAGTGACCACGGAGAAACAGAGCACGATCTGTGGTCCTCCAGGCCCCTTTCATCAGGCAGGTGGAGAACCAGCACCCTGAATGAGGGATGAGCACAGAAAGTCCACTCCCTCGGGGTCATGGCTGCAATCTCCTAAATATTCATTCTAGACACACAAATAGCCAATTAAGGTGCCAGAGTAAAGGAGATGGGGACTGAACGGGTCATGTGATTTCCTTTCTCAGGAATCTAACAAGCAATTATTTTCATCTCAGTTAAGGAACCATTCTTTCTTGGAGCCCAAGGAGGTAGGTCCCTGCCGACTCCCCAGTGATGGGCTGGGCTCCTTCTCCACCATCTTATCTGTCAGGGCCAAAGTTCTAGGAGTCACCCACGGGGCTTCCCTTTCTCCCTGTTTACACATGGCTTAATCTTCCATCTTCCTCCAATGACTGGCTAGGGGCCTTCACCCCCAGGCTCTGTTCACAGCCCTGCCATCTTCACCAACATCTCCTTTAAATGTCATAGCCCGGGCATCAGGCAGGGAGGAAGAATTAAACTGGCTTTCTCCAAGCTAAGACCCTGAATGGCCAACCTGTTGATTTCTTGTCCTAAGGGTGATGGAGAGCCATTGGACATCATTAGATGTGTGTCATGAGGGGCCCACATCTGTGTGAAGGGACTGAATGGGCCACAACTAGAAACAGAAAGGCTCAGAGGCACTCATGGAAACATCACGGGATCAGATTTGACTGTAAGATCAAAGGGATCTTTGTTATAATGTCAAAGGGGATAATAGTTTAACAAAGTAAAATTATATTTCTTTTTCATAGTCAAGAAATATGGAGGTATGGCTAGTGCAGTTTCTTAGTGTCAGGGACCCAGCTCCTAGTTCGTTGTTTTTCCATAATGGCTTCCAGTCACATAGTCATCTTGTGACCCAAGATGGCTGCTGGAGCTCCAGGCATCACATCTACATTCCAGTTAGAAGGAAGAAGGGAAAGGGAAAAGGAAACACATGATCATTTAAGGACAATTCCTGAAAGTGAAAGTTGCATATGCCAATTCTGTTTTAGGTGAAGCTTAGTTGCATGTGTTTCCTTGCTGTCAAGAGAGGCTGGGTTGCTGTTGTTGTTCAGTCACTCAGTCGTGTCCAACTCTTTGCGACCCCACGGACTGCAGCATGCCAGTCTTCCCTGTCCTTCACCATCACCCAGAGTTTGCTCAAACTCATGTCCATCAAGTTGGTGATGGCATCCAACCATCTCATCCTCTGTCGTCCCCTTCTCCTCCTGCCCCCAATCCCTCCCAGCATCAGAATGTTTTCCAATGAGTCAGTTCTTCACATCAGGTGGCCAAAGTATTGGAGCTTCAGCTTCAGCATCAGTCCTTCCAATGAATATTCAGGGTTGTTTTCCTTTAAAATTGACTGGTTTGATCTCCTTGCTGTTCAAGGGACTCTCTAGAGTCTTCTCTAACACCATAGTTTGAAAGCATCAATTCTTCAGTTCTCAGCCTTTTTTATAGTCCAGCTCTTACATCCATACATGACTACTGGGAAAGCCATAGCTTTGACTACATGGGTATTTGTTGGCAAAGTCTTTGCTTTCTAATATACTGTCCAGGCTTGTCATAGCTTTTCTTCCAAGGAGCAAGTGTCTTTTAATTTCAGGGCTGCAGTCACCATCCGCAGTGATTTTGGAGCCCAAGAAAATAAAGTCTGTCGCTGTTTCCATTGTTTACCCATCTATTTGCCATTAAGTGATGGGGCCGGATGCCATGATCTTAGTTTTTTGAATGTTGAGTTTTAAGCCAACATTTAAGAGAGGCTGGGACATGTCTTATTCATGGCAGCCACATGTCCAGCCAAACATCAGGGGCCCTGTGACTATGGACGAGCAGACTGTAGCTGGGAGTGGCATTCATCACCTCGACCACATGAATGCACTCCCCTTCCTCCCACAGCTGACATCCTCTCCCCAAAAGTTGGGCCCTGGAATCGGTCTTCCTCCTCCCATCCTGAGCCGGGCACCGCAGGGGTCGGAGACAGACAGGAGCTCTCATCTTGCTCACAACTGCAAGTCCTATTGACAGAGAGTAGGTGGGCAAGAGTTGGTTTTTCTTGAGATGTTTTGTTTTTAAAGACATTTTTTAAGAGTTTTAGGTTTACAGTTGAAAGGAAGGTACTTTGAGGAGAGAAGACAACAAAAATGACTTTGGCAAACTGAACTGAAGAAGACCTGCTGGAAGGACGGGAGGCGCATAGGGCGTTTGCGGGAGGGCTAGGGAACCGTGTTTTGTACACGCCCCGACCTGGGCTGCCATCTAGCTCTCCATCCTCTCTCTGCTGCCTGCACGTCTCAGCCGCTCTGCCTGCCTGGCCAAGTGGCTGCCCGTTCTCTTCGGTCCAGCCCAGGCATCCTCTCCTCTGCGGCCCAAGCGCCCCGGCATCTCTGATGCGCCCACGTGCACTGACAGGGTTAGAGCTTCTACCACCCAGAGGGGCGCCCCGTCACCTGCCCTGGAGCCGGGACTTACGGAGGGCAGGGCCTGCACAGTGACTCGGCGTCTGTAGGGAACCTCTGTGACCTTTCTAACGTGAGACCCATTAGGTTTCGGGGGTCACGTGCGGATGGCGGGTGAGCACCTTGTTTCCGGAGGTGAATTCATCAGTTACCTTGATCAGCCATTTGTGCACACAGGACACTTCTCCGGAGCAGAGTTTGTCTGGCCGCCATGCAGTTTCCGGAGCGGGCGACCCGGAGCTGCGAGGCGGGCTGTGCATCGCTCCAGCCTCTCCTGGAGGCCTCCCACCGCTTCCGCCCCTCCCACTCCTCCCGCCCCTCCTCCCGCTCCTCCCTCTCCTCCTGCCCCTCCGGTCCTCCACCTCCTGGAGCTCAGCGCGGGGAGAGGCTTCCTCTCCCGGCCCAGGAGACAGTGGAGTCAAGGCCGCGCAGATGCCCTCTGCGGAGAGAAGGGGGCTCTCCCCCAGCCTCCCTCCTCTGCCCCGGCCCCCGGGGCTCATTGAGCCCTGGGCACCGGAAGTTAGGATGCTCTGAGAACGCTCTTCCCAGCGCTGCTTCCACCTCAGGCTGCCTTTGACCTCTCACCCCAGCAGCACTGCTAACTCTTTGCGACTCCATGGACTGCAGCATGCCAGGCTCCTCTGTCCTCCACTGTCTCCCAGAGTTTGCTCCAATTCACATATATTGACTCTGTTAAGTCTTTGATGCTATCTAACCATCTCATCCTCTGCCACCCCCATTCTTTTTGCCCTCAATCTTTCCCAGTATCCTGTCTTTTCCATTGAGTCAGCTCTTGGCATCAGTTGGCCCAAGTATTGGAGCTTCAGCTTTAGCATCAGTCCTTCCAATGAATATTCAGGGTTGATTTCCTTTGGGATGGACTGGTTGGATCGCCTTGCAGTCCAAGGGACTCTCAAGCGTCTTCTCCAGCACCACAGTTTGAAAGCATCAATTCTTTGGTGCTCAGCCTTCCTTATGGGAGGTAGTGAAATATTGGCCCAGCCACACCTGGGGGCTTCCGAGGGTTTGCTAAGCCTTCTCCCTGCCTCCTGAATCAGAGTCAGTGGGGTCCAGCAGTCTGCTTACCAGCTCTCCAGAGGTATTCTGACTCCTGCTGGGTTGTGAAGTGCTGTCCCAGCTGGCCTCAGGAAGCATAGAGGGGTGGGGTCACCTGCCCATGGTTCCGCTCACTCATTCATTCCCTGAGGGTTTATGGAGAGCTAGATGTCCACCCAGGTGGCTCAGTGGGTAAAGAATCAAACTGCAGTACAGGAGACGTGGGTTTGATCCCTGGGTTGGGAAGATTCCCTGGAGGAGGAAATAGCAACCCATTGGAGTATTCCCGTCATGTACAGAGGAGCCTGGCAGGCTGTAGTCCATGGGGTTGCAAAGAGTCGGACATGACTGAACGACTGAGCACACACACAGATGTCCCCCAGGCACTGGGGAGTCTTCAGTGAGCAGAGTAGAGGAAAACCCCAGCCTTGTGGGGAGACACTCAACGTGGAAAGTTAGGAAGCAGAGTGTGGGGGTGTTGGATGGAGGAGATTCCACCAGGGAGGAGGGTGTTTGAGCAGGAAGGGGCCAGAAGAGCAGCTGGCGCAGCGGGTGAGAAGAGATGGAAGGAGGTGAGAGCAGGGTAAGCCTGGTGGATACTGGTGGGAAGACTGTGAGGAGAGGAAGCATCCAGACTGAAGGCCCTGGGGCAGCAAGGGCTGGAGGACTAAGCAGGTGAGGGAAGGGCACGAGCGCAGGGCCCCAGACAGGCAGGGGCGCCTCAGGCCTGCTCCTCTCTCTGCCGTGTCCCAGAGCTGGACTTGCGTGCCTGGGTGCAGCCTGGGGAACCGAGCCTTGTGGAGGAAATGCCGTGTCCACACAAACAGGCAGAGCCCAGAGACAGACCATGGGTCAGTTCCAGACCAGCGGGATGAACATCGCAATAAAGCAAGTCACACGAAGCTCTGGTTTCCCAATACATAGAAGTCATGTCTTCATTATCCTGTAGTCTGTTAAGTGTGCAATAGCTTTATGTCTAAAACAGACTTGCATACTTTCATTTAAAAACACTTTGTTGCCAAAAAATTCTAACCATCATCTGCTGCTGCTGCTGCTAAGTCGCTTCAGTCGTGTCCGACTCCGTGTGACCCCATAGAGGGCAGCCCACCAGGCTCCCCCGTCCCTGGGATTCTCCAGGCAAGAACACTGGAGTGGGTTGCCATTTCCTTCATGAAAGTGAAAAGTGAAAGTGAAGTCGCTCAGTCGTGTCCGACCCTCAGCGACCCCATGGACTGCAGCCCACCAGGCTCCTCCGCCCACGGGATTTTCCAGGCAAGAGTACTGGAGTGGGGGGCCATTGCCTTCAACCATCATCTGAGCCTTCTGCAAAGACTAATCTTTTTGCAATGGTAACATCAATGATCACTGTTCACAGATAACAAGTAAAATAATAATGAAAACGTTTGAAATACGGGGAGAATCACCAAAACGTGATACAGAAACACAAAGTGAACAAATGCTGGTGGAAAAGTGTCTATAGCCTTGCTCGAAGCAGGGTTTCTACAAACCTCCAGTTTGTATAAAACAAAACAAAACAAAAACCCGGAATCTCTGTGAAGCACAAGAAAGTGAAGTGCAACGAAACGAGGTCTGCCTGTGTAGACACTTGTTCTGTGAAATTGTGTAGATGCTGCTGTGATGAATCAACCACACGTACGTTCCAAAACACTGCAGAATTTGTAGTAACTTGGTGGGCGCTTCGTTCTCCGTTGGTGTGAACTGACCATGCAACTGCTGTGACGCATGCTCTGAAAAATCAAGTCCAAATCCAGGAAACTCCTTGTCCTAAAGCTGTAGAAAACCAAGGCCTTCATGGGCCTCTCCTGCTCGCTTCCCCCAACGAGAAGTCAAGGCCACGGTCCTTTTAGATTCTGTGTTTTCAGAACAGAATTGGGCAGACAGAGGAGTGGACAGAAATCTTGATTCCAGGCTGCCAGATCACAGCGTCTGTGGTCTTCTGTGGAGAACCCCAGAGGAAGTGGGATGAGCCAGTCTTGGTCTGGATGCGCACCCCCCACCATGCAAGCCCAGATAAGTTACCACCAGCCTCCTTCAGCCTTCCGAATCTCAGCTTCAGCTTCCTGACCATGTAGGCTGGGTCAGCGTTTCCTGTTCTTACTCCCAATCAGACTTTAGTGAGCAGATCCTTTGCTTTCAGAAATGGAGCAACTGGGCCAGGAATAGGAGCTGGCTGGTGACTGGTTAGGATGACATCTGACCCTGGCAGCCTCACCCAGCTACCTTATCCACAGTCCCCAAGAGGATCAGAAAGACCTTACTACTACAGACTGACCAGAAATGAGGACAAGAGAAGAATCTGAAAGAACTGCTCTTGACAATATTCCTGAAAATTTTACGTTGAAATTTATTTATATATGTCAACCTAAAACTGCTTTAAAAGTATAGCTTATTAGAAGAAATGAAAATTTATAAATGCAAAATATTATACTGGGATCATAAAGTCTCCTTTATTTTCCCCTTGACTACCAAATCATAAAGCACAAATTTAGTAAAAAGCACCCAAAAAGTCATACATATCATTTGGATATGTTTTAACGCTGCTTTCAATGAATGAAACAGTTGTATTAAAGGAGGATTCTGTCCCCTGGCATCCCCAGGTGCAGAAAAGGACATCTAGTTTCTGGTTCCGCTTCACGGCGCTCAATTGACCTCCTAGGACCTCAGGCCAGGGGGGCTGTTTACAGTCACCAAAGCTGTTTCCAGCGTTTGTTATGAAGACTCCACGCCTGGAGAAGCACACACACGGTCATGTGTTTCTGGAGCCCCTGGGGCAGTGCCCCCAGGGAGATTACGAGGAGCAGGGTCATGACCTTGAATAATATCCCATCTCCCAGTGAAAAACGACTGAGTGACTTCACTTTCACTTTTCACTTTCATGCACTGGGGAAGGAAATGGCAACCCACTCCAGTGTTCTTGCCTGGAGAATCCCAGGGACGGGGGAGCCTGGTGGGCTGCCATCTATGGGGTCGCACAGAGTCGGACATGACTAAAGCGACTTAGCAGCAGCAGCAGTGAAAAAATGTTTCTCCTCTTCATGTCTTTGGTTCCTTCCTGCTCGTCTGGCTCTGACGTCCCAGCCACACTTGCTAATCTGCCCCTTTAGCAGAGCAAGGCTGGGCATCCAGAGTCCTCAGGAGGCGGCCAGACATGACCAGATGTCAACCACAAGGTTCCATGTTCCACGGATTCAACTTGATCATACCTTTCTACTTCTTTTGTGTGTGATACTGGATTTCCATGTACTGTGTGAAGTTGACTAAGATTCTTGTTTTAAATGAAATGCGTTTCAGTAGATAAGGAAGTTGATTTACGGAAAATAATGTTAAATATTAATATTACAAGAAGTACCTGGATGTGGCAAAAAACATGTGCACACACATACAGATACACGTGAGGCTTGGAGATATTTATTTATTTCCTTATTTGGGGGTTATTTCCTTACTTACTTAGGGGTTGCGCATACCCTGGGAATGGCAGGGGCGTGGGAAGCACTGGCTGTCTCGCCCCTGCGGACGCGGAGTGAACCGAGCCTGCAGCTGCGGGCTCCGGACACCAGATGGCGCCGCTGCCGTGCCGAGCGGGCAGCCGGGCTCCGCTTCCTGCGCTTCATCCACGCCGCTGCCGCTCACACATCCCACAGACGTCCCCGACGCGCAGACTCAGCGCAAGGAGGCCGCCCCCCGCTCTCCTCTCCCGGACCCTGTTTCAGCGGCCTCCCCGGACCTGAGCCTGCCTCAGGTGTGTTTCCGGGCTCCAGCCCCGCCCTCCGGGAACGTGGTCAACAAAGCAGATGTTTTCCTGGAACTCTCTAGCTTTTTCGATGATCCAAGGGATGTCGGCAATTTGATCTCTGCTCTGGTTCCTCTGCCTTTTCTAAATTCAGCTTGACTATCTGGAAGTGCATGGTTCACGTGTTGCTGAAGCCTGGCTTGGAGAATTTTGAGAATTACTTTATTAGCGTGTGAGATGAATGCAATTGTGCGGCGGTTTGAGCATTCTTTGGCATTGCCTTTCTTTGGGATTGGAATGAAAACTCACCTTTTCCAGTCCCGTGGCCACTGCTGCGTTTTCCAGATTTGTTGGCATATTGAGTGCAGCACTTTCACAGCATCATCTTTTAGGATTTGAAATAGCTCAACTGGAATTCCATCACCTCCACTAGCTTTGTTTGTAGTGATGCTTCCTAAGGTCCACTTGACTTCACATTCCAGGATGTCTGGCTCTAGGTGGGTGATCACACCGTCATGGTTATCTGAGTCATGAAGACTTTTTTCGTATAGTTCTTCTGTGTATTCTTGCCACCTCTTCTTAATATCTTGTGCTTCTGTTAGGTCCATCCCACTTCTGTCCTTTATTGAGCCCATCTTTGCATGAAATATTCCCTTGGTATCTCTAATTTTCTTGAAGAGATCTCTAGTCTTTCCCATTATGTTGTTTTCCTCTGTTTCTTTGCCTTGATCACTGAGGAAGGCTTTCTTGTCTTTGCTTGCTATTTTTTGGAACTCTGCATTCAGATGGGCATATCTTTCCTTTTCTCCTTTGCTTTTCACTTCTCTTCTTTTCTCAGCTATTTGTAAGGCCTCCTCAGACAACCATTTTGCCTTTTTGCATTTCTTTTTCTTGGGAATGGTCTTGATCACTGCCTCCTGTACACTGTTACGAACCTCTGTCCATAGTTCTTCAGACACTCTGTCCATTAGATCTAATTCCTTGAATCTATTTGTCACTTCCATTGTAAGGGATTTGATTTAGGTCATACCTGAATGGTCTAGTGGTTTTCCCTACTTTCTTCAATTTAAATCTGAATTTGGCAATAAGGAGCTCATGATCTGAGCCACAGTCAGCTCCTGGTCTTGTTTTTGCTGACTGTATAGAGCTTCTCCATCTTTGGCTGCGAAGAATATAATCAGTCTGATTTCGGTGTTGACCATCTGGTCATGTCTATGCGTAGAGTCTTCTCTTGTGTTGTTGGAAGAGGGTGTTTGCATGACCAGTGCATTCTCTTGGCAAAACTCTATTAGCCTTTGCCCTGCTTCATTCTGTACTCCAAGGCCAAATTTGCCTATTACTCCAGGTATCTTTTGACTTCCTACTTTTGCATTCCAGTCCCCTATAATGAAAAGGACATCTTTTTTGGGTGTTAGTTCTATAAGGTCTTGTACGTCTTCATAGAACTGTTCAACTTCAGCTTCAACAGCATTACTGGTGGGGGCATAAACTTGGATAACCATGATATTGAATGGTTTGCCCTGGAAACAAACAGGTTATTATGTCATTTTTGAGACGGCATCCAAGTACTGCATTTCGGACTCTTCTGTTGACTATGATGGCTACTCCATTTCTTCTAAGGGATCCTTGCCCACAGTAGTAGATATGATGGTCATCTGAGTTAAATTCACCCATTACAGTCCATTTGAGTTCGCAGATTCCTAAAATGTCGATGTTCACTCTTGCCATCTCCTGTTTGACCACTTCCAATTTGCCTTGATTCATGGACCTAACATTCCAGGTTTCTATGCAATATTGCTCTTTACTGCATTGGACGTTACTTCTGTCACCAGTCACATCCACAGCTGGAACTCAATAAGTGTCTTTCGATTCGGTCAAAACTTAATTGGGCTTCCCAGTGGTGCCAGTGATAAAGAACTCGCCTGCCGATGCACAACACACAGGAGGAGGTGAGGGCACCATCCCTGGGTTGGGAAGATCCCCTAGAGGAGGGTGTGGCAACCCACACCAGTATTCCCACCTGGAGAATCCCATGGATGGGGAAGGTTGGAGACCACATACCTCAGGCAGCCCCTCCAGCCTCTGGCAGATGGTTGACCACTTACATGTGAGTGATTCTCCACCCTCTTCTGGGGGAACAATTCAGAATAAGCCCAAAATTCACACTAAAAGTGTGACAACACTGTTCTCTGCTGAGTTCCCTTGCAGGATGCTCAGAGATAGACAGTTAGAACACCTGGCGGAGAAGGACAGACACAGGCCCTTGCGAACTTGTTTGTCTGGTTTGGGCAGATTTCACTTGACCATTTTTATGAAAAATGGTTCTGTAAAATGCTTTTAATTCCTCTCCAAAAATACCAAGCTATGTGTCCAGTTTCTACCACCTGGATCCTCTCTCCGTCCCTAACCTCCATCTCAGACCCTCCACCCTCCTGCTCACTGTCCTGGGCTTCCTCCAGCTTCTCAAACCCACCTCAGAGCTGTGCACCTGCCAGTCCAGCCTGGAAGCATCTGTCCTGGCCGTTCCCCAAGGACTCTTATTCACCAGGGTTGGGCTCAGTCGCTTAGTTGTGTCTGACTCTTTGTGACCCCATGGACTGTAGCCCACCGGGCTCCTCTGTCCACGGGATTTTTCAGGCAGGAATACTGGAGTGAGTTACCAATTTCCTCCTCCCGGGGATCTTCCCGACCCACGTCTCCTGTGTCTCCTGCACTGCCGGCAGATTCTTTACCCACTGAGCCATCAGCAAAGCCTGGGGGGTTTATCAGGGCTGGGCTTAAAAATGCTTTCTTCAGGGAAGCCTTCCCTGAGAGCTGACCCCACTGTCTCAGCTGCCCCTGTAGGCTCAGCTGTGGAAGTCTGTATTTACTTCCTCAACGTCCAGCTTTCCCGCTGTCTGTTGCCCATCGCTTGCTAGTGGACAGCGTCTGAAAGTTGACCTGGTTGGTTCTCAGCACGGTCAGAGTGTCTGCAGCACCGCCATGGCTGCATCAGAACAGCAGGCTGGTCATGCTGCTAGAACCTGCCAGAACCTACATCTGTGCACCCGGCGTTTCCATGGCAACCAGCTGGGCCCTGGTGCGGAGCATTTGTTTCTCTAATTGGGCCCCCAGTTAATCGCAGATGTGCCTCTCTGAAGGCAGGGGACTTGCTGTGAAGTCGTGGTTTATGAATTCATAGGGCTGAACCTCTGCTGTCGAGAAACTCCCTTTCAGACTCAGGACTGCGGGAGGGGCGGGGCGCCCCGGATCCGCGGTCATGAGCCCGGGGGAGGCCCGCAGCCCTCGCGCTCATCCCCGCCCGCCACCACACCCCCGCCCGTGGCTGCCCTCTCTGGCCCCTGCCTCCGCCCTGCCCCGCCCTGCCCGCTTCCTAATTCTCAGAGCCTGTCGCCAGGTAAGCGTTTGGAGGTAATTGCTAGATTCTCCATATTTTTATGCTTTCTAGACATGATGGGATTTCAGAGCAATCTGCAGTGTTCTCTGGCTAAAGACGTGTCTCTGCACATATTTGCAGCTTAATTAGCAGCCTCCTGATTGTAGAGTTCTCCCAGGGGGACACACCTGCTCTGCCTTGGGAAGCTTGGGATTTGGTGTGTGTGTTGAGTCGGGGCGGGGGAGTGGGGGGCAGGGGGCAGGCAGCTATCTTTTTTTTCCCTGCTAAAATTTTTCTGTCTCTTCAGGTAAATGCATTTGAACTCTGGTGGACTTCAGGTGTTTCCTTTAAAGAAACGATTTTGAATGATCTCTGGACTGCTGTCCCAAAGGAAAGTCTTTTTTTTTCTTGTAAGGCATGTGTGCCAAAGATTGTAGCAGGAGAGGCTGTAGGCTTGGCTTCCTTTCTGTCTCACTTCCCCTCTGTGTCAGAGCACAGCAGCAGACTCCCTGGAAGCTGAGATCTCACTGGGACTGTTGTTTCCCCCTCCCTCAGGCTCCCAAGGGGTGGGTCCCCCCGAGCCTGAACCCAGGCGGTGAGTCCTTCCTGTCTGAGGACGCGAGGACTCAGCCAGAAGGTCTTCTGTGCGTGGAGTGGATGGAGGCTGTGACGGCCTCACCCTGCCCCTTCCTCCCCTGGGAGTGCCCACCAGCCTCTCAGACCCTGCCCCCACCCCCGTCCTGTCTGGGACCCCCTGGTCCAGCCACGGCCCCTCCTCAGCTCTACCTCTCAGCCCAGCCCCTCAAGTCAAAGCATCTGTTGACCACTGTGCCAGGTCCTGGACCCCAGCCTCCCTTCTGGAATCTTCTGCCCTCAGCTCCCCACCCCCGCGCAGCTGGGAGCCCACCCTGCTGCCTGCATATTTGGAAGTAGCTAGGAGAGTGGATCTTCAGTGTTCTTGTTTCAAGAAGAGAACATGTTTGTAACTGTGTGTGGTGATGGGTGAACACTGGACTTACTGTGGAGGGCATTTGCAATGCGTGCCAACATCGAATCGTAACATTGCACGCCTGAAACTAATGTAACATTGCATCAGTCACACCTCGATGAAAATGAGTCCAGCCCAGCTCATCCCTCCCTGAAATCTCTGGTTCCCCATTGCCTCTAAAAGGACGTCCGAAACCCTTAGTCTGGAGGTCACCCTTCTTTACTCTCTGGTCCCAACCTCCGTGCAGCAACCCTCCTGGCCACTCCACCCTTAGTGCATCGAGGTCCCTTACACTGGCCTCCACGGTGGGAGGTAGTGATTGTCACTGCGAATGATGTGTGGTGGTGAGGGTATGGGGGCCATGCAGGGTTGGGTCCCCTCTGAGGGAAGGCACAACAAGAATTCAAGGGTGATGGCCATTGTCACCAACTTGCAGGCCTGGGACCACGGCTCCCCAGCTGGGCACCCTCAGAGTGCCGCAGGACATTCTAAGGGAAACACAGCAGCATCTATCTTACTGCTATGATGCCTCCCTGGAAATGGCCTTCTGCCTTTGCTCTGGGGGTCTCCGAGGCTGATAAAGAGGTGGCCATTCCTGAGCCATTTAAGCAGGGCAGGCTTCTCAGAGGAAGCTTGCGACGTGGTTGTTTACTGCCCTTGGAGCAGAGGAAAAGCACAGGGCCAGAAAGAATCACAACATTGATATTCACAGGTCTTGAGAATGAGGGTAGGTTCAAAGATAAGAAAATGAAAATGGAGGAGGGTGGGCAAAATGTTGCTAGTAGATGATTCTGTTGGAATCAGCCCAAGTGTCCACAGGTCCCTCTGTGTTTCCACAAGTGCACGAATGTTACTCAGAAGAACATGCCCGTGAAGCAGGGTCAAAGCCATGAAGGGACTCAGCTTGCTCCTTTCTCTCCCAGGGCGATATATTAAAGAGAAGGAAATCAATGAATTGGCCATAAGAGGGCAGAGTCGCTGGCTCTTTTCCTTACGGAAGAAGCACTTGAAATTTGCAAAAACAAAACAACCGCTTCTTTGTGGGCACAAGTTCCAGGTTGCATGGACAAGTGAGTAATTTGATACGGAAGGAGGTAAGTGCCAGTGTCAGTCACCCAGGCGTGTCCGACTCTGTGCGACCCCATGGACTGTAGACCTCCAGGCTCCTCTGCACACAGCATTCTCCAGTTAAGAATACTGGGGCGCGTAGCCATGCCCTCCTCTTTCCGATCCAGGGATTGAACCCGCATGTCCTGCACTGCAGGCGGATTCTTTACCGTCTGAGCCACAGCAAATCACTTTAGAGAAAGAAACTTGAAACCCATTATCAAGGGCAGTTCAACATCCCAAGAAAACTTGTATCATGCACAAAACTCTTCTCTTGGGGTCCACTTTCCATAGGCCTTTTATTTTTTCTCTTTTAATCACTGTTCATTTAGAAACGGCCACCTATAAGGCAGACCTACTTTCTTGTTCTTAATAAAATGTAATTTCATTTGTTTTTTTTAAAACTAAAACCATACATCCTACTTTCCTTAAGCAAACATGAACTGTTCTTTATATTAGCATTCTGTAGATTGGTGAACATAAATACCAATGATAATCTCTAAAAACATTTGCTTTCTTACAGAGAACATCTCAGGGTTGCACCAAGCATATTTATTAATCGTCCAAAAGCTCTTTAGTTTCTCTGTAAGAAGTTAGTGTTTAGTAATTAATGTTTTGGACTTTTAACCCCCAAACTGGCACCCCAGGTATAGGCTGCTAAAGAGCGGCTAACGCCCTGGCAGTCACCTTAGGTTGCACGTTTGTGTCATCTTCCAACAAACCAAACAAACCAGAAGGCCCATCCTGAGGGCAACGATGGCCAGAGTCTGGATCAGTTGCAGAAATCACATTTAAAAGAGACGTTGCAACCTAGAGAGTCTACGAGGGCAGTGACCAGGATGAGGAAATACCCAGAACCACGACACCTGCAGCCGGGGATGGGACTTAGTTCACCTGCTGAAGAAGAGGCGACCAGTCACTGAGGACCAGCGACTATACTCTGCTGCAATTCAGCAAAGCAAGCTCCGTGTGGCGTGTCCCCGAAGGCTGGAGAGAGCCAGCTGATTGCAGTAACCCGAGGTGGGACACAACCGTGGGCGGCCCAGAGCATCGGCTCCTGGGTGTCCACTCTGAGCCAGCTCTGCGGGGCAGGGCGTGGAGGGAGGGCTCCTCAGAAGCCAGAACACCCAGAGACCCAGGGTGAGGAGGCGGGGCCAGGGGCTGGAGAGGGGCGGGGCCAGGGGCTGAAGAAAGGGTGGGGCCAGGGGTGGGGGCTGGGGGCTGGGGGCTGGAGAGGGGGCGGGGGGAGGGGCAGGGGCGCTGTGCGCTCAGGCGTGTCCGACTCTGTGCGACCCCATGGACTGTGGCCCACCAGGCTCC
Source organism: Bos javanicus (assembly GCF_032452875.1). NCBI lineage: Eukaryota > Metazoa > Chordata > Mammalia > Artiodactyla > Bovidae > Bos > Bos javanicus. Next base: position 64,600,744 of record NC_083886.1, on the reverse strand, counting down.
TCTGTCCTTGGGATTCTCCAGCCAAGAACACTGGAGTCAGTCTCCATTTCCTGCTCCAGGGGGTCTTCCCCACCCAGGGATGGAACCGAAGTCTCTTTCATCTCCTGCCTGGCAGGCAGATCCTTTTGGGGGGCTCCCTCCCTCACACATGAAGGGTTAAGTTGTGGGGGTTGGCGCTGGGGCAGGTGATTCTAAGGTTCCTCCCCCTCCTTGCTCTCCTGGGATGGGTCCTGGCTCTGGAGCTGAACTGAAGCAGTGGACAGGCCACGAGCGGAGTGCAGCCTGCCTGGGACACAGCCAAGTCCGAGAGCCATCGCCGTGGGCAGGTGCTATGCTGTGAGGCGTCTGTCGGGGCGGGAGAGGTTGGGGAGATACTGCTCAGAGGAACGTTTGTAGCATCAGGACAAAGAGCAAAGGGCACCGATATACTGTGGAACTATATGTAACCTTGTTCTGTATTTTCCAAGTCTCCTATAAATGTGTTGTCATACTTTCATAATTAAAAAAAGAGCAAAGGGCATGGGTTTGGGGGCTGATCAAAGCCAGGCTTTCATATCTACAAGCCCAGTGACCGGAAGACAAGTTCGGGGACCTCTCAGACTCAGTTTACTGATCTGTCCAATGGGAATAACAGGGCTTCCTTCATTAAACTGTTGTGATGATTCAGTGGGGTTCCATGGGAAAATGACCTGACACACAGTAATTGCTGAACAAATCTTAGTTCCCACCCTTTTCTCATTTCCCAAGGAAACAAAGAGGTTCTGGGGGCCTGCTTGGGGTCTCTTTCTTCTGCAGCATCTTGGCGAGGAGGAAGGAGGAAAGGCCAGAGGAGCAGGCGTAGAGACAGCCCTGTGTTTAGGGGCACAAAACCGCACTGAGAGCTCCAGACTGAGCTACTGTATGGAGTAATTATGGCTGCTATTTTTGCACATTTGTTTGATAACGTTAATTTGGCGACAGCCTGGTATTATAACATCCTCTCCCACACAGAGGTGGCGTTAGCTCCCTATTCACCAGAATCCATTTGCATTTTTCCTGTGGGGTTCGGGGTTGGGGAGCTGGTGACTCACAGCTGGAGGGGCCTCCAGGAAAGGCCCCTCTCCACACGGGGGTGGGAGCGGGGGGCCTGACAACATCCTGTGACATGAGAACTTGGCGCCCACCTACCTCCTTGCTCTGGGTGTCTCCTAAAACTGACAAACAGGTGGCCATTCCTGAGCCCTTTAACCAGGGCAGGCTTCTTAGAGGGAACTGGAGATGTGGTTGTTGAAAGCCCTTGGAGCTGGCTGGGTGGTCAGAACACACCTGCCGATGCAGCAGACACGGGTTCGATCGCTGGCTCAGGAAGATCCCCTGGCGGAGGAAATGGCAACCACTCCAGGGTTCTAGTCTGAAGAATCCGATGGAGGGAGGAGCCTGGCGGGCTACCATCTATGAGGTCACAAAGGGTCGGACACGACTGAGCGACGAAACAACGGCAGCAGCAGCACAGAGGGAGCGCTCAGGGCCCGGAAGCAGCACAGGGCTGACGATCACGGCTGGGAGTCCTGACACGAGCGAAGGCTGGCTGCTGGGGGCAGCTTGGCAAGTACTGCTGGTGGATCTTACTGCCGGAAGTGTCTTGTCCATCCACTGGGGACCCGGCGTGTCATACAACGGGGCACACGCGGCTGCAGGGTGGTGACTGACGTGGGGAAACCAGCACATGGGGGATGGCTGTTTCTCTGGATGGCTGTCTTCCAGCTCATCACTGGGGAAGGGGTGACGTTAGAACATCAGCATTCTGCCACCATCATAGTGATAACTATGACATGGTAACCATGACAGCCATCAACCGCTAACTTCACAAGAAGGACAGCTGGGTTTTCACACCTCCTGTGTGTGCTAAGTCACTTCAGTTGTGTCCGCCTCTCTGCCACCCTATGGACTGTAGCCTGCCAGGCTCCTCTGTCCATGGGATTCTCCAGGCAAGGATACCGGAATGGGTTGCTATGCCCTCCTCCAGGGGATCTTCCTGATCCAGGGATCAAACCCAGGTCTCCTGCACTGCAGGCAGGTTTACCACCAGTGCCACCTGGGAAGCCCCTTCACGCCTCCTGGAGGAGAGTTATTGGATCTGCATCCCGTCAGACCTCAGGCTCCACCTGCCAATTTACAGGAAGTACTGACAGAAGGGACAGAAGCAGTCTCCACAGCGTCTTCAGGACCCACTGGGGCGGAATGTGGAGTGTCTTCCCAGGGGCAGGGTGGATGGAAGTCCTTGAGAGCTCAGGGACAGGGGACGGGGTAGGGGACGGTGGAAGGATCGTGAGCTCTGGGGCGCCCCCTGCCTGGGGGGGAAATGAGCCAGGGAATACCGGGAAGACAGCACCCTGGCCGCCTGGAGCGAGTGGACCTGGAACCTCCCCTGCATCGGGCCGGGACTTGCAGCCACCTGGCAGCCTCTGCACCCCCGCCCACTGGATTTCTGAGCCGCCTGGGGGCACCCCAGCTGAGTTGGGGCTCAAAGTTCGATTTAATTTGATTTAGACAAACCCAGGTGACGCTTGTCGCACTGGCGGGGTGGGGGTGGTGAAGGGAGATCACCCACACTCTGCTTTTCTGCTTTGCACCTTGTGTGGCTGCCAGGCAGACGATGGCTCACACACACGGTGCTTCCAGAGATGTGCTGAACAAAGAAATGCATGTTTAAATGGTTTACACGGACAAGATAGACTCCATAGCACTTGCATGCGCATTCTCTTATATCAGAAACGCAGTGGGAGGTTGGTGTGTGAATGTGGGTGGATTTAAGATAAAAACTGACCCAAGTCCAGTGTGCTGAGAAGACTGAGCTATGAAGTCTCCTTGTTGCCTCATCAGAAACCTCCAAGCCCTCGAGCCTTGTTCTTATAAGTGCTGAGCATGGGATTAATTATTCAAAGACCAGTGGTGAAGATCAGTTTAAACTCTGCACTAGGAGCCCTGAGATGGCAAGGTCATTTCTGAGCATCCATCGAACTTCTTGGGGCCAGGAGCCCACCCTGGGGTGGATAGCGGTGTGGTGAGCACAGAGCCTCGCCCCCATAATGCTGGGCTCTGCTGTCCTTTTTCTCAAGGGCAGGCTCTTGCTGCAGCTCGGTGAACACCAGCTCATCAGGAAAGGGCCAGGGAGCAGAGGCTGGGCCTGAGGCCATGGACTCAGCTTCTTGCCCAAAGCACAGCCTACCTGCTGCTCCAGAGGGACCGGCTGGGGCCACAGAGGCTTGGAGCCCAGCCCCAGCCTGCAGGAAGCCTGGGTGGGGCCCCAGAGTCCTCAGCCTGCCAGGGGAACCAGCTGTGCCTTGTCTGCTGATCCAAGGCAGAGGCTGAAATTCCACACTCTTTGGGGGCACTGTCTTGCGTTCCCCAGGCAGGAGGTGGGGGCTGGGGAAGAATACTGGAATCATGTGGGCTTGGTTGGGTTTTGCCTCTAACTCCCTCAGCCTTTAGAGTCAAGGATGGAGCTTGGGGGCAGAGCATGAGGACAATTTTATACGATGCTGTCATTGTACGAATGAAACAACTGAGGTCCCCAGGCTGACACAGAGGGTGGAGCAGTGTCTGGACGGTGGGCCTGCGGCTGCCCCGGAAGTAGCAGCACAGACGCTGCCCAGGCAGAAGGGATGGGGGATCAGGCAGAGCCAGGCAGGAGAAGCCCAGGTGGGCCCTGGGTAGAGAGGCCCGCCCAAGGTCGCAGAGCAGAAGTCAAGGACCCAGGGCAGGGCGGGGGACGGTGTGCAGGGCTCCAGGGACCGTGTCTGCCAGGAGGGAGCAGCTGCAGCCAGGCCACAGCTCACCACCCGTGACCCCGGGGGAGTGGGGTCGGCCAGAGGCAGCCCCCAGGCTGAGCGCATGCCCCAGGTCCTGGCCTGTCTGTACTGAACACAGGCGCACTCAGAAGCACCCGCTTGTTCACCCACGTCTGTGCCCGCGCTCCACCTGGTGCTTGGGTTCCAGGTGTCACGTGTCACTTCCCTGGTGGCTCAGTCAGTGGAGAGTCCGCCCACAGGGCAGGAAACCACCTGCAATGAAGGAGACAGGAGATGCAGGTTCAATCCCTGGGCCAGGAAGATCCCCTGGAGCATGAAACGGCAACCCACTCCAGTCTTCTTGCCTGGACAACCCCACGGGCTGAGGAGTCTGGCGGGCTGCAGTCCCCGGGGTCGCACAGAGTCAGACACGACTAAGCCCGCGTGTATGCGCCTGTTGGCTGTATCTGTGGAGAACCCTAGCACACCGCTTTCATTTAGGAAGGAAACAGTTACTCAAACATGAAGGAGGGGGCTCCCTGACACGTGGTCCTCAGGACACGACTGAGAAGCTGGTGTGGACTTGCCCCATTGTCGCCCCTCAACTCCGCGTGGTACTGATAACAGGCCATTTCTCTGAAAGGTCACCTCTGGGGCCTCTGAGGGGCACCACTTGCGGGGCGCTGGTGAGTTCCAGGTGAGAAGGAGCAGAAGTCAGAACTGCCCCCACCCCTGACTGGTAAACCCGAGTGATTTTACTCCATACTGACTCAGACTTTGTTGTGTCAGTCTCCCCCTCCCAGATTTTGAGTATGAAAAAGTAAAACTCATATACCTTTTTAAAATAAGTGCTTGAGGAAACAAAAAGTCAGAAAGTGTGTTGGGGAAGGGCCCGTCATTTATGGTTTCTGAGCTGAGTTTATATACACTTTAATGTTTCACGAAAATCCTTTGATTCTGGAGGGGCTGCAAGGGTCCCAGTTCTGAGATTAATTTATAAACAGAAAAGAAAGTTTCACCCAGCCTGCAGGAGGGGAGACGAGGACCCAGAACCGTGCTGAAGAGCCGCGGAAGTTGCACGTCCGGGGAGAGCGCCTGCCTGCCGGAGCGGCGCAGCGGCCAGGCCGAGAGGCCGTCCGAACGAGCAGCCAGCGGCGCGCGCTCAGCAGCGGGCTTCTGCTTTTCCCATGTGCACGAAGACAAGCCCGGCACGGCGACAGAGGGGTACTTTAGGGCAAGAAGGCATGTCCAAGGAGCTCAGCACGCCAGCGAAGGCTGGAGTCCACGCGTCTGTCAGCTTGGAAATAACGACTGACCGTCTGCAAGCGCGCTGACCCAGCCCTCTGCGGCGGGCAGCACCCGGTTTACGGGTAAACCGTGAACAGTAACGGAGGTTACAAGTCGTGGCCGGCCGACGGGGTGGAAGGGGCTTTACAGCTGTGTCGGTGCGCCCGCAAGGGTGAGCAGTCCACACGCGGGGCCGCCGGGCAAGGCTGGACCCTTAAGAGCTGGGGTGGGGGTGGGAAACAGCTTAGGCTAGGTCCCTCGGAGCAGAAGGGGGTTTCCCAGGACTCCCCAGGAGGGTGCCAGGAGTGGAACCGCGGCCCGCTTCTCTGGCTCCCCTCTCGTACCCCTGACACAATAGGCACCCCTGACACAATAGGCGGTCCAGCCTCCCTGTGACGGGCTGGGCGGTGCCCCAGCCCCAATCGGGCTCCTTGCTGCCCCGCCCCCGGCCCCGCATCCGGCTCCTCGCCCCCCATCCCTGCCCGCTCCCCTGACCGTCCCCCTGCCCGATCCTCGCCCCTCTTCCTGCTCCTGGCCCCATACTCTTGTGTTCAGGCCTTTGCCTCCTGGACTCAGAAGATGGCTGCATTTGGAGACAATGCCTTTAACCAGCTGATTTAAGTGAAAATGAGCCATTAGGATGGGCTCTCATCCAGTCTGATGGGTGTCCTCCTAAGAGGGGCTTGGACACCAGGGGACACACAGGCGTGCAGGAAAAACACCACGTGAGGCTATGTCGAGAAGATGGCCATCGACAAGCCGTGGGAAACGGCCGCGAAAGAAATCAAGTCTGCTGGCACCTAGACCTCAGGCTTCTGGCCTCCAGAACCGTGAGAAAACCAGTGTCTGCCGCTGAAGCCACCCAGCCCATGGCCGCCCAGCAAACAGACGCATGGCCCTGCCCAAGGCCACCCAGGCTGCACGCGCAGCTTTCTGGATTTCTTCCTGGAGCCCACATGCTACCCATGGTGGCTTTTTGCACCAAGAACCGAATGCTGTCTTAAAGAGAGCACGAGAGAACATCGGGAGTGACTGAAACATACGGTAGAGAGCCCATTTTGTCTGGCTGCTCTAAACCTCAAATCCAGAGGTGGCCACACCGAGAAGACACGTGGCGATCTGAGGTTCCGTCCCGCAGGCACCTTTCCCGTGTCCATCTGTGGACCACATGGAAGGGGCCGGCGCCTCCCTGCTCCGGATTCCACCTGGGAAAGGGGCATGGCACCGCCGCATCCTCTCCAGCTTCTATCTGCCAACCCACGCCCATTCCCAGCCCGTTCCCAGCAGGCAGACACTGCCGTGTATGAGCGTTAAATCGGCCCTCCAGCATTAACAGGGTCCTTGGGAGGACTATCGTGAGTCCAGCTCCTTTAGACTCCAGTGTTGGCAATCCAGCTCCAAACCCCAGGCGGCCTCTCGAAACCCGCATTCTGCTTTGCTGGGACAGACGTCTGTCTACACGATTAGACCAGAAATGTCGCCCCTGTGAGCGAGGACAGTATCCCTGGGCCTGATATAGTGCTTGGCAATATTAACTTAGACCAGCCCCATCCCGAAATTCCCATCGTCAGAGTCGCTTCTCTGGGTTAAGGCATCGAAGGCCCCCGTTAAACACGTTGCTGAGGGGCCATACACACCAAGACATCACCAGCTGCTAGTGTCTCTTTGTGACCTCATCCAAGTGGTCCAGACCACCTTAACCCCTCTGGGAGCATTTGGGGCAGCTGAGTTCTGGTGGGAGAAGAGGAAAGAGCCCCCAGGCTGTGGGGTGCCAGGAGCTGGAGTGAGCAGACAGGTGTGTCCTAGTGGAATGCAGGTGACCACCAGGGATAAAGGACTTTGCAAGGACTCGGCTGGACAGCTCTGAACCAGCCAGACCTCTGGACTGGTCACCTCTTGACCCACAGCCCGGATCACAAGGGAGGGCCAGGCCAGGCGGCAGGCTCACGAGACCAGCTGGACCTCTGGAAAGAACCTGGCATCCCAGCACTGGCCTTGGTCTTGGCCGAGACGTGAGGTGGGGTGGGTGAAGATCCAGCGGTGCCCACCTCTCCCCTGGGAGCAGGGGCCGGAGTGATTGGCTACTCCGCCCCCTCCGGAGCAGTCAGCCCTCTAGTAGGGGGAGTGGGGAGGGGACGGGTCGGGCGACAGCAGCTGGGTGTGGGGGTGCCGGGGCTCACGGGCCAGCGAGGGCAGGGCAGGCTGTCCGGGCCGCGGTCCAGGGGAGGCCGCGGCTCAGCACGGGGAGGTGGACATCTGGTCGTAGTCTGGGCACTTGAGCAGCGCCGGGTAGCTGCTGTTCATCTGCAGGGAGGCGTCGCTGGAGAGGTCGGAGGGACTGCGGCCCCGGGCCCAGGCGTCCGGGTGCAGGAACTGGCCCGAGTAATCTGAGCAGTTGCTCAGACGCGGGCGGTAGAAGCCGGGGTGAGGCCGGTACAGGTCCTCGGCGGTATACCTCTTCATGAACAGGTACACGGACATCACCCCGGCGCTCTGTGGGAGGAGGCGGAGGGCGCTGGTGCTGGGGGCCTGGGTAGCGGCCAGAGGGGAGGTGAGGGGAGGGGAGGAGAGGGGACGGGGGAAGGGGAGGGGGGGATGGACGCAGGGTGCGGGGGGCATGGGGGAGGGGAGGAGGAGGGGAAGGGGGGGCGGGATGAAGGGCGGAGCCCGGCGGGTCTCCTCCTCCTCCCCCTACCGGCAGCCCCACCCCCATCCAGCCCCCGGGAAGGCTTTACCTCCGTTAACAGGAAGGAGATGGCTGCGAAGGCGAAGGACCAGCCATACTTGTAGCTGAAGTAGGTCTCCGTGTCCCTGGTCCTGTTGAGCATCTCGTCGTTGATGCTGGAGATGTAGAGCACCAGGCCCACCACGAGGGAGAGGCCTGCGGGGCGGGGGCTCAGGCAGGAGGCCCGGAGCTGCCCGGGGCACCCGCCTCACCTCCGGGCTCCGGGAAAAGGCGGCGCCTGGGTGACCATGAGCTCACTCTGGGGTTCAAGGGGAGCTGGAGTCCACCCCCCAAGACTCTGCCTGGACCGTCACCCTCCAGACGGAGGCCGGCGTGCAGGTGGGGCTCCTGATCTGCCAGGACCTCCCAGGAGCCCCACCCCGCCCCTCCTCTGAGTCATTGGCCGGGACAATGACTAGTGTCCTGAATCCCCCCAGGTCACCCTACGGTGACCTCAGGTGGTTTCTGCTGTACTCAGGGGTAACGTGTGCTCCCCGCCAGAGGTGGCAGGGCCTCCAGTCCCCGGATAGGTGGTCTCTGCAGCCCACCCGCCCCTGGGTGTGGCCCGTGGGTGTGTCCTGAAGCCCTGGAGAGGCAGGGGTGGTGAAGACTGGCCAGCGGAACGTCAGAGGCCCAACCCCTCCCCTCATGGAGCAAAGGACAGACAGCATCAGCCTGGTCAGTCCATGGCTGTAATCAGATGAGGACACAATTGATTACTCTGTTTTCAGCTGTTTGGGTTTAATTCCATTCACATGGTTAAGCTGGGCACCTTGAAGGTTAAAGGAATACAAGTGTGATTCAGGTCTTTCTCACCACTTCACTCACGCTGGATCAGGCCCAAGTCAACCCTAAGGCGTAAGGTGGGGTGAGTAAGCAGCGTCTACTGCTGTCCTTAAACACTTCATGTGGCCTGGGTCAGCCTGAGATCTCTGGCCTGCTGCTGCCCATGAAACCTCAGGTGCCCTGAGGCTGCTGTAGGGCCTTGAGTCTTGTGGAGTTCATAGAAAAGCAGAAGGTACGCCTGGGTCTGTGAGGCCCAGCCCTTCTCAGGCAGGGTCCCTGTTTCCTGCCCGCTTGTCCACATCCCCCGTTACGCTGCCTGTCTGTTTGGGGGCGGGGGGGGGCGGGCGGTGGGATCCAGCCCCAGGACGTGGCCTGATGATGCCGGGAATGGATGAGCGAGCACATGAACGACTGAATGATGGCAAGCGGACAGGTCCACGCTGAGGGGGCCCGGGTAGCCCAGGGGAGGGGCGGGGTCTCTGGAGGACAGCTGAAGGCTGGGAGGTAAAGAGGCCATTATCCCAAAGGCAGACTGTGTTTCTTTCACGTAGGAGCACAGGACACAGCCCTCCAAGAATAGGAACACTCGAGACCACCGCAGCTAAGAAGCGGTGGTGTAAGTGAAAGTCGCTCAGCTGTGTCCCCACTCTTTGCAGCCCCGTGGACTGCACAGTCCATGGAATTCTCCAGGCCAGAAGACTGGAGTGGGTAGCCTTTCGCTTCTCAAAGGGGTCTTCCCCACCCAGGGATCAAACCCAGGTCTCCCACATTGAAGGTGGACTCTTTACTGGCTGAGCCACAAGGGAAGCCCAAGAATACTGGAGTGGGGGGCCTGTCCCTTCTCCAGGAAGGGGTGTTCTTTCTCTTCTGTGCATTCCCAACTCAGGAACTGAACTGGGGTCTTCTGTACTGCAGGTGGATTCTTTACCAACTGAGCTATCAGGGAAGCCCAAGAAATACAGTGCTAAGTCGTCTCCGACTCTTGCAACTCCATGAACTGTAGCCTGCCAGGCTCCTCTGCCCATGGGATTCTCCAGGCAAGAGTACTGGAGTGGGTTGCCATTTCCTCCTCCAGAAGAAGCTGCAGTGATGGTGTGGAATGAGGACCCTGGGTTCTCATCCCAGCTGGGTCCCGGCAGCTACCAGGTCACCCTCCTCCAGCGGGGAGGGTCCGGTCTGGGGTCCTCAGACTCTCTTCCAGCTCAGACTCAATTCTGCCTGGGCCAGTGACGCGCGGGTCCCTCGCGGCTGACCCACCTGTGGGACCAGGGCTTCCCGGGGCACAGCGGTCAGGAACCAAGTGTCAGGAGTCCAGTGTGCCCGAGCGGAAACAGCACCACTCACCCGAGAGGATAAAGAAGATGCCTGAGACAAAGGCCAGGATGGTCCTGTGGGGACGGACGTGTCCGATGTTGCTCAGGATGAAGCCGATGAACATGAAGAAGAGGCTGACCAGGGGGAACGGGGTGGCCGAGCGAATCATTTCTGACCGAGGGGACGGAAGGGTGCTGTCAGCCTCCAGGGGCTCATTCTGCGATCACCCCGCCCCCCAATCTGAGCAGCCTGCCAGCGTCCCCCAGCTGGTCCCCCAGCCCCCGCCCTGCGTGAGTGGCCGGCCTCCACCTCCTCCTCGGTGGGCTTTCGTCCCTCGGCCCTTCACCTGCGGGGTCTGTGCTAACCCGGCGATTAGCGTCAGAACTGCACTGCAGCTTCATCTGGGGTCCAAGCCGGCTCTGGTGAGGCCAAGGCCATGGCGTCAGTGCATCAGTCTTGCTGGGGGACGGGGGTGGGGAGAGCTTGGTTCAGTCCCCTGGGGCTAATGGCGTGAATGTCTGTGCCCCACAAAGTGAAAGTCGCTCAGTTGTGTCCGACTCTTTGCGACCCCATGGATTACACAGTCCATGGAATTCTCCAGGCCAGAATACTGGAATGGGTAGCCTTTGCTTTCTCCAGAAGATCTTCCCAACCCCAGCATCAAACCCAGGTCTCCTGCATTGCAGGCGGATTCTTTACCAACTGAGCTATGAAGGAAAGAAAGTGAAGTCACTCAGTCGTGTCCGACTGTGACTCCCTGGACTGTAGCCTGCCAGGTTCCTCCATCCATGGGATTTCCCAGCAAGAATATTGGAGTGGGTTGCCATTTCCTTCTCCAGGGGATCTTTCCTGACCCAGGGGTCAAAGCTGGGTCTCCCGCACTGCAGGCAGATTCTTTACTGTCTGAACCACTAGGGAAGCCCCACAAAACTCACATGTTACACCTAACACCCAAGGGATGGTATCTGGGGCTGGCCTCGGAAGGACTCACATCATTGGGGTGGGGCCCTCATGAAGAGGGTCAGTGCCCGTAAGAGAGACAGGCGAGCCCCTCAGCTGAGCCACCACGAGAAGACACAGCAGGACGGCCTGGGCTACGCGCTGGGGAGAGGGTCCTCACCAGGAGCTGACCAGGCCGGCACCTCGATCCTTTGAAAAATTATCTTTTAACTTTAACTTTTTGGCTGCACCATGCAACATGTGGGGTCTTAGTTCCACAATCACACCTGTGCCCTTTGCATTGGAAGCGTGGAGTCTTAACCACTGGACCTCCAGGAGAGGCCCTGGCGCCTTGGTCTTGGCCTTCTAATCTCCAGAGCTGAGAGGATCGCCTTTCTGCTGTTTCTAAGCTGCCTGGTCCGCGGTTTGCTGGGGCCGCCCACGCGGAGGAGGACACTGGGTGTGGACGCCCTCTCCTTGGTCGGGTCACAGCAGCTGGCAGTGCCAGCAACCTGACCCCCCGACAAACACTCTGCAGCGCAAGCTCGGCGACTCTGGTTGGCACGGCCAGCTGAGTCCCGGGGCGCTGGCTCTCAAGAAACAAGCTGCCTCTTCCCCCTGCCCCACTCTGCCCCATGCAGCCCATGGCCCGGGGTGGAAGGTCAGAGACACCTACTTAGTACGCTGACCGTGGACTCCGAGGTCAGCTGGGCGCTCGCGGGCATCACGTACTCGATGGTGAAGCAACGCCCCTGCTCCTCACCTGCAGGACAAGAGCCGCTTTTGCTCGGGGCCTTCGGCGAGCTTGTCTGGAGGCTCTAGCAGGCAAGCATAGCTACTCGTGCACCCTTGACCAAAGACCAGTCCTCCCCATTGGTTGTCCTCCTCGGCTGAGTGCACAGCTCCCGGAGGGGTGCGCAGGGAGCACGGGATGCGGGGGGAAGGGGACGCCCGCTTGACCAGCCCGGTCACCTGAACCAGCCCTGGGGATCAGTGGGGCGACGGTGTCCCTGCCAGATGCTCCTCACGTCCTTTGGGTCCTCCTGAGCTTGGGTTTGCAGCTGGCACGTTCAAGTGGCATGGGCAAGCGCTTCTAGAATCTTTGACCCCCTGTGTATTTACACCTGAGCTGGATCTAAGCCCTTGGGGGCCTGTCCCTGGCTGGTGGCCCACGGTGGACAGAGGTGGACACTCATCCTGATGTCACATTTTCCCCAGAGAAGCACCAAAGCTGCATGAAAAGCGATCAGCACTGCAGCTTGAGGCTGCGTCAGATGTCTGGTGGCTTGGGGGCAGGAGCCACCGAGGGTGGCACATGGCTGGCTCAGGCGCCCCAGTGTGGGAGCCGAGGAGCAGAACCCGTGTCGCCACCTTGGTGGCCGGATCCGGGTGACCTAACGCTGCTTCAGATTTAAGCAGAGATGGAGGCCGCACAGTGCAGGAGGTGGGAGGTGGGGCCGGCGCTGGATGTCATTCACGAGGCAGACTTGGCCAGGCCTCCAGGTGTCATCCCTGCTGAGCACGAGTGGGTGCCCCCCAGCAGAGCCCTGCCATGAGGCTGGGAGGACCGAGTGTGCCCTGTGCCCACGGGCGCCTGGGTTACAGAGCCTCTAGGAAAGGCTGCGTGGACCCGCTGTGGTGTTTCCAGGCAGCCTTGAACAAAAGATGCTCTTGTGAAGCCTGGCTCCGGGTCATGATGAAGGGATAAGAGCAGAGTACTTGGAGTAGCAGCTCTGGGTGGGGGCAGAGAACCCAGCAAGCGGGCAGGAGGCCCAGACAGGCCGGATGGAAACCTGCTCCCTCTCGCCGAGTTGGAGACACTGCACCTGGGTTTTGTCCCTGCCATTCCGTGGACAGACAGAGAATGTGCTAGGAGTTCCCCGGGGCCATGTGCATTCTCAGGTGGGAAGACCCGGGTCTCGGAGGGGAGAGGACCTGCCTGATGGACACTGATGGGCAGGGCTGGCTGCCAAGGGGAGCATGTCCGCGGGAATGCCTCCTTCCTGCAGGGACGCTGCTTCCCGGGGGGTTTGGGGTCGGGGAGCTGCTCCTCTCTGGGGCAGTGCTGGCTGCGGTCAGGGCACACTTACCTGCCAGGAAGCAGACCCGCCACAGGCCCGAGTGCAGCGACATCCTGGTCTCGGTGCTCTGGTTCTGGGCCAGGACCACGCCCTCCTCCAGGTACAGCCAGTAGTCCGTGCTGACGGCGATGCCCAGCAGGCCCAGGCTGCACACGGCGAAGACGCTGCTCAGCAGGGTCAGGGCTTTCCTCCCACAGGCGCCCATCCTCCCGGTCAGCCCAGCGGGCGTGGGCTCTGGGGGCAGGAGAGCGAGACAGCGGCGAGAGCAGGCACGGCCTGGGAGGGAAGCAGAGCCCCCGCGGGGCAGAGGGTGAACCAGGGCCGGCAGGCCACCCCGGACAGAGGGGCCGCCTTCTCTCCCAGGGGGAATGCAGGGCCTGCCTGCCTGACCTCTGTGAGGGGCCCATGTCCTCTCGAGCCCCTGGCTGATGCTGCCGCTCACCCATCCGTCCGTTCAAGCGGCCCAGTGTGCCCGACACGAGAGGCGGGGATGAGCAGGACCCGCCCACGCCCTTGACAGGTGTCCACCTAGAAGACAGTGCTTCCAACCCCAAAGCAAGGAGCCTGCAGCTTGGCGAGTTCTGCCCCAGGGGTGGGGCGGGGTGGGGAGGAGGCCTGAACTCTGCTGGGAGGGTCGCAGTCGGAAGCAACATCAGGTGTGGGGGCTCCCTTCCTCTGCGGGGTCTGGGCTTGCTGTAGGAGGGGAAGGGAAGAGGAGGAAACGGGCGCCCTTCACCAGAAAGAGGGGCAGGAGCCCCACTCCATCAGCTGACCTGGGGTTGGGGCAAGGGGGGGCTGACCGGTACAATGGGCCCGTGCGGACACCTGGAGGCAAAGGGGCGTAGCCCCGGGCAGGTCAGCACAGGCCTTAATCCCAGCCAGAGCCGCCTGCACCGGCTGCCGAAACACACTCCAGGCCACTCTCCACGCAGTGGGTGGGAGGTGGAAGGGCCGGCCGGCCCGTGAGGCGCCCCCTGTGCATGGGCCCCGTGCTGACTGCCCAGAAGCAAAGCAATCAGTCTCTGTCGACTGCAAGCTGGAGAAACACAAGAAGACAGCGGAACAGCCAGGACAGGAGGGTGGGCCGTGTTCCGCCCAGCGGAGCCTCGGGTCCGAGGCGGAGGTGTGGGGTGCAGATAGGGCCCCTTGGGGAATGGCTACCTGGACCAGCTGGATGTCCCCACATGGGTTATGGTCCTGAGAACTCTGACAGCCGTTTACGAACTATTTTCACTTACATTTGAGGCTCACAAAATCCCATTATCTGCCACAGGGACCGGAATTAGAACCCTGAGGATGGTGAGTGCAGTAAGCGAAGGAGAGAGCAACAGGTGGGAATACCATGAGCTGCAGAGAACCTTGAAGGAGCCGTGGGAGCCCTGGCGCCATGCTCAGTCGGGTCCTGAGCAGCCGTGGGCTGTGGGGAGATTAGGCTTCCTGAGGCCTGGCCCCCTCCCAGGACAGGGAGGAAAGGACAGCAACCCAAGCTGAAGTATGCTGAATGTTCATCACTGCTCGGTGGTCTGCCAAGCACTTAATTTTAATCTTCACAACCAGATGACCACCCCCATTCTATAGGTGAGTGACCTCTGCCGGTGGTTCAGTGGTAAAGAATCTGTCTGCAAGGCAGGGTCCCTGGTCAGGAAGATTCCCTGGAGGAGGAAATGGCAACCCACCCCAGTACTCTTGTCTGGAGAATCCCATGGACAGAGGAGCCTGGCGGGCTACAGTCTACGGGGTCGCAAAGAGTCAGCCACGACTGAGCACACACACGTGCCTCACCAGGAAAGATGCTCATGTTGTAAAACTGCAGGAAAAAGCTGGATGTGAAAGCATGTGTTTAATGTGAACTCAACTGTAAAAGTCATAGACTGGGAAGAAAAAAACCAAAATGTTGATAATGGATGTTTCCAGGTAATAGGTTGTGTGTATTTGATTTCCTCTCTACTTTTCTAAAAGAACATGTATTATTTCTACATCCAGAGAAGAAAGCTAAATAAAGGCCAGACTCATCAATTCTCCAGTCACTGCCCACGTAAAGAAAAGGCAAGAGCCCTTGAACTCCCGGGCGAGAGAAGCTGAGATGCAGTGTCATCCTTTGGAGCGTGGAGCCTAGAAAGCACAGCAGCTTTGAGTTTTTTAAGATGATTACCCAGCTGCCATTACCTGGAAGTATTAGCTTAATTATCAGGAATTAATAGTTGCTAATTATCATTCATGACTAGCGATTAGGGAGAAATGTCTTGTGGAGATGAAATCACTAATGGCACATTTTCCTGCCCAGGCCGATAATAAAACGACGTGGGATGAAGTGCTTAGGCGCTGGGAGACAGGTGAGCCTTGGTTAGAGGACAGCTGGGGAGGATGGACGGGTTTAATTGAGAGAAGGAGGAGGAACTTGGAAGACCAGGCCAGTGTAGACGCCTGATCTCCGCAGCCAACAGCCCAGAGAGAAAGCCCAGGACTTTTGCCTGATGAAGGTCTGGGGACCTCGGTTCTCAGCGGGGCTTTAAGCCACCGGCAGCAGCTGCTCCTGTTCGCTGGTCCAGGACTCGGCACCAGCCTGGCCAGCTCCCACAGGACACACCGGTGGCCAGAGGGCTCCTGTGACCTGGTTTCCACGGTGCTGACCCCCTCATTCTACGGGGGTTAAAGAAGGACCACAAATTCTCTGAGCCTCCACTGGGAGCTGGGGCTCCTCGCAGCTCCTCTCCAGAGCCTGGCAGGCCCGGGATGCTGCACCGGCAGGCATGCTGTGTGCCTCCTGGGTCCAAGGCGGTGCAGGTGCCCCGTGGCCGGGAATCTTCCCGGAACAGGGATCAAGCCAGGGCTCCACGTTCCCAGCGCTGGCAGCAGCCACAAACCAGAGGCACACCCTCCCCTCCGCCCCAAGTCACCCCCGGCCGCCTGGCACGCCAGGGGCCTCAGGAGCAGGCGGCACGCGCCAGCCCGCCCTTGGGACAGTCCCCCACGACAGGCCCCACCAACGCCTCCCACCCAAAGAGAAGCAGACGCTTATCAGTCCCGCACGACAGGCCCCAGCAATGCCTTCCACCCAAAGAGAAGGAGACGCTTATCTCGCAGCACTTGTGCAAACCAAAGTCCCTTAGAAAAGGCGGGGGGGCGCCTACGTCCTCCTTTGGGATCCTCCTTACAGAGTGGGCAGGGGGCTGCAGCCTGCGGGACTCAGCACACTAGTTCTTAATTGTCAGCAGTTAGAAGCCCGCCCCGGGGGCCTCCACCCCCTCACTCAGCTAGCAGGTGCGGTAAAAGCCAGCGAGAAATGAAAGACAGTTTTGCTCCCTGTGTCTTAACACGTGTGGACAGGGGAAACGTGCCTCCTTGATCTGGTTTTGGTGACACTGGCCGTCCATCTGACCCAGGCTGAGGAAGGCTGCAGAGAGCGCTGACCCGGGGTCTCCGCTCTCGGCCCCCGCGCTGACGGATGCTCTGCCGCCTGGGCTCCCACAGGCCGAGGTCTACCGGACCAGGACTCTGTGCCAGGCACTGTTCACAGTGGTTCACACGCCATTCACAGCAACCCTCGCAGCAGGCACTGTTATTATTAATATGAGGATGTTTAACGCTACTCACTTCTTCACAAGCTCATGAGGATTCTGGGAGCCACACAGGTCAGCAGGTGCAAACAGGGACTCAGCCTGGTGGGCGCTCATCCCAGCCACGGCCACCGTCCCCACGTGAGAGCTGAGGGGGTGTGGGTTGGCCCTCTGCTCGTGTTCACCCAGCCAGCAAGTGGGGAAGCCGGGGTGCGAGCCTGCAGTCTGGCCCGTCCTCCTTGCTGTCTCGGCTGGTTCTCAGAGCTGCAGAGGGAGGTGGAGGTTCCCGGAGCACCGAGCTCACCACCGGACACTCGGTCCCGACAGAAGCAGACTCCTGACTGTCAGTGGAAATGTGGCCCGTTTTCCCTCAACGTCATCAGCCTCTTGCCTAAGACAAGAGGGCTGAGGATTTCAGGCCTTCTCTCCCTGGCCTTTGCCTCACTCAGGTGGACGGACGAACCCGGTATTTTCCTGTGGGATGGTGGTCTTGGAGGAGGAGGGGGAGAAGGAGGAGGGAGGGGAGGAGGAGGAGGGAGAGGGGAGGAGTCAGCTGAGAGTCCCACTGGACATGCCCGTTAGTCCTGGTCACACTCAGCCCCTCCCTGCTTAGAACCGGCGTTCACAGAGATACTGCTTTTTCTGCCGAGTCTCCCTTCTGGAAGGAGGATGGAAGGAGAGGGGTGTGGAGCGTGGGAAGGAAAGCAGCCTGGCTTTGGAGAAACTGCCTGGACGGCACCTCGCGGCCAGCTCGGGACCCTGAGCAGGCTCGCCGCTCACCGAGCAGCCCTGCAGAGGGGACCTCGCGGCGCAGCCACGTGGCCCGGCCGGGTTGGGGCGCCGCGACGCGCTCCCGTAACACCTCCCCCCAGCGCGGCCTCCCTGCCTCCCACACCTTCTGCCACGACTGACTCGGGTGCTGACGGTCCAAGCGTCCCCTCCCTCCTCCCCCTGCGCCCCTCCCTCCTCCCACGCGCCTGTCCGGGCCCCCTTCAGTCCCAGGCGCGGGTCGCTGCGGGTCCAGGAGGAACCCCGGGGCCCAGCCCTCCAGCCCCGCCCCCCGCGTTAGTGCGGATGGAAGAGCCGGCCCTCGAGGGCAGCGTCCTGAGAGCCGGGCAAGGAGAGAGAAGCATGTGCTTCTCTGAGGGGCCTGTCTCAGCGCGAGGCTTCCTGCCTCCCCTCCACCCGGTAACTTGAGGTGAGACTGCTGGGGAGGCCCCCGCGGCCTGGACCCTAGCACCCGTCCCGGGAGGGGGTCCCTGAGGCGGCCCATGGTCCGCAGAGGTTCCGGCATGGACCCCCACACGTCTGGGCTCCAGCAGACGCCTCACGACTCTCAAGACAGGGGGTCAGGGTGCTGACTGCGTTTTTAAAGAGACAAGATTTCCAGACTGGACGATGGAACCGAGGGCCTGTGGAGAGGATCAGTGCCAAGAAGGAGGGGTCTCACCATCCCCTGGGCCCCCCAAGAGAGGCTGGTGACAAGGTGGGGATGATGTTCTGTGTGTTCCCCGCCAGGACCCCACCTCACAGGCCCAGGGCCACGGGGCACAGAAGAGCCTGGGAAAGGAGCTGACCCTCAGCCCGGCAGCCTCGTCCCATCACCCTGGGTGTTGGTACTGCCCCCACCTGGTCCAGAGCCCCCTCCGTGATGCCAGAAGGAGGCTTCTCCCCAGCGGGGCTGCGAGGGCTCCAGGACGCAGGAGGTCACGGGCTCTCGGCAAACGCGCATCATCTTTTCTTGACCAGGAAGGACATAGGACTGGCCACATAGGCACTGACCCAAGCCCGGAGCCCTGGGGGCGGGAGGTCATGGGCATCGCACTGGAAAACTGGACAAGGCAGAGATGAGGGTGGGCTTTGCAGGGCCAGAAGCACAGAGCCCTCCGGAGAGGCAGGTGCCTGCCCTCCAAGAGGTCAGGGCAGGCAGGAACCTGCGTGTGTCCCCAGGGCCCCTCAGGACCCCAGAGGACACGGGGGTGCCAGAGGACACTTCATGCCAGCGGGCCTCTCCCTGCTGCTCATCAGCGCCACCTGGGAATTCAAAACAAATCCCAGTAATGCCAGTTCACTTCCAAGACCAACGAGTGCCAACCCTCTGTAGGGGTGAGGAAGTGGGAGGGGGTGAGGCATCCGTATTTTCCAAGAATCCTGGGTGATTCTAATGTGTAACCAAGGTTGAGAGCCACTCGCTGACTCAGGGACCCTCTGGCCCTGGAGATGCACAGAATCCACACTCACGGTTGGACCTCCTTCACTTTGGACCCGCACCGAGCCATCCAGTACGGCAGCCGCACGTGGCTCCCGAGCCCGTGAAATGTGTGTGCCTGATCCAAGCGGAGATGAGCTGTTCGTACAAATACACACTGCAAAGTCCTAAGACTTTGCGTGAGAAAGAAGGTAAAGCGCCCCACTAATGACTTATAAAAACATGGGTTATACGGCGAAATGGTATACGGGCCTACAAATATATGAATTTTACCTATGTCTTTATACTTTTTAGTGTGGCTTTAGAGAATTTTAAATTACATTCTGTGGTGCACATAATATTTCTATTGGACAGTGCTAATCTACAGACTACTTAATTCAAAATGTATTCACTATAATTCTTCTAACTTTGTTACATCTGTTTTTTGATAATAATTTTCCTTAAACTTCTCTTCATGATTCCAAGTATATAACATTCTTGAAATGACAAAAATAAAGAAATGGAGAATAGATTAGTGGGTGTTGGGCCTGGAGTGGAGAGGTCAGTTTGGTCATAAGAGAGCAACAGGCAGCAACCTTGTGGTGCAGAATGTCCTGGACTGACTGCCTTCCTGTCGGTGCCCTGGCTGCTCGATCCCCGCGTGGCGTGGCGCCCCTGTCCCCGCGTGGCGTGGCACCTCTGGGGTTGGGCTCAGCAGTCAAGAAGCCACCTGCAATGCAGTAGGTGATGCAGGAGACGAGGGCTCGATCCCTGGGCTGGAAGATCCCCTGCAGGAGGAAATGGCACCCCACCCCAGTATTCTTGCCTGGGAAACCCCATGGACAGCGAAGCCTGACGGGCTACAGTCTACGGGGTCACAAAGAGTTGGACGTGACCGAATGACTGAACTCGGTTCACACCGTTGGGGGAAATGGGCACAGGGCACGTGGGCTGTCTCTGTAAGAAATCCCATGATTTCTCACAACTGCAAATGAATTTCAACTTACCCAAAGAGGAAACTTTAATTAGAAAAGCACAATCTCACATCTGAACTGGTGTTTCTCATGCTCTGCTGGTGAGGGGGTGCGCGGTTTACCCTTTTGGAAAGCAACTTAGCAAACACCACTGAGTGTTAAGCATTTCATTTCTCTCCATCCCAGCAAGGCTACTTCTGGGAATTGCCACTAAGGAAACGGATAAAAATGTAAGGACAAAAACACACAGAGGTGTCTGTGATAGCAAAGTGCTAAAACCGCCTAGACGCTTTTCCGAAAGGGAAGGGTTATATGAGCTATGGTTTATCAACTCAATCTACCGTCACATAGTCGTTACGGGAAATGTCAAATGAAAAACAGAAAAGTGGGATACAGAACGCCAGTAGTTTGCTGCTTTGTAAAAAAGAAAAAATCTGTTACGTGACTTCGTG
Source organism: Bos javanicus (assembly GCF_032452875.1). Taxonomy (NCBI): domain Eukaryota; kingdom Metazoa; phylum Chordata; class Mammalia; order Artiodactyla; family Bovidae; genus Bos; species Bos javanicus. The sequence continues at coordinate 64,580,671 of NC_083886.1, read as the reverse complement.
AATACAAAAATAGTCGTCATGGTTGCTTTGTCTGCAGGATGATGGACGGGTCTTTCTTTCTACTTCACTGTTCCTGTTCGCTGGTTCTGTGGAATAAAAGGCATCGTGTTTTTCGTTTTTGTATTAGTGGTCTTCTGGGTGCTGAGGGACAATCCCCACCAGGTGGGGGGGCGGTGGCTGACCTGCCCCCTGCAGGCTGACCATGGTGATGCCCGCTGCGCCCTAAGAAGTGGACACACCTGGACAGATGACCAGTTATGGGCAGATTTAGGCCCCCATTCCTGCCCAGAGCCACACTGCCCATTAAGAGGGTAGAAAGAAGAATCTGAAACTTCATAGCTTCTGTGAAAGCTTTCTCAGCTTCATCCAGTAAAGACACGAAACAGTGACCATAATATAATATAAATGGTGATCATAATATACTGCCTGTGAAAGTGTTAATTGCTCAGTCATGTCCGACTCTTTGCGACCCCATGGACTGTAGCCTGCCAGGCTCCTCTGTCCATGGGATTCTCCAGACAAGAACACTGGAGTGGGCTGCCATGCGTCCAGGGGATCTTCCTGACCCAGGGATTGGACTCATGTCTCCTGTGCTGCAGGGAGATTCTTTACGGTCTGAGCCACCAGGGAAGACCGTATCTGGGTCCAATGTCCGCAGTCCCCCTGGGAGGAGGTTTACATGTTCAAGACTCTGAGTGTGAGTTCCTTGAAGACTTCTTTTTCTGAATCAACTGTATATTTAAAAGTCTTCCTAAGTGCTGCTCACTGGATGTGTTAGCTGAGCTCACTGTTGACAAAAAGGGGAGTCTCTAATTTTGTGCCTGCTTTTCACCCCCCTCTCTCCTGGGAGGGGCGTTGGGGGCTTCCAAAGAGCTCTAACACCGCTGCTCAGCATTATGAAGTCAGGGGGAGGAAGGAAGACTCTTTCAACTTTTCTGAATTTCCCAGTGTGCTGTAACAAGCACAAATTATTTTTCCAGTTGGGATGTGTGTATGTGTATGTGTGTGTATAAACTTTCACTTAAAAATTAACAAAAGATGACCTATATAGAGAGAAAAAACATTTTAAACCGGAGCTGCTTTCTGACAAAGAGTGGCTGGCAGTGACCCCCCACAACCCTCTTGTCCCGCCCCCAGGTGGCGGTCCCTGCTCCTTCCTGGGGCGTGATCAGCCTGCCCCAGGCTTCTGCAATGTTCTATTTTTGTTTTCATTATTTAACTGTGCCCCATATACACGGCTAAGTGGAGTGTTCGGTTCCATAGCTTAATGGACAACTGACCTCTGTGTGCAGACGCTCAAGTCATATGGAGCTCTGCAGGCCATCAGCTGCGGGCGGGGGGTGGGCTTTAGTCCAAGGCTGAAGACCAGGGAGGGGGTCGTGGCTGCCGGGGTAGACCCAGGGCAGGGTGAAGCTGGCGGCACATGCCAGGGGAGGTCAGGGCTGGGGCAGCGTGCAGACCGCCAGCACCTTGCTCTCGGGGCTGAGTGGCTTGTGGGGCTGGGGGCCGGCCACCCATCACCTTGCTCTCTGCCTCTCCTAGCTGACGCGGGACTTGGAACTCAGCTCCTGGCCCAGCTGGCGGGGAGCTGTCCTGAGAACTGCCCTTTGGAGGACGAAGGGGCTGCAGTTCCTCTCCCTCATCGCCTTTCTTAATCATGTAATTGCTAGACCTTCCAGTGATCTGAATCAAGTCCCACAATGGTTACACGCGCGGGAGCCTGGGAACCGCGGGGGAGTCATCAGGCAGGCAGGGAAAGGCGCAGGGCGCAGGCCTGTGTGCTGACTGCCTGATCGGCGGCGGCGACGCCCTCCCGTCCCCCGCACTGAAGGGGTCTCACCGTCGTGTAGGTTTGGGACCTCACAGGCTCTCTCCGTTGAGCCCAGGAAGACGCTGTTCCGGAAGGTGTGATCCACTCTGTGGTGAGCAAACAGGCTGCTGCCAGACGGCCCTGCCCAGGGAGGCGGGCAGGACCTGACCGTGCATCCTCTGGGGTGCAGTCCTCCGTGTCCACCCTTCTCCCCATGAGGCAGGACTCTTTTCCAGGCAGACGCCAGCACAGAGCCCCCCAGTGTGATTCCCAGAACTCCGTCGGGGGCACCGTGATGGGTCCAGGTTGGGTGGGCCCCGCCCAGGGGCAGGCATGGCCGAGGCAGGGGGCCTACGGCTGCTTCCCGCTGTCCCCTCCCCGGGCTGACTTCATCCCCCTGAGCCCTGCCCGCCCAGTGCGTCGGCCCCGGGGGCCCTCAGACGCCGAGCGGTCCTCAGCCTTCCCACAGCGGCACGTTTGTCAGCGGGGAGGCGCGCGGCTCAGTCCGGGGAGCGGGGGCCGAGATCAATACCGGGAGTGACGTCTCTGTGCTGTATGCACCTCCCGAGCTTTGTCTGCGTCCACAGAGTCGGCAGGAAACGCGGCTGCGGTTCGATACTAACTGATCATGATGCTGGGTGAACCCAGGGGAGCTCCCTTAATGGCCAGCCGTCGCCTGCTGCCCTTGGGTTGAAACGGGTCCTCAGTAAAGGCCCACGTGCCCCTGCGTCTGACACGCATGTCCTGGCTCCTCTCCACTGAGCACGGGGCCTGCTCAATGGGGTCTGAACGCAGGTCACCAGCTGGCTGCGCAGATGAGGGAAGAGGATCGGAAAAACACAAACAGGGACCCCCAGACCCATTGCTCCTGCAGACACAAAGGTGCCAACCTTGGGCTCAAATGAGCTGAAATCCAAGTGGTGCAAACGGCATCATCAGCCAGTAACACTTTAGTCTGAATTTGCGGAGCTGGTCCGAGGGGACAGTCACAGTGCCTGTGGAGAACAGGGGGTCCATGCAGAGGGCCCAGCCACACCTGGCCCGGCCTTGAGCTGCCTGTGAAGACAAGCTCTGGGCTTGGCTCTCCGGTGCCCACCGGGCTTGGCAGCAGCTGTTTTGCCAATGCTGTGCCACCTAGACTCTCCGCTGACCCCCCAGGCCTTCCACCTTCTCAGCTGGGTCTGAGTTGACCCTCTCGGTACAGATGCTACAATAATGAAATATAGCAGGGTGGGTGGGGCCACAACAGCTCCTGGCACATGGCAGCCGCTCTCCACCCAAGCTTCTGGAAGTTTCCGAGGGGGGTTGTGGGGGCACGGGGGTGCCTCGAGGTCTGGAGCAACATCCATGGGAAGCCTTCAGGGCGGTGACTGAGGGTGTAGGAGGCAGAGCGGGGTTCCCTGTGCCTGAGATGGTGCCCCCGCTGGGGCTCAGAGGTGGGTGCCGGGCCAGCCCCCAGCCTCAGTGGACTGAGTCCAGGGCCACTAGCTGGGGGCCCTCTTCTTTATGTCCTTGGGGGCAGTGAATGCCCCAGAGCAAAGGAAGCAGGTGTGGAAGGATCTTTCCCCTGCAGGTTCAGAGCCTGGCTTGGTCCCAAAAGCCAAGCGTTCTTCACTCACATCTGTTCGGGGTTCAGACCCCAGCTCCATCGCAGCTGCGTGACCCCGGGCTGGCCGCTTCACCTCTCTGGACATTAGCTTCCCTGTGCATTTCGGCTGAAGCTGCACGTTCCAGGCGCTTCTCGACACGACGGTCTGACTCGGTCCCACAAGGACTCCGGGCGGCCCTAACGTTCGGCTCGGAGGGGACGCGTAACAGAGCTGAGGTGGCACAGACTGAGGTGGGGGTGGCCTCTGCGCCCGGCTCTGAGACCACGCGACCACCCAGACCGCAGTCGTGTCCTGGGGGCCAGGCTGCCGGGGTGGGTCTAGGAGAAGGCCAAGATCACAGCCACAGGCACTGGCCTCCCCGCGGCACTGCGGCAAAGAGCCCGCCTGCGAGGAGGGGGGACTAGAATGCGACCCCTGGGTCAGGAAGACCCCCTGGAGAGGAAATGGCAGCCCGCTCCAGCACTCATGCTGGGAAATCCCCTGACAGAGGAGGCTGGCGGGTTACAGTCCGTGGGGTCCCAGAGTCGGGCACGACTGAGCACGCACACACACACAGGCACTGCAAGGCCTGGTCCAGGGTGCAGGGGGAGTTCAGTGTGGGTGGGGAGCAGGGTTAGGTGGTCCCGATGCAGAAGCGTAAAAAAAACAAAGACGTTTCCACACACAAAGCAATTCTGCCCGCCTTCTCCAGGAGACATCTCCTCCAGTAAAGAGGTGGGGGCTGCGTGACCACTTCCCACCCAGCCATCTCGAGGTCCGTCACAGACATGCCCTGGGCCCCGGAAGGAGGCAGCTGGTGCTGGCACTGGTGCTGGACGTGGCATCCACCAGCCCCGCAGACCGGCCAGGCTCCTTCTGCAGAGTGAGTGAGGCTGGCCCGGGCGCCTAGGGCCTCTGGGACAAAGAGGTGAGCGAGGTTCGCACCTCAGGGAGCAGCCACCTATTTTGAGACCAAGTGAGACTCACACCAGATGTCACCTGCTTCCCAGCGGTGAGCAGGGCTCTCTGCCTGCCTCCATCACCCCTGGGGAGGTGCACCTTCAGCAGCCAGCACTCTGCCCACGCCTACCGGCACCACTCAGCGGGCTCTTGTTCGGAGGACAAGCCGTGCTGAGCAGTGGGTGTGGGTGCTAAGTCAGGACCCAGGAATGCAGGCAGGCTCCAGGGAGCCTGGCTTCCCGTGAGCAGGGGGGGAGGTGGGCAGTCAGGAGTGCAGGGTCTGGCTCTGTGACCATGCAGCTGGAGGCCCTGGACAAATCGCCTCACGGTCTGAGCCCCTGTGTGGCCATGAAATACAGGTACCATCATTCAAAGGGTTTTGGGGAAAATAAACTTTGACGGAAACGCAGGGAAATTGGACCCCTCGCACGTTGTTGGTGGGAGTGGGGCACGGTGCAGCCGCTGTGGAAAGCTGTGTGGTGATGCCTCAGTAAGTTAAACGTCGTGTCCTGTGCGGTGCGACCCCAGGACAGTAGCCCACCGGGCTCCTCCATCCACGGGATTCTCTGGGCAGAAATACTAGAGCCGATTGCCAGGGCCTTCTCAGGGGATCTTCCCGACCCAGGGGTCAATCCTGAGTCTCTTACGTCTCCTGCATGGGCATGCGGGTTCTTTACCACGGAGCCACTTGGGAAGCTTGGAATCCCCAGAAGACCCAGCAATTCCACCTCGAGGGACACGCCTCAGAGAACGTTCACAGCAGCACTCACACCGTGTCTGGAGCTGTGTGTGCTGCGAGTCGGCGTCTACACCACCGTCATCTGCCTCTTAATTTTATCAGTGCACCACCCGATGGGGAAACAACTTGCCCCTTCGTGTTAGAATTAAGGAACCTGAGGCTCAAAGAAGGAAGATGACGAGGTCACACCGCGGTCAGGCTCCCACCCCCACGGCCCACTCTGGGGACGAGGTGGTGAGGAGCCTGGGGATTCAGCCCTGAGCAGCCCTGAGCGGCCGAGCCCGCCATCTGGTCTGCAAAATGGGCTCACCACGAGGTGCAGCCCCGTCGGCGTCAGTTCTGATTACGTGTGTTACCATCACGGGGGCTGCCTGCTCTTAACGGGAGAAGTACCCAGGGACGTGCGCTCCCGAGGGGCCTGGCCCATCCTTTCAGGACCCAAGTGGGGGTGCCCCTCCAGAGCCCAGCTCTCTCCCCAGGCCCAGATCTGCCCCCCTGCCCAGCTGGCCCCGGTGAGCTGCAGACACAAGCACGCAGGGACGGCTGCTGCGGCTTTGCTGGAAGCCCTGCCAGGAGCGGCTCCACCTCTGGCCCTGCTCAGGCTAGGCCAGCTGCCAGGTCCTGTCTGGGTGAGAGCTGCCCCACGCCCTCTGCCCTGAGCTGGTGGCCTCGGGCCTGCAGGGCGTCCCTTCCAAGAAGGGCTCACGGAAGCCAGGCTTCAGGGCGGGAGGGCCTGCCGCCCCTCCCTGAGGGCTGGGAACCCAGGCGTGGGCTCTGGGGACGCGGGGACCCCTCCCCATCTGGGTGACGATGCCCAGCGGTGGCGGCTTCCCTGAGCCACACGAGGGCTGCTCCCGCAGCTCAGAGGCTGCTTCTGGATAACGAACCCTGGCTCTCACTTCCCAGATGTCCCTCCAGAAACAGGAGCTACTTCGACAGCGAGAAATTAAAACAACAAACAACGGGGGGTGTGAAGACCGCAGTGGCCCGCCTTCCAAAACGTAGCTCTTGAACCACGTGTCCCCCCCAAGCCTCCTCCCCCGCTGCTCACTGCCGCTCCTGCCCAGGTGCTGACACCAGGGGCCTGGCACCCCCTTGAGCGCCACGGGGACCAGGGTTCTGCCCTTGCTGGGCCACCTGTCAGCCTTGTGGTTTCAGGGGAGCTACTTCACACCTCCGGGCCTCCGTGTCCTCATCTGTGAAATGGGGATGATAAAGCCCACTGCCCACAGCTGCTGGAAGCGTGCCAGTCTCTCAGTCGTGTTCAACTCTTTGTGACCCTGTGGACTGTAGCCCGCCAGGCTCCTCTGTCCTCTGTCTCTCCAGGCAAGAATACTGAGTGGGTTGCCACTCCCTTCTCCAGGGGATCTTCCTGACGCAGGGATCAAACCCAAGTCTCCTGCATTGCAGGCGGATTCTTTACCGTCTGAGCCACCAGGGAAGCCTCCAAGACTGCCGGGGGTACTTAACTAATAGTTTAACCAGCAGCAGGTCTGAACCAGACCCACAGAGGTGGTGCCACTGTCCTTTGGAAATATCCAGCCTCAGTCGCCCCCAGGCGACTGACACGTGGGCCCCTGCCCATGGCCCTGGGGTGGGCCCCACAGTCTCGTGCAGCTGACACGCTCTTTTTAAGGTCAAGCCAGCTGCTTGGGGCGCCCGGGGCCCATGGTCTGCAGTGACACGCTCGCAGGCCCTGAGGGTGGAGGCTGTGACAGCCACAGCCTACCTCCTCCGCAGTCCCCATCTGGGTCCTGGTGAAACCAGACATCCTGAACCCCAGAACAGGCCGTGGTTCCCCTACTCCACTGCTGCTTCTGCCTGAGCTGCTCCGAGCAGGAGGAGTTCCCAGGCTTTGCCCCGAGAAATCTGGGTTCAGATCTCCATCTGCTGCTCATTAACTGGGTGACCATGAGCGAAGGCACAGCCTCTCCAACCCCCAGGCCTCTCAGCTGTCAAATGTGTTTGCAAACAAAAAAATTAAAAAAAAAAAAAAACCCACTCACCCCCCCAAACCCTGCCAGCAACGCTGTTATTATCACATCATTTTACCAACGAGGAAATCTAAGAGAACAGGTCATTTGGTCAAGGTTTCTGAGCAGTGAGCGCTGGAGGCCAAGTGTAAACTCCTAAAGGCCACACGCACACCTGCCTCCCCTGTGCATGCTCAGTCACTTCAGTCATGTCTGACTCTTTGTGACCTCATGGACTGCAGCCCGCCAGGCTCCTCTGTCCATGGGACGCTCCAGGCAGGAATACTGGAGTGGGTTGCCATTTCCTTCTCCAGGGGATCTTCCCGACCCAGGGAACTCATGTCTCCTGGATTGCAGGCGGATTCTTTACCACTGAGCTTCCTGGGAGGCCCACTACCTACCCCCCCATCATTTTCACATTTTAAGGATGCCCGCTTCAGACTGCTGGCTAAGCCCATCTGGAGTGGGGTGGGGGGTGGAGAGAACCTGGGTGCCCCCAGGCTCAGGGGGAGGCGCACCCTCTCCTGGCCTCCGCTCTCTCCTCCCTCCACAACTCCTTCTGCTCAGACCTGAGCTCCAGACCCAGGGGCCCTCGGGGCTCCACGAGGCGGGGGCTGGGATCTCCCCTGAAGCACCGCAGGGGTCCCGGAACATGTGGGGAAACGGAACCCTCCCTCCTGCCCCAGCTTTAGGGAGGAGGGGGGCCTGGAGAGGAGTGGGAACCTGCCTGGGCCCACAGTGAGAGGCCAGGGCTCAGCTCTGGGCTCCAGTGCCACCCCCAGGCCAGGGCGCTCCTGCTGTGGCCCCCGCCCCACCCCGAGGACTCGAGGGCTGCTCCCCACGGCCCTCCTGCCTCAGGCAGCCGGGCAGGCACAGAAAGTGCCATCCACCCACTGGGCATCTTCTTCCAGTGAATAAGGATTGCAGTAGTGATAGGGCTTCCCTGGTGGTCCAGCGGCCAAGAGTCTGCCTGGCAATGCCGGGGATGGGGGTGTGGTTCCTGGTCAGGGAGCCAAGAGCCCACGTCACAGAGCCACCAAGCCTTCACGCCCCGACTAGAGAGTCTGTCCGCCAGCCTGACACGGTGATGGTCCCTCGTGCCAGAGCTTAGACCAGGTGCAGGTAGAGAGATGGATGATAGATGTAGATAGATGAGACATAAATGATAGATTAATGGATGGTAGGTGACAGATGACTGAGCGGTGATAGGTGATACACAGACAGCAGATAGACGACGGATAGATGACAGATGACAGATAGATGAGACACAGATGACAGATAGATGTATAGATAGATGATCGATCGATCGATAGATATAGATCGATAGATGCCAGATGATAGGTTTAGACAGACAGACGATAGATGACAGGCAGATTAAAGAATCCAGCAAGGAGATCTGGGGCCTGCCTTCCCAGCAAGGTCATCCCTGGAAACCACAGGCAGTGGGGACCCTGGAGCCCCAGGACGCAGCCCTCCGCATGGGGCACACGCCTCCTGAGAGGGCCTCACACCCTCGACAGCCCTGAGCACGATGGTCCAGAGATGTCCCCCACAGGGTCTCCCATCCGGCATTCCAGCCCCGGGGGAGACACCCCCGCACGCGGTGGGGGCGGGGGTGAGGGGTGGGCGCGGTGCTCCCAGGGAGGTCCTCTGCGTCCTGTGCGGACCGGTGAGTCTTAACTCTCGGGTAAGTTTTAAACCCACTTTTCCAGGCATTAATAGGAACGTATTTCTGCCGTGAGTCACTTGCAAAGTGGTTAACTGAGATTCTCTAACGCAGAGTCTTGGGGCCCGTGGAGCTTCCAGCCCGTTTGCTGCAAGGAGGAGCCCAGAGCCTGGCCTGGGGGTCTGTGATGCAGAAAGGGGGCCCCCTCTCCAGCTCTCGGGAAGGGGGAGAGAGGGAGGCTTGATTTCCCTCGACCTCTGGAGACCTTGCTCTGACTTCTCCAGATGGCAGGGCTGCCGCCCAGCAAACAGATGCTCGAATCTGGACCAGGAGCCTGTGGCGCGGCAAGACCGGAGGGTGCAGCCTGCCCCTCCTGCCCCCCCAACCCCGTCTTCCTAGGGGCGCAGGGGACGAAGGACAACACCCCCACCCGCAGAGCCCAGGCCCCGGGGGCTCCGGGCCGGCCCGAGGCTGAGCTGGGGCTTGGACCCATTTCTGTGCGGCTGCCAAGGCCACGTTTCAGTCTGAGACAGCAGAGTGTGGACGCTTGAGTGCACGTCCTAGGGGTTCTCCGCACCCGCTTCACCTTCTGGGCTTTGGAAGGAGGCGAGGAGACATCGCTCACCTGAGGGCAGAGGCCGGGCTGGCGTCCACTCAGGCGGGGGGCGGGGGGGGCGCCGAACTCTCAGAGACCAAGCCTGGGGCCCTCGGGGGAGCCTGCCTCACTGCTCCCGTCCCACGCCCCCTCCTCCTGCTCCTGGACTCCTCCTTCCCGCCTCGCCCAGGGCCTGTCACCAGGGGCCTCCTCTGAGCCCCTCTGGGAAATGGTACCCCCCTACCCCAACCAGCACCCCCACCCCGCCCGCCCTCCTCTCCAGCCCCCCACCCGCCCCACCAGCACCCCCACCCTGCCAGCCCGCCTCTCCAGCACGCGGCCTGCTGGCTTGTTCTTTCTTTAGCACATATGGCGTGTCTCCCTCTAAAGAAAGCTTGCTTCTAAGGGAACGGGATAAAAGTCTTTTCTTCACAGTCAGGGCCCACTGGGGTTGCCAGTGGGCAACGCTGGCCTCCAGGGGACCTCGGGCCTGCCTCCGGGGGGACACGTTTGGGTGTCACAAAGCAGGAGGGGTGTATCCCCACTGGGAGAGGCCAGGGCTGCTTCTGACCACCCGCTGAGCACGGGACCCCTCCCCCAAAGGATAATCTGCCCCAGAGGCCAGCAGTGCCTCCCCTGTGTGCCCACTACTCACAGGAGCAGCCTGTACACAGTAGGTGCTCAATGACGGACAGAGAACGGAGAGCTCCTGTGGTCACTGTCACCACCACCATTATTCCTTAAGAACAGCCATGCTTGAGAACCGGCTTCCAGGGGGCGCTCGTGGAAAAGAACCGGCCTGTCAGAGTAGGAGACGAGAGAGGAGGGTTCCATCCCTGGGTCAGGAAGATCCCCTGGAGGAGGAGGAAGCGGCAACCCACTCCAGTATCTTGCCTGGGAAACCCCATGGACGGAGGAGCCTGGTGGGCTACCGTCCATGGGACCGCAGAGTCTGACATGACTGGATAAATTCAGCACGCACACACGGTTGAGAACAATCTTTAAGGATGGCTGTGCTTTGGGGCTTCATGGCAACAGGTCATCCCGAGGACACACGACCTCTGAGCCCCGGACTGAGCCCTGCCCTCAGCAGCACCCGGACGAGCGGCAGATGGTCACCGTTGCACCATCGGCAGGCAAGCCCGGTCCACGGCTCAGGCCCCAGGAGCCCAAGTGATATCGGCCTGCCCCTCCTGCAGCGGGCCTGCTGGGGGCCCCCCTCAACAGGGACGGTCAGTTCTCACCCCCATGTCCCCCCAACACTGGCCCTCGTGTTGGAAGACCCAGGACCGCGTGCCTGGCTGGGCCAGGGGCCACCTCCACGAGCTGTAAGGTGACCCCAGCCAACCCTGCAGCCCCCAGACTCAGGGGTCTGCATGAATCACGACGCTCCTGCTCTTTCCCAGGGAAGGCCGCCGGGGGCTGTGGGGACGCATGGAGCGTCCCGCTCACCCCCGCCAGCACAGCCCAGCATCTGCTGACCTGACAAATAACGCGGCAGTTTAAACGGCCAGCGCGGCGAGCCGGCTCCGTCAGAGCTAAGATCACCTCCCACACCCGGAGCCCGTCACACCCCACGCGGCTGCGCAGTCGTGGGGTGGGGATGGGCAGGGCACTGGCCCCGCCTCCGCCCCCCCACCACGGGACTGGAAGCTTCTATCTGCTCGTTCCTCGTTCAGCAGACCGCCTGCCCCACATTCCCGCTGAGAATTCTCACTGAGGGTCACAAATTTCCCTGCCTGACATCCCCCGCACCGACTCCCCAAACCCTTCCTTCTCCTGGGAGCTCACAGCCGGGCCTTTCTCCGCGGAACTCAGAGGCCGGCCAGCACAGCACGTCTCTTTCCTCCCCTCTCCATCTCCCCTCAGGTCCTGAAAGCCTTTAAACAAGTCACCTATGCCTAAGTTTAGTAGCTGACTTAACTGGGTACAAAGCCACACATAGGCAAAGGAATGAGTCTCTAATGGTGCAATATTAGGCAGCAGACAGCTAGGCTGAGGGGAGCAGGATGCTGTCTGGTGGGTTTTCCTGGTGTCCCTGAGGTCACAAGTAGCTGGTCCTGATTCTGCCAGGGAGGAAGGCTGACCCCAAACCCAGGACAGACTGAGGAGCCGGTGTGTGCTCACTGACCACCCAGAAATGAGCCAGGAGGCTGTGCGGGGCAGGCCAGGGCAGCTGGCTGGAAGCCTGAGCAGAAGGGTCAGCTCCCCGAGGTGGGGCTGGGTAAAAACTGGGTTCCTATGTCCCACCTGCTTCCTGGGAACCTGAGCCCAATCTGTGAGCGTCTCTGATACAGTAACTCACACCCTTGTCCCCAGCTCTGAGGACGGCACGAGGGGTCCCCACCTCTCGAGTCCAGGATCCAAGAGTCAGGTGGGGCCTGGAGGAAGCAGAGTCGACCGGCCTTGGTCGTCCCCCATGAGCCAACACGACACCTGTGTCCTTGCTTCACGTCACACCCCGGCCCCATTCCAGATGAGGGAGCTGAGGCTGGAGCCCGTGTTTCCCACCATGACCTACGGCCTGCCTCCTCAGGTCAAGTGTGAACTGTTGAGGCAACCTCCCCCTGCACTCCCCTCCCCAACTGCAAGCCACGGAACCCCACCTCGCTGGCCGAGAATGGCCAAGGTCTCAAAGCCGGCTCCCAGCTGGGCCGGTGAGGAGTGCAGCCCACCAGATGCCCAAGGCCACAAAGCGACACGGTGCCCAGGGCGCCCTGCTCCACCCCACCCCCACGTGAGAGGGAGCCTGAAGTCTGGGGTGGGGCTGTCTTGGTGGCCGCTATAATTTTTGCCCTGTTTCTAAGCACCCTGGGGACCTGGCCCTGGGACACGTCCCCAGCTGCCTCCAGCTGCCAGATCCGTGGAGAAGTGAGGCTGAGCTCGCGTGTCTCAGGCAGGCGGGGGGCTCCGGGAGGGAGTGCTGGCCGTGGGTCAGCAAAGCGCGCAGCCAACCGCGACGCCTGTGGTCCTGGGATGTCCTGGGGCCAGGACACCAGGTCTGAGCCAAGGACCCCTGTGCCCACCCCGGTGCAATCTGGGCTGTTAATGCATCAAACCCTGGGCACATGGGGCTGCGGGAGTGGGCCTGAGTGGGCACCGGCGGCAGTGGGGGCCCTGCTCTCCCCGGGACAGCATGGGGCAAGGGCTGGCATGGGGACAGCTGCGGTGTGGCTTCTGTCAAACTAAGCCAGGCCCCCATGTGGGGCCCCTCTGCTGGGTCCTGCCCTTGTCAGTAAGTGGTGGATCCCTGCCCCTTCCCGATTGAGTCTCAACCATAAAAAGGGACACTGATGTGACCAGCCCCGGGGAGGGGAGCAGGTGAGAGCCAGTGGCCCCAGCACTGCAAGCAGGCACCCGGGTCAGCACTGCGGGGCTCAGAATGTGAACCCCCAGGCCCCCTTCCCACTCCCTGCTCTCTCCCCTGGCCCAGCCAGGTCCCAGGGGATTCTCTCTTCAATCCTAGGAAGAAGCTATCTGACTTCATTAAAAATTTTTTAGCACACTGAATCTTCACCAGCTGCCAAATTAGGGTGAGGGCAGAGAGACAGGCTAAGTCTTTGGAACGGGGAGGGGCTTGGACGGTCGGGGAGACGTGTCGCTGTGTTTCTGGGGGCTGCCATCTCTCACTGCACTGCCCGCACGGCCCCCGGCCCCGCACCCGCGTCTCGCCGCGCGTCCATCTCTGCTCCGCGGCCTCTGGCCCGACACGTCCTCCTGTCCCGCTGGACGGAGCATCCTCGCCACCCCCACCGTCCCCGAGGCCCCGCCGGGGCGTCCGGAGCAGGCGGACTCGCGGTGGGACCACCCGGCCGGCGCGGACCTACAGCCCAGCTCGACAGGTGGTGGGGGGCTTCCCCCCGCACCACCCGATCGCTGCTCGCGGCGCTATTCAAGTTGGCCGTGGGCGTGCGCGCTCGGCTTTGGAGCGGGCAGTCCAGCCGCGCCCGCACAGTGGGGGCGTCGTCACCTCCCCCGCCACCCGCGAGACAGACACACGCGCGCGCACGCTCCCCGCACCGCGCCCCTTCCTTCAGCGCGCGGGGCTGAGGCGCGCGCACTCGGCGACAGTCCGGCCCCCGCCCGGCCCCGCGGTAATGGGGGGTGCCCCGCGGCGGCCCCGGCTCGGGGGGCTCGGCCTCTGGGGGCCCGCGAGGGGACAGCCGGCCCCCGGCCCCCGGCTCCTACCTCGCTGGAGCGGCAGCGGCCCGGCCCTGGTCGCGGGGCCCTGGCCGGCTGCGCGCGGGGCTCTGGGAGCCCGCCCCGTCCGTCAGTCCGTCCTCAGGAACAGCGCCCGCGCCAGCGGCCGCAGCTCCGGCTCGGGAGGGCGGGGCCGGCGGGGCCGGCGGGGCGGGGCCTCTGTCCTCGGCCGCTGCGATGTGGGGGGCCCTGCGCTCGCGGGTTCCACCCGGGAGGTGCGCGCGTGGAGGGGCACAGCTCCGTGGGGCTTGCAGGTGGGGAGTCGGGGGCTGGGGTGGGGAGCAGAGGGATCCGGGGGCCGCCAGAGCTTGGCCAGGACCCGCCCCGCCCCGGCGCCCTCCCCTACTTGAGTCAGGCTTACCCTCAGCTTCCAGCTGCCGCTACAGCTGTGGGAGCAGCCCCATAGCCGCCACCATCCAAAGACAGCTCTGCCACCAGCTGGTGTGGCGACTACTTCCCGAGCACTGGGCGCTGCTGAGAGCGCTCTGCTCTGTGAAATCCTCCCGCCCAACAACCCCATTGTGAGGATGAGAAAACTGAGGCCAGAGCCCCGAAGTGACGTGCCTGGGGCCGCACAGCGCAGCTCGGACCGCCGGGCTCCCCAGTGTGTGCCCTTAAGCACATTGCTTGCCCCTCGGAAGCACAGGATGGAATATATGTACATTAAATGATGAGCTGTGCTCAGTCACTTCAGTCGTGTCCAACTCTTTGCCACCGCATGGACTGTAGCCCGCCAGGCTCTACTGTCCATGGGCTTCTCCAAGCAGGAATACTGGAGTGGGTTGCCATGCCCTCTTCCAGGGGATCTTCCTGACCCAGGGATGGAACTCGCCTGTCTTATGTCTCCTGCATTGGCAGGCGGGTTCTTTACCGCTAGTGCCACGGTAACAACCGATATTTTTCATTTTTTCTTCCTTCAGGTTATATATCTCCTTTATTTTCTGGGTCCCTGAGCTTCACTGGACGCTGTCATGTATAAATGGGACCATGAGGCGCTGGAGCAACCGAAGGCGTGTGGAGAGGCCTGGAAACTACCCAGCTTTTTGTCTTCTCCCACCTTCCCCAGGAGAGCGTTCCTCTCCACGCCCAGGGTCTCCTGCAGAGGCCAGCCCACTGAAGGTGCCCACATCTCCCATCTGGATGGAGTCCAGCTTCTCTTGACCTCCCAGCCCCCACCAGCCCCAAACTCTGAGCTGGAAGGGTTAGATGGAAGTTGGGCTTCAGCCTGATTCTGCCCCTACCTAGCTGTGTGACTTGGACAAGTTACTTGACGTCTCTGAATCTCCCTTTCCTCCCCTGTAACCAGGGCTGATCTCCTGGGTATGTGCGTTCATCCAGAACCTGCTCTTGGCTCAGCTGGTTTCAAGATCTGTTTTTGTCTGTTTTGGCCATCTTAAATTGTTTAATCATTTTGAACAAGGGACCCCATTTTAATTTTGCCCCTGAGCCCACAAACTATGTATTGGATTACTGCAACACTTCACTGGGGTGATGTTTGCACAAACATCTAACACCCAGCTCGTGACAGAAGTTAGCTCCCTTTCTCTGATCTGGTCTTGAAGAGAAGGTCCCTGGGTGGACAAAGGGCTGGGCAGGCAGTTTCATGGGGAGGGGCCAGGCTGGCAAGGGTACGAGAACACCAGTTATGTTCAGGGAAAGGCAGCGGTCTGGGCGGTGGGGAGGTGCAGGCAGGGGTGGCGAGCAGAGGGGCACAAAACGGAGGACCCCGCCCAGGCCAGGGCGACAAGCCTTCTGGCTCCTCGAGGACCTGGGACCTGGGGCCTGGAGGCTGTGAGCAGATGCCCCAGGCAAGGAAGGTGGGTGGCTCTCTGCTCCAGCGGCCTCGCTGGCAGTCGGCCGGGAACTGGCTGAGCTAATGAGGCGGGCGCTGGATGCCGTGGGCGGGAGCCCCGCTCCAAGCCGCCACAGCAGCCTGCTGACAAGCTTGCTGTCGACATGATGGGGAAATTCTGCAGGTGTGAAGCCCAGAAGTGTGCCTGGGGACCTGGGGACTCCAGGCCTGATGAATAATGGAGCAGTCCCTCTTCCCGGGGCTTCTTTCTTGCCTTTCAATAATTCATGCATTCCCGGGGTTCAGGCGTTTCATAAAGCCTCAGGCTTTTCTGAATCCTTGGTCCATCTGATGGCTTCACGCGTCAGGTCTTAATTAGAGGCAGACGTGGGGGGCAGTGCCCTCAGCCACACGTGCCTTGTTCCTGACAAGGAAAACCTCCCATCACGTCCTGGGGAAGGAAGTGGCGCCTGGGGCCCCGGAGTGGAGGTGGGGCTGGCTGACCTGGGCGGTGGGGGTGGGAAGGCCCACACGAAGGCGCCGCCAGTAGCGAAGAGACTGCACACCGTGTGCTCGGCACCCCTCGAGCCAGGCCTGTTCAGGGGACCAATTCGGGGGCGACATCTGAGCAGCGGTGACATGTGTCTCTCCCAGGTGGGGACTATAGCGGCCGTGAGTCATCTGAGCAGCGGTGACATCTGTCTCTCCCAGGTGGGGACTGTAGCGGCCGTGAGTGCTCCGCCGTCCAAGGTCATGGCCTTTGGGACTGGGGAGCGCTGCTGTTGCCCTGACGCTCCAAGTGATGTCTCAGAGCAGAACTCCCTGCTGACCTCTGATGGACGCACGGCCTGGAAAGGAGAGAAAAGCTTTCCTGTGAAGCCGCTGGGCTGGGAGGGTCATTGCATCGGCTGCACACTGTGGTCGAACCCAGTTAGTCTCCCTGCCCACCTGCTCGCCCACCTGCCCTTTCTCATACTTTCTAGTACCTGCTGATCACGCCCTTAGGAGCACGTGGGCTACACAGCCTGTGCGGGAAGGAGATGGGCCGCGGACCCCGAGCTCCTGGTCCACATAGTCGCCAGTGGGGATGAGGCGTGAGGGGAACAGACAGAGGAAGGTGTCAGGATGTCAGGGTGGACGGGGTCGGAGTCTCCCAGCAGATGCTGGTCAAGTTTGAGATGAGCGTGACCTCAGGGCCCGGGGGTTTCTCGGTGTGTGTGTGCATGTACATACGTGTGTGTGCGTGTGTCAGAGGGAGGGCTGGGGCGGGGGTGGGTGGCAGCAGGCGGGGCCGGGGGCCTGAGCTCGGGCGGAGCGGCTCTGCGGGGCTGGCGGGCAGCAGCAGCCTGGCGCCCGTCCCCGCCGCGCTCGTGCTTACGTGTCGCCACGCTTGGCTCCCAAGCAGCCCTCCAGGCAAGGAGCTGAGTCCCTTCTGTTCCACACGAGGAAGCGGAGGCCTCAAGAAGCATTTGCCCCAGAAGTAAGGACATGAGGGCGCTCGAGGAGGCTGGCGCCTTCCGGCTCGCAGGCATCGCTTCCCCGGGTGGACGCGGCTGCTCGAGGGGCCCTGGGCGCCCCCCACCTCAGGCACCCAGACTGCACGCCCCTCCCTGCCGATCACCCCCGCAGTCCCGTCCAAGCTGTTTCACAGCCCTGCCCTCCTGAAGCCCACTGAGGGACGGGCAGGTCTCCCACAGGGACCTAAGAAGCCCTGAGGCCCATGCTCCCTCAGGACTGGTCTCACGCCCCGGGACTGGGGCCTGGGCCGGGAGCGGTCACACAGCCGCGCATGTCCTTGCCGGGTGACCGAGCAGCCGCTTGTATCCCCCACTGGCCGCTCTCCAAGCTGCCCTCCCTGTCCCCCAAGCCCAGCTGTCCAGCCTCTGCTCCCGTATCTGTCCCCTTGGCAACTAGATTCTGGCTTATGAAACAGTTCCAAGGGCGGGGGACACCGTGTACCAAATGAAGGCTTCTCCATCACAAAAGCAGAGCAAGCGGCCAAGTGCTCGAGAAAACAGCGTTGAAAGGAGGGCCTGGTTGGGCTGAGAGCTGCAGAGCAGGGTGGGCAGTGGCAGGGACCTCGGCAGGAACGGTCTGCAGGTGCCCGGGAGGAGGGCCCACGCGGGCACAGCTCCCTGTGGGCTCGGGAAGCATGCTGGAGGCGGAGCGGCGTGGCAGAGGTGATGATTGCAGCCCGACCCGAGACTCTCTCCTGCTCTCTGCTGGTCCAGGAAACCTCCTGCCTGCTGACTCCTGGGGCTCAGGATGCAGAGAGGATGAAGGGAACAGGTCCGAAGAGAGAAACCTGGGAGCGGACCCCCGAGGAAGGGACACGTGTTTCTCACCAAATCCACAGACGCTGGCTGCGTGGGCCACCCTCTCACCGGGCACTGGTTCGGGGCCCTACTCGGGCCGCTGTAGCTGGGACACTAATGTGCAAGGAAGCCCTGGACCACCCAGCGGTCAGTCCTCACACCTCCTCCCTGCCCCTAACCCCGGCTACCACCACCTGCCCTCTGTGTCTGTGGAGCCACCATCTGGATACTTCATACAAGTGGAGTCTCACAATACACAGCCCTCGTGTCTGGCTTTTTATACTTAGCGTGACGTCTGGAGCCCCATTCACGTGGTAGCTGTGTCAATACTCGTTGCTTTCGCTTCTAACCTTTGATTGTGTCACGATTTGTTTATCTTCTCACTGGCTGATGGGTATTACCGCTTGGCTGTTGAGAAGAGTGTGATTGTGAACACATGTGTGCATGTATTTGGACACCTGTTTTCAATTCGGTTGGTACATACATCAGAGCAGAATCGCTAGATCACAGGATAATTCTATGTTTAACTGTTGAGGAACCGACAGAATTTTCTACAGGGGCAAACTGTATTCCCATCATAATGGATGAAGTTTCCAATTTCTCCACATTCTTCCTAATAATTGTTATTTTCCTTTTTAAAATGATGATGGTGAGTGTGCCATAGCCCTCCTCGCGGGTGAGAACCGTGACGCTGATTTCCAGGACAAGGCGTCTGAGGACACAGGTAGCGAAGGTGGTGGGGAGCTGGGAGCAGGCGGTGCTGGGCCCAGCGGCCTGTGAGCCGTGGAGCTTGTCCAGCGGCTCTGGCCGACCTTCCAGAGCGAGCAAACGTCTGTAGGAGTCACTGGGGCTTGGTTCTAGGGCTCCCTCTGGGCAGGACAAATTGGCCTCTCAAAGCATGGGCCTGCTTCAGGTTACCTGGAAGCCTCTAGCTCCTGAGACCTTGATTCAGAGTGACACATGCCTCAGCCATCACTTGTAAAGATCACAGGCACTGCTCGCACTGGGGAGAGGGAAAAATCTCCTTCCCTCGGTTCTTACCATCTACTAGAACACATCTGACATTTCCTGGCAGGTCTGATGTCCATTCGTGGGAGAAAGCTTAGCTCATGCTGTTTCCTGCCCCTCTTCAAGACAAAGATGATGATGGATGGCCCACTGGGGTGGAAGGTCAAGGCTGCTTGAAGCCGGGGCGTGACCAGCTCTGGGACCCCGCCACAAGCGGTACCTCCGCCCACCTGGAACTCACTGATCCCAGCACGTGCGTGCCGGGGTGAGAGGTCTGAGGGTCCATGTCATCTGTCAACCACGAGGTGACCTGGGTAAATTTCTTGATCCCTTAAGTTCTGGTTTCATCTTCCCTGGTGGCTCAGCTGGTAAAGAATCTGCCTGCAATGCAGGAGACCCTGGTTCAATTCCTGGGTTGGGAAGATCCCCTGGAGAAGGGATAGGTTACCCACTCCAGTATTCTGGCCTGGAGAATTCCATGAACTGTGTAATCCACGGGGTCGCAAACAGTCGGACATGACTGAGCAACTTTCACTTTCACCATTTGAAACAGGCACATAAAGCCCGCAACACCCAAGTTGAGGGTTTGTGGAGAGAATGAAGGAAACGGTATCTTCAAAGTATTTAGCAGCACAGGGCCTGGTGAAAAGTAGCAGCTTTTTATGGTTATTTGTCACATGTCCACTTATAAGTCTCTTTGGGGAGGGTAGCGCTCCTTGACTGCTCATCTACCAGCCTGCCGGGCACGTTCCGGCAAGCAGGAGGGGCGGGGAGGGGCAGCGGGCCGGGCCAGGACCGGAACACACCCAGATGGCTCTGTAGAGGGGGGTCCTGCTTGGGGGATCCCTCATGGGAGACGACACCCCCGGAGGCCCTACAGAGGCGGGGACAGGGTGGCTCCGGGGGTCATAGCAGAGTGTCCTGAGCCACACCGGGGAGGAAGCGCCCCACTCTCCCTCCTCCCTGGGGTGACCACCTGCCCCCTCCACCCAGCGCTACTCGAGGCTACTCTTTTCACCAGCCCCAGGCTGCTGGCCGATGTCTGGAGACACCTTTGGCTGCCAGCTGGGGTGAAGGGCTCCAGTGTCCAGTGGACAGAGGTGAGAGACGCCGCCGGACACTGGGATGCCCAGGACAGTCCCCACAGCAAAAAATAGCGAATCCCCAAATGTCACAGTGAGATGCCTGTCGGGTTGAGAAATGTCAGGAGGAGAAATCTTGAAATAAATAAAGCAGATCCACGTGCACGTCCTGAGGGATGCGGGGCAGGAGGCAGCGCTTGGGAAGCGGCCGGTCCGCTGAGGGCGGTCCTGGTTTCTGTCCACGGCCCGGGAGAAGGAACAGGTCTGTCTTACCGCCATACCAGTCAGTCATCCAGTCTCTGCCATCTGAGCCGTGTCGCTCTCTGTGGAGGAAGAGCCCTGCACAGGCGACTGGGTTCTGCTCCTTCTGAGTCCTGGCCAAGCCTGGCGAGGGGTTGGGGTCAAGGTCCTGGGGAGAGGTCATGGTCATGGTCAGGGGTCATGGTCAGGGGTCAGGGCCCTGGGGAGGGGTGGAAGCTTCACAGAGACACAGAATCACTCAGGGCTCTGGGGACCAAAGGATCGTCCCACCTTCCAAACGATTTCTCTGTGTTCAGCCGACTGAAATCTCCCAGCATCTCCTCTCTGGCCCTTAATCTTTCCTCCAAAGTCAGCTTATTGTTATTTGCGCTGTTTTGCTATAAATCGTTCTTGCTGCAGCAGTGTGTTTTGCCAGTGAGCCCTGGATACGGACTTCTGGAAAAACCAAGATGTTCTTTCAGACTGAAAAGGCCCCCGGACCTCTTTGATGTCGAGCTGGTCTCTCCCAACAGCCCTTCGGGGCCTCCACAGGCCTCGGAAGGTCATCGGAGGCGGCTCTCAGCAGGTGTCCTCGCCCAGAACCCACAGTGTCTGGGGCTCGAGGCCGCTGGGGTTCCTGAGCTTGGTTCACACCATGAGGACCCATCCCCCAGGGCTCTAGAGGACCCATGGTCTCCCCAGGCCAGCCCCAGATTGCGTTCTGCTAGCACAGAGGGGCACAGGACGGTGACCACGTGGGCCATGGACGTTGGGGGTTTTCCCAACAAACTGCGAAGTAGCCACAGCAGTCAAAGCCGCTGCCCCACCGGCAGGCAGCCGAGCTGCGTGCGTGGTCAGGCGGCTCCTCTCCTCGGCCACAGGGGCCTGGACTGCCTGGAGCCTGACCCCCAGCAGCCCGCCCATGGGCTCGACCAACGACGGGGCTGACCCAGGGGGTCCCAGGTCAGGGGCCTCCCGGCCTGACCCGCTGGGAGGAGCCAGGAGGAGGCGGGGTCGGCTGAGATGCGAGAAAAGAGGCAAAGCAGGCGAGCCAGAAACATTCAGAGGGCCGCAGGCTGTGTGCTTCTGGTTCCGTAACTCTCTGGGAACCACCGCGTCCCGGTGGGGAGGTGGCAGCCATTGCCGGGGGCTGGAGCCGGGGCGCCGCGTTCCCGGACGGAGCGGCCCTGGTCTTGAATACGGTGGTGGTCCCGGGGATCTGTACCCACGACCGAATTCATGGAAACACACGCAGCACGGAAGACATGCTGGGAGCGGGATCCGTCTGTGCTTGGTTAGTGGTTCCTTTCCTCGGTTGATGTCCTGATTTGGATCATGTGCTGTGGTTATGTAAGCCATCGCCGTGGGGAAATCGGGGTGGTGGGTAGGTGGGAACTCTGTATCATTTTTGCAAATTCTTTTGAGTCTTAAATGATTTCAAAATAAAAGATTTTAGAAAGAAAGAGCTGAGATGCTGACAGGAGTGACAGGAAAGGTCCGCCTCCCCAGAGCGCCGCAGATCCAGAGATTCCTAGGCCTGGGTGGGCCCATCCATGTTGACTGCAGGCCATGAAGCGGAGCTGGGCAAACTCCCGGTGCATAAGGCTTGGTGAACATTTTTTATTATTTCCTTAGGAAAAAAGTCCCCCACTGCAGAACTGCTGTGTGTAAGCGCATTTTTAAGACTCTTGTTACTTGTGCCAAATTTCCCCCCAGAAGGATTGTACCAATTTATACTCCCACCTGCAGCGCAGGGGAGGGCTGGCTTTCCCAGTGCTTGCCAAAATTGGGTTTTAATCTTTAAAGAAGGCTTAATTTTTGCCAAGGTAATACACAGAACTTGAAGTCTTGTTATTTTTTTTCCTCCAGGAATTCTAAATTCGTGAACTGACTTGGACCACACAATTGGCTACTCACCTGCAGACTTGAGTTTATTTATCTTTTTATTTAGTTATCAGTCCCCTTCATGAAGTTCCATTTCAATGTTAAGCCCCTGCAGGGTCACCAAAGAAAGGTTACGTGAAGTCTGCTCCTGCATTTACTGTTTCATAAAACCTCAAGCACACGAAGGACATTGCTTCTTCCACTGCTCACTCTCTCTTCTGTGTAATAAAACCACACCCAAGGATTTCTTTCAGGATTCAGTGGAGGATGTGTCCTCATTCCTGGAGGAACACATATGCTTCCTCTTTTCCAGGTTGGGAAAGCCCTGTAATGGAGCATCGATCCCAATTGTTTTGGCTGCTGGAAATGCAAAGCCATTATGAGGATCAGTTACAGCAATTGTGTTAACTCTGGTGGGAAATATAGTTCGGTTTCTCCTGTCTTTGGTCCTGACCTTCTGTTTTTCTTATTTACTTGGTGTGTCTTACACGTAAGCTGCTTCAAATCCTATGGACCAGGGCAGAGGCCGAGACTTCTCTTGATTGTGAGCTCTGCCATTCACAGAGAGCCCTGACCTGGCGCCTGACACAGTCCTCACGGAGACATTTGTTGAATAGAGGACAGAACTTGACAGCAAACTAACAACAGAATTGACATTGGTTGAAAAGAAATGCAAGTTACTAGTTGATCCAAGAGCAAGAAAGTGTTACCAAGAAAAGCAGAGCTTCAAGAAGCCAAACGAGAAGGAAAAAATACCAAGAGTCTCAAAAATGTTCGGTGTTTCTATTTCTGGGAACCCAACTGAGGAAATGATCCGAAGTGCCTTCAGAATTTTAGGAACAAAGACGTTCATCACTGAGTTGTTAAAAATAATTAAAAAACTAGAAATAACCTAAAGTCCAGTAATAGGGGAGTCAGTAAGAGAACGAAGGTGGTAGCCATTTAATGTATTCAATACAAAGAGTTCTTGGGAACTGCTCGGCAGTCCAGCGGTTAGGACTCCACACTCCCATTGCTGTGAACCCAGGTAGGGTCCCTGGTCGGGGAACTAAGATCCCACAAGCCCCGTGGCACAGTCAAAATAAGAGAAAGAATTCTTAATGACTCGAAGGAAAATGTACACAGTAATATTACACGGAGAAGCGGGATACAGAAGCACACACACATCACGTTTCCCACAGCATAAGACGACACACGCGGAGAAGGAAGGGGATAACCTGCAGCGTGGTCAGCGATCGCCTCCAGGTTGTGTGATGATGGCCGAGTTTTATTATCTTACCTTGACTTTTCTGTATTTTCCAGGTTTTCAACAACAAGCGTGTATTTTATGATAAAAACAGAAAAGAAAGAGTCACGAGGCGAGGCTGACTCCCTGGAATGCTCTGGGACTCGAGCATGCTGCCGTCGAAGACGCTACTCAAGTGGTCTCTTGCTTCTTTTGCTAACAGTGGTCAGGGCCCTGGAAGGCTCACCCACCTACGCCGTGCTGTCTATAAAATGTGTCCACAGACTCCAGGTGGCCCTTAGTTCCTCTCCCCTTGAGTATGGGCTAGACTTAGTTACTCGCTGCTAAGAAATAGCAAATGGTGGAAGTGATACTGTGTGTCGCCCAGGATAAATGGTCAAGGCGCCGCTCCTTCCTTGTTCTGTCTTGAGTCACGTGCTTTTGGGTCAACACTGCCACCCTGTCGGACATTGGAGCAGCTCAGTGGAGACCCGAGCTGGGCTCCCCAGATGGCTCGGTGGTAAAGAGTCCACCTGCCCGTGCAGGAGACACAGGTTTGATCCTTGGGTTGGGAAGATCCCCTGGAGGAGGAAGTGACAACCCATTCTGGTATTCTTGCTGGAAAACTCCATGGACAGAGGAGCCTGGTGGGCTCCAGTCCATGGGGTCGTAAAGAGTCCGACACGACTGAGCGACTGAGCACATGGAGACCTGATGGTGAGCAGCTGAACCTTGTGTCAGGAGGCAGGAGGGCGAGTCTTCTCTGAAGCAGACGTTCCCCTGAACGACCTACTGGACTGGCCGGTGCCCCCGTGAGAGCCAGCGGCATGCGGGGCTGCTACGGAGGGTTCTGAGAGACAGGGTGCTGTTTTTCTCTCTCCACCCACACCCAGACAGCTCAAAAAAGAAAAAAAAGACAGGTGAAGGTAGGAGAGAGCCTTCCAGAAATAGTTACAGAAGGGCCTCTGGTCTCAGAGGCATCGGTCAGCTGAGAAAAGGAAGCTTCCCCTTGGTGATGGGCTGGGCTTTGGCTGGAAGCCGAGACGGGAGAGGCCCCCAGGAAGGTCCCACAACCCCAGCCAGGCTGTCTCTTTGGCCTCCTGAGCTTGCAAGGTCAGGAAGGTCAGAGACAGCTCACTGTGCTGCTCAGGAAGTGTGTGACTGGAAGCAGTTAATTAAGCTGGGCCTCAGCTTCTGGTCTGTGAGACGGGAACCCCAGCTATATTCTGGGAGGTGTCCTGAGGACTGAAGGGGGTGGTCACATGGCAGTTCCTCCAGAGCAAGAGCTGGATCAGAGTCAGCCCTTCCCCTCCTCCCTGTTTAATGATTTCCATGTGGTTTTGACCCCTCCCATCCATCCTTTTCTCCATCAGACCACAGCCTCCCGCCCCTTCCTCCAAGAAGTCCCCCTAGCCTGGCTCACATCTGTGCTCTTCCAGTTGGCTCAGCTTGTCTGGTGTTGCTCCCCTGGGGATTGTTAGTTACCCTCTTGGACTTTACTTTCCTCTTCTGTAAAATGGGCCCAGCAAATAGGACCCACCTCAGGGAGTCACCGTGGGCTTTAAAAATGCACTTGAAGAAACCAGCATGGTGCCTGCCATGCTCTCGGTGCCGTGTGTGTGCGTGTGCCTGTGTGCGGGTGTATCATCTGCGCCGGACCCTTCCTTATCTTTTGCCTTCTCCCCCGTGTCTACTGAGCCCACACTAACTCTTCTGTTCTTTAGAACCATATCATACACTGCCCTCTCCTGCCTAGAATGGGTCTTCCTGCAATGTTACTTATTGAATTAGCTTTTTATAAAAAGCGTCCGGAGGAGACAGGGGTCCTTCCTGCCTTCTCAGAGCCGCAGCGCGGCTTGCACACGCCTCTCAAGCCCAGCCCCACCCTCCCGCGCCAGGGGCTCCTCGGCGTCAGCGGTTCAGCTGCAGCACGATTTTACCCCAGAGCACACGACAGGCCAGAGGAGCGAACCCCAGGGCGTCAGCCGTTACTCAGGTGTCACCGCGGCAGCCATCGCCCCCGGTGCTGGGCTGACGGCGAGATGGACAGCTGGGGTTCCCGCAGCAGAGGCTCGTGAAGGGCTCGGAGCCGACGCTGAACTCATTCCTGTGTGCATTCCTGGTGTCGCCACCATCCGCCTGCAGACACCTCGGGAGCGCGGCCGTGACGCTGTGACGCTTCGGGTCACGACCAGCCGGGCTCCGGGCAGTCTTGGGACCCATTCCCTCATTCATTCATCCCACAGACAGGAGCTGCTGCCGTGTGCCCAGCACTCTTCTAGGTGCTGGGGCCCAGCAGGGAATGGTGGACATGCTTGGTTTTCTGGTAGAGCTTGCATTCTGATGGGAAAGGGCACACACGTGCACACAGACAGACACACACACGAGTGAATAATCGAGTCGGCACCATCGGAGCCCGCCGCCTACCTGTGGAACCTGATGTCACAAGCCAGGCTGGGTGAGGCTGGTGGGCAGTGGGGATGTTTGGTTTGTTTAAGGGTCATGGGGAGCCGCTGGAGGGCTTTACACAGGGAAGGGACCTGCTCAGACAAGGTCACGCCGGGTTCCGGCAGAGGGCCGTGGGGGTGTCGAGGGCGGCCTCAGGGGCCCAGGCAGGGAGACCCGTGGACGTGGGTCCCAGCGGCCAGCCTGAGGGCTTTCCCAGAGCAAGGATCTCAGCATTGGCAGCCTCGCTGTGGGCGCCCTGCGGTTGCAGGATGTTGACAGTCTCTCGTCTTTGGCCCCTGCCTACTGGACGCCCGTGCACTTGTCTCCAGACACGACGACCAGAACTGTCTCAGACATTGCCCACTGGGGACAAAGTCACCCCCGTGGGGAGTCGCGGCAAGCCCAGCGGGACTCGCTGACCAGCTGGACGCAGGCAGACAGGGCTGGACGCAGGCTGCAGGTGGCACGGAAAGCTGCCCACGACCAGGAGGGGCAGGAGCGGGGGGCGGGGACCACAGGCGCCCCTCAAGCTGGATGACCTGCCGAGCTGACCAGGTGGCACGTGCCGGCCCGCCAGAGGCCGACCTGCGTCAGGGAGGTCGTAGGTCTTGGGCACCGGGTCGGGGGGGGGGGCGGGGGGACGGCTTCCAGGGCAGCGGAGCCTCCGTCTCGAGGTTAATGATGGTGAACCGAGTGTGGCCCTCCCGGGGCTCAGGCCTCCCCACGGCCTCCGCGGGGCCAGACGACCTGCCCACGTGCTCTGGCCTTGGGGGCGCCCCGAGGTCTGGCCTTGGGGCACCTGTGGTCTGGCCTAAGGGGTGCCTGCGATCTGGCCTTGGGGGCGCCTGCAGTCTGGCCTTGGGGTCGCCCTGTGACCACGAGGAAAAGTGTCTGCTCCACCGCCGAGGATGCACACGAGACCGAGGACACGAAGGGATGGTCATTGTCTTTATTCGAACACATGGGCTTCCAAACTACAGTTAATGTATCTAACAGAGCATATCATGCAAACGGAGATCAGAGGGGACAGTGTTAGAGCAACGCAGCAGTTTGCACACCCGTCTCGGCCACGATAAACCAAACGTGACCGGACAGCTGAACAGCCTTCACCCGTCATCAGTAGGTAGGTGCTCACACAGAAGGGAAACCACACCCGCCAACCCTGCCTCCTCCACACAGATGTGGGGTCTGATTGACACAGGATGGTTTTCAATTAACGATTTAAACCTGGTGTGTCCTTCAACCCTCCCCCCCACAAGAGAACAAAAGCAATGATTTGAAACGTTTCTGATCATCTATAAAAGATATTCTGAAAGACTCTAATAGAGGAGATACGAGGTGAATTTTTAGACTCAGAAGAATCACAGCCTTCATGGATGATTTTGAATAGTCCCCTCAAGAAAAGAATCACATTTTTCCAGGGAGAGCATCAACAAAAGTCTACCAACAGTCACAGGAGTAAAACCTCCTGGAGTGAAGCTGAGGAGACAAGGACACAGTTGTTTAATCAGAAAACGCGATGCTGCCTTTTGTCTTATTTTAGAAAAATGCTCTTAGAAAGTAGACTTGATACTGTTTTCTGACAAACAGGGGTTTTTCTGACAAACAGGGGTCCTGTCTGCTCACACGAGAGGTGACACTGATGGGCACGTTTGCCGCTTTTCTCTGGACATTGGAGAAGTTCTGAGCTGCCTTCTCGGGGAGACCCCAAGAACTGCACACGTTCTTACCCTGCATCACTGAACTTTTCCCAAATAACTGAGACCTGGGGACCTTAGGGACGGGAGACAGAGCGGAGGAAACACCCCCTCCCAGGCCAAAAGGTGGCTGCAGAGCCTTGAGGAGCAAGAAAAGGGGCCCCAGGGACCCCCCCCCCCCGCCCAATCCTGGAGCTACATCTGTACAGAGAACAGAAAGCTTCTTTCTCGTGGTCCAGAGTTTCCAGACTTTAGACAGTGGTCCCCACTGTCTATTAAAACATCAAGGACGTCATTCTTCCAACACGTCCCATCTGGACTTCCAGTCACTGTGAGGGGGCCACCACACCCCGCTGGCGGGAGACAACCCTGCAGCGGAGTGCAGGTCGGGGCGCTCCAGATGGCCCACCCCAGCTGAGTCCTACAGGCTCCTAGTGATTGGGATCTCATGAAATCATTGGAATCATTGGGATCTTATGAAATCTTATGAACTCTTTTTAAAATGAAATGAGTTTTATTTTAAAAACTCATTTTAAAGGAAGAATTGATTTATTAAAGTTCTCTATAAAAAAGTACAAATAGCTCAGTATATTCAGATGTTCTGTTGGAATGAACAAATTAGTTTTTTCCATAAGGTTTCAAAAAGTCTTTGGAGCCTGTGGGCCATAGTGTGGGTTATCATAAGGCTGTTTGATGACTGAGTTGGACACACACAATTATTAACTATCAGCTGATCACACAGATCAGAGGCACTGGGGTCCTAATCTCAGCTTTGAACCCTCCTGAGGGCCCCGACATTACAAGATTAACAGAATCGTGGCTGCGCCGTTTCTCTATGGCTGCCTTCCCCCACGTGTGACGCAGGTGACTTTTCTAACAGCAGACACAGCGCTGTTGGATGGCTGCCTCTGCCCAAACGGGAAACGGTAGGAATGCCGACAGTCACTATATTTCATAAAGTAAACCCAAGTAACTCAAGGAAAAGGTTTTAAAAGACAGCTCCCAACACTCCCTGTTAGATTCCAGCGTGGTGACTACCAGCCAGGGGACCCGTTCTCCCCTGCTCCCCGGATCCCAAGCGTCATCTCCGGTTCCCTGCCCGGTGCCAGGGCCATGAGGATGTTTCGGGCGCCTGGTGGGGGAACAGACGTGGCTGCCCCTGTGGGGCTTCGAGAAGCAGGAGGCGGTGGACGAGAAGAGGTGACTGCACCAGACGGCGGTGAGAAGGTGCCCAACACGGGATGCTTCCTTGCTGGGGCTTTAAAACCGGACGGCCCCCACTCTGCCTTCCTGCAGCTCTGAGAAAACACCCCCAGCAACACACTCAGACTTCCGCTCGGTGCCCTGGGCGTGGAGGGCGCCTGCGGAGTCCAGCGATTTTGCCCTGTCTGCCCACCCCCACCCTGGGCTGCAGGAAGCCACCAGGGAAAGTGGGTGTCGGCCCACCTGCAGGACACTCGGGCCCCACCCAGAGCTGGGAGCCCCTTCACGGGGCGAGGGGCTTGGACGCTCTCGGGGCAGGAGCGGCAAACGCGCTCTCAAGCCTCCAGGAACAGCTACGCCCTCCCAGGGGCTCTCCCCGCTTCCCGGCTTCCTCCTGCTGTGGGCGTCCATCAGTCCTTCTGCGCCCAAGCCCACCCTTGCCTGGACCCCTCGGCCCCCTCCCACGACCTCTCCTGGCCCAGAGCGCAGCAGGGGCCCTCGGGGCCCGTCCCCTGCGTCCCCGTGCCCCGCCGCAGACCGTGCTCATCCGCAGTGCACATCAACCTGGGTCCTCGCGGTCTTCCATCCGATCTTCTCAGCCCGGGTTTCTTTTTTTTTTTTTTCAGCCCGGGTTTCCAAAGACCTCTTCACCCTCTGATTTTCTCCCAAATTCCTGATAAGAAAGCCTAACACATCTCCCTCCGAGAACACAGCGGGCAATGACCCTGCGGGACGGTGAGCTCAGTCACGGGGGCGGACAAGCAGACGCCACAAGAGCCATCACCCGGACCCGGGGCTGCCTGCGACCTCCTGGGAACCTCTGTGGGCAGCGCACTCCAGGTGCTTCCTCAAACCAGGCCCCTGTGGGTTTAAACAAGACGCCAAGAGGAGGGGCCACCCCCTCTCCGTGGGCCCGCAGCCTCGCAGGACCATCCCACCCCAGCGGCCGCCTCCGGCAGGAAAGGGACACGACATTCTGAACGGCCTCTGGAGCCACGGGGTCTGGACTCCCCCAGGTCCTGCTGCTGCTGGGCCCACAGGCCCCAGGGATACTGCCCGGTCCTTCCAGGGTTGCTCAGGGGCCTGACCCCTTGAGGCCTCCTCCTTATTCCAACCCTTGGCAGCTCCTCCCTGGGCTTTATTTTACCAGACCCCCATGAAGGGGGTGAATCCACAGAATGTTGGTTCAATCCACTCTGCTAACCGTCACCTACATGGCGTGTACTTTCAACAGAACTATCGTGGGATACTCAGTTTCTTAAAAAGCATCAACTTTGATCTAAATTCAGGGCATAGCCACGCACCGACACGCCCCACCACGGTGACCCTCTGCTGACCCTGATCTTCCCCGGTTTCCCCCAAGTCTGTCCTCAAGCTCATAGCCGCTCCCGCAGGGCTGGCCTCACACAGGGGTTTCCGCACGTTCAGAAAGGATGGAAGCCAGCTGGGATGCGGAGCAAGGTTCCGGAGAAAGAGGGACAACTTGGAAGCGTGTCGGCCGCGGGAGGACAGAGCGGCTTCCCCGGCTCAGCACTTGCTGGGGAGCTCTCAGTCGGTCAGAGCCGCCGTCCTGGACTGCCCTCCCCACACCGGGCGCCTGCCTAGGGACCCGTCCTGGGGTCGCTGCACTCCAGGGCAGGGTGACTGGCTCTGTTTCTTGGGTTCTCTCTATACCTGGGTCCCTTTCCATCAGACCAAATGAGGTGTGGGGGAGGATGGGCCAGACCTGCACAGACGCCCCACGGGGGCCCACAGTCCAGCAACGGTGGCCGAAGAAGCTCCTCTTTGCTGGTCTAATCTGGTCTAACCTCTTTCCTACCCACCGCCTCCTCCAATCACAAGTTCCCAGGATGGGCGAGGCCTCTCGTCTCTTAAGGCCCCTCAGGGGTGGTGTGCCAGCTGAGAATCAGGAAAGAGCCAGAACGTAAAAATGAGAAGACACGTCACTGGGAGACACTTTGGGGAACAACGGAGAACAGAGCACCCCCGTGAGGACTGACGACCACGTCCTTCGAAACGCTCTTCCTGCTGTTGGCGGCCGGCTCCCGCCAGGCCCTTGCTGTGACGCTGTCTCACAGATATGCTCCCCCCCGAGGCCCGGAGAGAGTGCCCGGCCTCTCGAGAGCATCCGCGGACCGCTCAGGCCTGGCCTCACTGTCTGCAGGTGCGGAGTGGATGGCAGGTTGTGCCAGGGCTGGCACGCTCCCAGGGCGTCCACGCACCCATGTTGGGAAGGGCTTCCCGCGTCACTAGCAGCAGCAAGGCTGCAGGAGAGAACGGATCAGACGAAACAAGCCTGGCCTGGGACCGTGACGACGCCACAGCGGCACCCGTGGCCTGGGCCCCCTGGAGCCGGCAGGTCCCCGCAGCCCCAGGAGGGAGAGTGACGCAGGACCAGGGCACAGATGCTGCTCGGAGGCCAAGGGCAGGGGGGTCTCACCTCAATGTTATCTCCCAGACAAAACTAAAACTTCTGTTTGCAGGTAGAATTAAGTATTTATACATATATACGCCTTATTGATCATGTAAAGTAGCCATTCACTTTCAAAATTAGATCTACTGCAATAAAAAATTAATAAAGCCGCTCTAGTGCCAAGGCAGGGCACACACAGAGTGGGGGTGCGGAAGAGGAAGCTCTGCAAGGGAAAGGAAGCTAAAACTTAATCATAGAAGCAAGTTAGAAACAAGAGCCTTCACAAATATAGCACAGTTGTGTCTTATAAAATTATTATAATACTCTCTTTATACTTGATACGATTATATCAATAATATAGATTCACTTGTTATTAAGGTTTATTATAAACATGCAAAGTTCATTGCATGATGCATTTGCAAAACATATTAAAATCCTTCCAGCAATAAAGCCTCTCTGAGCTGATATGCATCCAGGTTTCCTGACTCTGCAGCGCCAGGTGTGTCACTCGACATGACACACCAGGGGACCGAAACTGTACTGCTGTTCATCTCAGTGGACGGGGACGGGGGGACTGGGTCCCGGGGCTGCGGCTGGAGCCACACTGGGTGAGCTGACTGTACATCGTACTCTCGTGGACACCACAACCGGTTCAATAAATAAGTACAAAAGGGCTGGGGTGCACGCTTCCACTCCCCAGGCAGCAGGCAGTGAAACGGCAGTGTGTGGGCGGGGTTGGCTAACAACACTGTGAGTAGTGGCATGATGGCTGATGGCACCCTGGACCAGAGTCATCTCCCGGAGATTATGAATGTCTTACACACACACACACACACACACACACACACACACACTGGTCTGTCCTTGATCTGATTTCTTGTGCTCATTTAGCGGATTCCTTAGAAGATTTGGCCTCTTAAAAAGAAATGCAAGTAGCAAAACAGTTATCAACCAAGTCAGGTACAAGATGACAAACACCCCCAACACCCATCTAGGGTTCTCTTCCTCTTTTTCTAAACCAGTGACCGCAGTAGGAGAACCATGAGCGGGTTACAACCGTCAGCGCCTGGGAGCAGTGAGCTTGCAAACTGGACTAGACTTCTCCCAGCCTCTCGGGTTCTGGGGACAGTGTCCATGGAGGCAGAGGACACAAGCGGCAGGTTTTCTGAAGACCCCCCAACCCCCGAGTCCTGCCTCGCTCGCACTCTGGGACCCCCATTCTTTTATTCCGAAGACGTGGCGGATGGACGTGTTTCCGGCCCCCTAGACTGTGTGGGTTCATTTGAACATCTCTGATCGGGAAATCTGGATGGTGAAAATCAACAGAGGTTTTGGGAAACACATCAAACAGTACCCCCCCCCCAAAAAAAAATGGGGCCAGAGTCTGTTTGCTTTCCAGGAAGGGTCAATCCCCCGCCAGATGTCACCTCTACGTGAAGCAGATGCTGACGTGACGTCATCTTCCGCTGAGATGACGCAGCCGAGCACGCGGGGACAACCACCCTACAGTTTTCAGGCCTCCACCTGGAACAGGGAGGGCCGAGGCCGTCGAGCTCTAGGGTGGGGGTCGCTGCCCACGGCGGGGGCGGGGGCGGGGGCGGGGCGCGGACGGGGCTTCCGCGAGGCGTCTCATACCGCGCTCTGCAGGATGGGGTGCACGAACTGGGGGTTGACGTAGGAGAAGCCTTCAAAATCAGACTGGTCGATGTTAGCGATGACCAGCTGGTCGGGCGGCGTCAAGACAGGCTGCCCTCGCGTGAAGAACTTGTCAAAGTTCTCTGCTCCTTTGCCGCACTGTGGAGAGAAGAGGAAGGAGAGGTCGGTAGGGGTTCCGCCACCGACCCCGGGGGCAGCTCTCCGCGGGGCGGGCCGGGGTCTCAGGCCGGTCAGGCGTGACGAGCCCTGGAGGGTTTGCCGAGCGGCTGGAGAGCCGGAGCCAGCACAGCGATCGCTCACGAGGTCACTCGCGGGTGAATCGGCCAACAGCCCGCAACCGGAAGCCAGGCCGGGGAACGGCGTGCCGGGGAGCCGGCCCGGCCGCGCTAACGACCCGGTCTCCTGTGTTCCGCCCACACTCCGCCCCGCCCTTCAGAGCCACGAGGACAGACACCGCAGCTCAGGGCCACGGGTCACTGTGCCAGCTGGCAGGCCGGGACGTGGGGGAATGCGCACAGTCGCCCCTGACCTGAGAGGCTGGGGGCCTGTCCCACGTTTGGGTCTTTGCAGGTGTATTTGTAAGTTGTGTTCTTCTTGTCTTCCAGCGAGGAGCTTCTGAAAACCTCAGCCCCTAAATTCATCTTCGGCCAGGACGGGATCAGCATGGAGGCAAGACTGGCCTCTTCCTTCCCGGGCTCAGGGGATGGGGGTACTTCTGCCAACCAGCAGACAGGCAGCCATGGAGCTTACTGTCTGTGGTTCTGGCCCGAGGGCGTGCGTGCCAGTGTCCCTGGAGGCAGAGTATCTATCTGCCCTGGACACCGCCCCCCCACCCGCCCTGGGGCCCAGCAGGCACTTCGTGCGCCGGGGCTGCGGATAGAGCTGCCCTCCTGGGGTTGGGGTCTGGGAAACACAGCAGCGTAGGCAGCGCTGCTTGGGAGCCTGACCCACAAGTAAGAGGCCGGGGTGTCCTGCTCACACTTGGGTCCCGGATCTCAGGGCAACTCTGAGGCAGAGTGCTGGGGATGCCCTGGTGACGTGAGTGACTATCTCCTCCTACCCCAGCGGGGACCCCAGGGTGGCACGAAGTGGTCCTGAGTCCGCGGAGCTCCCGCACCCCTCACAGGGCACAGCTGAGACGTGGGGCCACCCCACGCTCCACGTTCCCAGGGAGCACAGAGCGCCTTCAGAGTGAAGGCCAGCAGACACCCACTCCCACATGCAGGGCCCACACCAGACCATTCAGAGTCCAGGCTCTTCAAGGAAGAAAGGACAGGAATTTTCTTCCTGAGACTCAATCAGGGGCCACACTTGATTCATCAGGAAAACCAACGAACAGCAACCAACCTCTGGACACGCTGGGGCCCCCACGACTGGTCGGGACAGAGATGTGGTGCGGGTGCAGTGGTCAGGAGGTGGCCCCAGACTAGCGTGTGTGCTGGACAGCCCCCTGGGCAGGCCGGAGCCCAGACTGCCTCTGCGTCCACAGCAGTGCGTCTGACACCCCAGGAAGGTGGGGGTTCGGGGCTGAAGTGCCCGGCAGTGGCTTCGGGCAGCACACACACCCCCCGGAGAAGATGGGGAGCGAACACCCGCCTCCCGTGGCTGCCATGAGGTCAGAGGAGCAGCTGGGGGACCCTGAGCCAACGATCAGGTCTGACGCAGAGCCAAGACGGGCCCCACGGACGCGGGCATCCGGCGGGGACCAGGCACGCGGCTAACTCGTGAGGGGTGAATGAACTATTAATAATCTACCTCCTGCCCCACTCTGGATGGAGCACTGCCTGCCTAGTTCACTGGACATTCCTGTGTCTCCCACCCCAATCCCCGCTCTGGATCGAACTGCCCGCCTGGTTCTCTGGACGCTCCTGTCCATTTGGTAAAATCATTGAAGAGTGAAATGAATTGGGGAGGTCAGGCTGGCAGGAGTGCGACAACGTCGGGAGGGGGTCGCGGGGGCCTGGGACGTGCACTCCCCTCCTGGAGCCCCACAGAGCTCAGAGCCTCTGCATCTGTGTACAGGGCTGCGGGGAAGAGCCGGCGCCTGCTCCTCGGACACTCAGCTGGGACCCCGGCCTGCGAGGGGCCAGCGACAGCACACAGCACACACGCTGGCCTCAAGCCTGCCCTTCACACCTGAGTGTCCTGGTGACAGAGAGATCAGACCCACGGGCGCCAGCATGGGGATTAGGGTGAGTGTGAGTAGCTCCAAAACGCTGAGTTACAGAGCAGAACACCAAACCAAACTCAGCACAGCGGGAAGGGTGTGGAACGAAGCTGGAGGAAAGGTGGACAGCGCAGCGAGGGGAGGACACTCCCCGCGGGCGGGGACCGTCTGCCGAGGACCAGACATGGCAGTGTCGTCTCAGGGGCGGCTGTGCCTGCATCCCATGCCCTGGTCTGGGGAGCCAACCTGCACGGTGGTCCCAGCAGAGGCGGCGGGGGGCACATCGCCCGCAGTGGGGCTCAGCTCCCTGACTCTCCGTTTAGTTAAGGAACCGGTGGAAGAAACGAGCGGGCGCCTCCCGGGAGGTCCCGTCCACACCAGAGAACCGTCTGGCGAGGGGCTGGGATGCCGGGGCATCTGCGCTTCCTCAGACCAGCACGTGGAGGGCGGGGGCTCGTGCACGGCCCAGGCAAGCGGGAGCACACGCCAGGATTAGGCAGTGCGGTTAGTTTGTTCATCGCATCACCCAAGGTTCCAAGAGGTGCTCACCGAAGGCCTGGACGCCCACTGAAGCCAGTGCGTTTTGGTGCAGAAAGTCTGGAGGGGAGAACGGACAGAGGAGGGTTTGGAAGAGTCAGTGCCCGTGCAGAGGAGCCACAGGGTCACGCGAGCCACGTGGGGCACCCCTGAGGGGGACCTCCGTGCGAAGGTTCACGCACGCACGCAGCCTTCTGGAAGCTTACAGAAGCGAGTGAGCAGCAGGCGTGGTCCGTGCGGAGGGTGGTCTTACATCCTTCCCTGTGGCTTGACTGCCTCTTTCCACACACAGAGGTTGTATTTTAATGATAATTCAAAAAAGTGGACTGGGGCCTCTTTCACCTCCTGCCAACGTTCCCTGGAGATGGGCCCTGAGTCTCTGACAAAATTAAACATAACTCCTCTCCCTGCCTGCAGAGCCTCTTAGGGAAGGCCACTCCTGGTCAGGAGGTGGCTGATTTATGGGTGACTTTGCCCATAAATGGGGCTTCCCTGGTGGCTCAGACGGTGAAGAATCTGCCTGCAATGCAGGAGACGTGGGTTCAGTCCCTGGGTCAGGAAGATCCCCTGGAGAAGGAAATGGCAACCCACTCCAGTATTCTTGCCTGGAGCATCCCATGGACAGAGGAGCCTGGCAGGCTACGGTCCATGAGGTTGCAAAGAACTGGACACGACTGGGCGACTAACACTTGAACACTCTGCCCATAAACAGGCACACTGAAGGGGCGGGTTCCTGCAGCGCGAGGGCCTGCGTATCTGAGGGCAGAGGTTGCAAATTATCGCGGCCTGTATTCTCTGGCATAAAAACGCACATGCCTCCTGGTCTTTCTTCACACTAACAGCCAACTTCACGGCACTCGAGGCTGCTTCTCCAAGGAGGGCTGTTGTCCTAAGTAGCCTGGTGGGGGACCTTCCTCCAGACCACGGCCAGTGACCACAGGTCTGCACTTTCCCCATTGCCTCTACCTCCCCACCCCGCCCCACAGCTCCCTGGGCCTTGCAAAAGAGCTGCTTATTCATATCGATAATTATTTTAAAAGTCTCACTTCTTCACATTTCTCTTTTGAGCAGAACAGCATTTGGGAGCACAATTACCAAAGAATAGGAAGACTTCTTGCCTCCAATTAACCAGAAGATGCCGTCGTGGCCACGTTCCAGGCTTAAATCAACATCAGCACATCACCTATGGCAGATTCCAGTCCCCCAAGGCTGGTTGCGTCCCCGCGCTGTCGGCACGGCTCTCAGAGCCTTGAGCATCTTGATTTTAATTAGCATCATTGCAGCTGGTTCCACGGCAAGGCTGTGAGAAGGAACCGCCTGCCACCGGGGAGGGCAGATGAGACGCGGTGCAGGCCCGCTTGGCACTGAGACTGATTCAGCCTCTCCAGTCCTCCTCCTCCCTGGAGGGCAGCTGCTGCTCCGTGTAAACACCTTCTTAGAGCAGAAGACTACAGCACCGTGAGATGCCCTTGAAAGTGAAAGTGTAGTCACTCAGCCATGTCCGACTCTTTGCAACCCCCATGGACACCAAGCTCCTCTGTCCATGGGATTCTCCAGGCAAGAACAGTGGAGTGGGTTTCCATGCCCTCCTCCAGGGGATCTTCCCAACCCAGGAATTGAACTTGGGTCTTCTCCATTGCAGGCAGATTCTTATCGTCTGTGCCACCAGTGAAGTCTGAGAAGCCCTTAGTTCTAGGAAATACACATGGAATAATGTTGGTGTGAGTCTGTGGCTTTCTCTTAGGTGACTCAGAAAATACATGTGTGTGTATCCTCAGCTCCCTGCCATCACGGAGACGCAGAGGAAGGAAGACACGGGGCAGTGGTGGGAGGTTAACACTTAGGGGGTCCAGGGAAAGGGGATTCAGCAATCTCTGCAGCTCTTCTGTAAGTCTCAAGTTATGATTATTTCAAAATAAATAAAAAACACTAGAACACTGCACTAACTTAGATAGTAAAACCATCATCAGACTACCTAAACAAACTGAGGACCCTGTGTGATAAAGGACTTTGAGGCGAATCTGACTGTATGTCTTATCACCGTCCAGATGAAAGTTCTTTTCTGTTTTCCATCTCCTTTAGATAAAATAATAACAGTAATTTCTCAAGAAAGGCCACCTGACACAGGCAGCCCTGTTCCTAAAGTTCTGTGCTCCCCCGTCAATCCTGGGTGCATCTCTCAGCGTTCACTTTGTGGACTCATTTCTAGTCACCGTTCCAGTGCAGTGGGTGCTCCTGGCTGACCTGTGAATTAACTGTTCTGCTCCTTGGTGCTGGCGGGTAGGATTCAAGAAGAGAAGCACCAGTTAACTCTCTGATTGGGATATTCACATCAACTGTTATTTCTTGTAGGCAGGCTGAACAGAAACATGAACGCTGTTCTCGGGCCTTTTAGTCACATGAATAATTGTTGTTCAATCATTCAGTCTAGTCTTGGTTCTTTG
Source organism: Bos javanicus (assembly GCF_032452875.1). Lineage (NCBI taxonomy): Eukaryota > Metazoa > Chordata > Mammalia > Artiodactyla > Bovidae > Bos > Bos javanicus. Next base: position 64,543,028 of record NC_083886.1, on the reverse strand, counting down.
TGACCCCATGGACCGCAGCAAACCAGGCTTCCCTGTCCGTCACCATCTCCTGGAGCTTGCTCAAACTCAGGTCCGTTGAGTTGGTAAAGCCATCCAACCATGAACAATAAATCAAGATAAAAGCCTACAAGATGCAAATGACACTGGAGAGTCTCAGGCTCACATGTGCTCCTGAGGGCGGCTGCAGGGATGAGGACTCGGGCCTTTCATCTTTTCAGGAAAAACAAACAGAAAGTGCTTTCCTCCTCCAGGGAGTTCTCCGGGTGCTGGCCAGGCAGGTGGCTGCACCGTCCTCTCCTGATACCTCGTTGTTTATGGATGTCACTGGGATGCAGCCCAGACCCTCTCATTTCTCATTACTAATCGGGCACGAGTCCTTTCAGGGGCAGCGTCTTCTTTAAACTCAAAAAAGGGACCTTCTTACATGAGGTCTTTGGGACGCAGCCTCTTTTGATGACTCCGCTTTGTCTTTCAGATCATCAGGCAAAGCTGAGGTTCTTGCTTTGTTGTATTTCCTTTAAGAGAAAACTGAAACCAGCTTGTTTTGTACTTTTTTTCCATAAAGGAAGCTACGTGGCTGCCTTGTCTCCAGGAGACAGCATGGCAGCACAGTGCCTGGTTTTGCTTCTGCTTTGGTTTTTCCAGATAAACCAGTACACGAGGGACAGCCTGTCTCCAGGAACAGCCTCTCCGCCATCACATGGGGTCCCCCACCTTGGGGGCTGTGGGAGCAGGTGCACCCCTGAGCCTCCAGACTTGCCCCACCCTGGGGGAAATGGCCGTGGCCACTCTCCTCCCTGCCCTCGTTCACGTGAGACCCGGGACAGAGCCCAGGCCATGCTGTACTGCAGAGCCTGCCCTTTATGCTGCTGAGAGCGCGAGTTCTGTTGCAGCCTCCTGGGGGCCCAGGGCCATCGCGAGGCGCGCCGGGCCGTGGGATCCCACATCTTCCAGGCACGTGGGCGCAGCTTCAGGGATGTAGCTTTGGGAGGAAGGAAGACGCGCACCGGGAGGACACCTGGAGACCCCGCTCCCTCCAGATGGGCTCCGTGGCGGCCCAGGGATAGAGCACCTCAACTCCGAAGGCCGCCAGTGATCCTGGAATAAGCTTTTCACTGGAGGGTCCAGAAAAAGGTAAAAATAAAACAAAGAGGAGCCTCCCAAGCTTACGTGCACAAACGATCTCCAGCTGCACCCTGCAGATAACTGCAGGCACCTGAAGTCTTTCTGCTGGTATTTACAATAACCAAGACCATGATTTCACAGAGGGGCAAGTGCTATTAGCCCTTAATCCAATAAATCTCAGGGAAGTCAGCTCTGCAGCGCTTGCTATGAAAGCGATGAGCGGACTTCACCAAGACTGACAGGCAAGGCAGCCAGGGCTTTAAACGCTGCTTGGAGCACAGCTGTTCTCAAAGTTGGGCTCACTGCACAGGGAAAGGAAGAGCTGCTGGCAAAAATAAATTTGCCTGGTATTTTGTCAGCAGCAAAAGCCAGGGTGGTGCCCCTGCAGCTCTCTCTGAAATCACAACACCGCCCACAGAAGTCTCAGCTCTGCGTTTTAACTATAAATGCCTCTGACCCTGTCGTTGGCTCTGGACGAGGGAACCACGTTTTCTACCGAGAAGGCTGGGGAACCACATTGCAGGGTAACGTCAGGGCCGCCGTGTCCCCTCTGAGGCCACACATCCGGCAGCCTCGACAGCACCGGGGCCTACGGGGCTTTCTGCGGGTGGGATCGGCGCTCCTGGGGCTGTTCCCGGTGCGGGAGGGCCCGTCCCCTGAGGCAAGGCCTTGCCCTGCTGCCCACAGGCGCCTGCTGTAGGGATGACTGTCCGGACCGGACTTCCCGACCGGGCCCCTCCCCGCTGACGCTCTTTGGCTTTGGGACAGAAAGTCCACTGTCCTGCTCCTCCTGATCCAGCCCGCACGTGATTCTGCCTTCCGCCCTTCTGCATCTTCTCCAGCCTCGTCCTCTTCTGCGTCCACACATGCCGGCTCCCCGCACCTGGCGCTCCCACCAGCAGGCCCCTCCCTCCGCCGGCTCCTCCCCCACCCAGGCCCCGCCCCTCCCCCCGGCCCCTGCAGGTTTGGGGCTCTGCTCCATGATTCTTGCTTCTGTCGTGAGCTCGGGGCTGTTTCTTCACAATCGGGGGCAGCTGATCCACCCCCCTTATTAGTACTGTAACCCATGCTTGGTTAAACGCCAGCCGGGCAGCAGCAAGTCTCCAGGAATAAAGAAATAAACACACCCTGATCATGCCCACTGGAGAAGGGAATGGCAAACCACTTCAGTATTCTTGCCTTGAGAACCCCATGAACAGTATGAAAAGGCAAAATGATAGGATACTGAAAGAGGAACTCCCCAGGTCAGTAGGTGCCCAATATGCTACTGGAGATCAGTGGAGAAATAACTCCAGAAAGAATGAAGGGATGGAGCCAAAGCAAAAACAATACCCAGCTGTGGATGTGACTGGTGATAGCAGCAAGGTCCGATGCTGTAAAGAGCAATATTGCATAGGAACCTGGAATGTCAGGTCCATGAATCAAGGCAAACTGGAAGTGGTCAAACAAGAGATGGCAAGAGTGAATGTCGACATTCTAGAAATCAGCGAACTGAAATGGACTGGAATGGGTGAATTTAACTCAGATGACATTTATATCTAAGACTGCGGGTAGGAATCCCTCAGAAGAAATGGAGTACCCATCATGGTCAACAAAAGAGTCTGAAATGTAGTACTTGGATGCAGTCTCAAAAATGACAGAATGATCTCTGTTTGTTTCCAAGGCAAACTATTCAATATCACAGTAATCCAAGTCTATGCCCCAACCAGGAACGCTGAAGAAGCTGAAGTTGAACGGTTCTATGAAGACCTACAAGACCTTTTGAACTAACACCCCAAAAAGATGTCCTTTTCATTATAGAGGACTGGAATGCAAAAGTAGGAAGTCAAGAAACACCTGGAGTAACAGGCAAATTTGGCCTTGGAATACGGAATGAAGCAGGGCAAAGACTAATAGAGTTTTGCCAAGAGAATGCACTGGTCACAACAAACACCCTCTTCCAACAACACAAGAGAAGACTCTACACATGGACATCACCAGATGGTCAACACCGAAATCAGATTGATTATATTCTTTGCAGCCAAAGATGGAGAAGCTCTATACAGTCAGCAAAAACAAGACCAGGAGCTGACTGTGGCTCAGATCATGAACTCCTTATTGCCAAATGCAGACTTAAATTGAAGAAAGGAGGGAAAACCACTAGCCCATTCAGGTATGACCTAAATCAAATCCCTTATGATTATACAGTGGAAGTGAGAAATAGATTTAAGGGCCTAGATCTGATAGATAGAGTGCCTGATGAACTATGGAAGGAGGTTCGTGGCACTGTACAGGAGACAGGGATCAAGACCATCCCCACGGAAAAGAAATGCAAAAAAGCAAAATGGCTGTCTGGGGAGGTCTTACAAAAAGCTGTGAAAAGAAGAGAAGTGAAAAGCAAAGGAGAAAAGGAAAGATATAAGCATCTGAATGCAGAGTTCCAAAGAATAGCAAGACGAGACAAGAAAGCCTTCTTTAGCAATCAATGCAAAGAAATAGAGGAAAACAACAGAATGGGAAAGACTAGAGATCTCTTCAAGAAAATTAGAGATACCAAGGGAACATGTCATGCAAAGATGGGCTCGATAAAGGACAGAAATGGTATGGACCTAACAGAAGCAGAAGATATTAAGAAGAGATGGCAAGAATACACAGAAGAACTGTACAAAAAAGATCTTCACGACCCAGATAATCACGATGGTGTGATCACTGACCTAGAGCCAGACATCCTGGAATGTGAAGTCAAGTGGGCCTTAGAAAGCATCACTACGAACAAAGCTAGTGGAGGTGATGGAATTCCAGTTGAGCTATTTCAAATCCTGAAAGATGATGCTGTGAAAGTGCTGCACTCAATATGCCAGCAAATTTGGAAAACTTAGCAGTGGCCACAGGACTGGAAAAGGTCAGTTTTCATCCCAATCCCAAAGAAAGGCAATGCCAAAGAATGCTCAAACTACCGCACAATTGTACTCATCTCACACACTAGCAAAGTAATGCTCAAAATTCTCCAAGCCAGGCTTCAGCAATATGTGAACCGTGAACTTTCTGATGTTCAAGCTGGTTTTAGAAAAGGCAGAGGAACCAGAGATCAAATTGCCAACATCTGCTGGATCATGGAAAAAGCAAGAGAGTTCCAGAAAAACATCTATTTCTGCTGTACTGACTATGCCAAAGCCTTTGACTGTGTGGATCACAATAAACTGTGGAAAATTCTGAAAGAGATGGGAATACCAGACCACCTGATCTGCCTCTTGAGAAATCTGTATGCAGGTCAGGAAGCAACAGATAGAACTGGACATGGAACAACAGACTGGTTCCAAATAGGAAAAGGAGTACGTCAAGGCTGTATATTGTCACCCTGCTTATTTAACTTCTTTGCAGAATAAATCATGAGGAACGCTGGACTGGAAGAAACACAAGCTGGAATCAGGATTGCCAGGAGAAATATCAATCACCTCAGATACGCAGATGACACCACCCTTATGGCAGAAAGTGAAGAGGAACTCAAAAGCCTCTTGATGAAAGTGAAAGTGGAGAGTGAAAAAGTTGGCTTAAAGCTCAACATTCGGAAAATGAAGATCATGGCATCCGGTCCCATCACTTCATGGGAAATAGATGGGGAAACAGTGGAAAAAGTGTCAGACTTTATTTTGCAGGGCTCCAAAATCACTGCAGATGGTGACTGCAGCCATGAAATTAAAAGACCCTTACTCCTTGGAAGGAAAGTTATGACCAACCTAGATAGCATATTCAAAAGCAGAGACATTACTTTGCCAACAAAGGTCCATCTAGTCAAGGCTATGGTTTTTCCTGTGGTCATGTATGGATGTGAGAGTTGGACTGTGAAGAAGGCTGAGTGCTGAAGAATTGATGCTTTTGAACTGTGGTGTTGGAGAAGACTCTTGAGAGTCCCATGGACTGCAAGGAGATCCAACCAGTCCATTCTGAAGGAGATCAGTCCTGGGATTTCTTTGGAAGGAATGATGCTAAAGCTGAAACTGCAGTACTTTGGCCACCTCATGGAAGAGTTGACTCATTGGAAAAGACTCTGATGCTGGGAGGGATTGGGGGCAGGAGGAGAAGGGGACGACAAAGGATGAGATGGCTGGATGGCATCACTGAGTCGATGGACGTGAGTCTGGGTGAACTGCAGGAGTTGGTGATGGACAGGGAGGCCTGGTGTGCTGCGATTCATGGGGTTGCAAAGAGTTGGACACGACTGAGTGACTGAACTGAACTGAACTGATCATGGCTCAACTGCCTAACTCCCTTCTGGGGAGTTCTGTGGGCCTGGGGAGCGACCTGCCTTCTAGGCTGCCAGAGCAAGGACCTCATGTTTCCCCCCACGTCTGAGTTCGGGGCCACCATAGCCACGAGTGGGAGGCTGTGCCAAGAAATGATTTCTTCTGAAGATGAAGTGAGAACAGAGAGAAGAAGAAGATGGATATTCTGGTTGACTTGGCTGCATGTCCTCTCTTTCTGGAGTGTGACTGACAAGTAATTGCACTTTGCTCAACACGCAAGCAGGGTCAGCCCGTGTCTCTACGCTGCTGCTGCTCAGAAACTAAGCTGTGAGTGGGACGCTACCCTTGGTTTCCCAGGTGGCACCGGTGGTGAAGAACGTGCCCGCCAGTGCGGGAGACGCAAGTGAGGCGGCTCAGTCCCTGGGTCGGGAGGATCCCCTGGAGGAGGGCATGGCAACCCACTCTAGCGTTCTTGCCTGGAGAATCCCATGGACAGAGGAGCCTGGCGGGCTGCAGTCCATGGGGTTGCAAAGAGTCGGACACAACTGCAGCAACTTAGGATGCATGCACAGGATACTGTTGTACCGGTCAGTTCAGTCGCTCAGTCGTGTCCGACTCTTTTCGACCCCATGGACTGCAGCCCACCAGGCCTCCCTGTCAATCAGCAACTCCCGGAGTTCACTCAAACTCATGTCCATTGAGTCGGTGATGCCATCCAACCATCTCATCCTCTGTCACCTCCTTCTCCTCCTGCCTTCAATCTTTCCCAGCATCAGGGTCTTTTCCAGTGAGTCAGTTCTTCGCATCAGGTGGCCAAAGTATTGGAGTTTCAGCTTCAGCCTCAGTCCTTCCAATGAATATTCAGGACTGATTTCCTTTAGGATGGACTTGTTGGATATCCTTGCAGTCCAATGGACTCTCAAGAGTCTTCTCCAACACCTCAGTCCAAAAGCATCAATTCTTCGGCGCTCAGCTTTCTCTGTGTTCCCACTCTCACATCCATACATGATAACTGGAAAAACCATAGCTTTGACTAGACGGACGTTTGTTGGCAAAGTAACGTCTCTGCTTTTGAATATGCCGTCTAGGTTGTGTACTGTTGAATTCCTCTCGTATTTAACTTAAGAAGCCTACATAGATGTGAAAGGGGAGAGAGAAAATCCCTGACAGAATACTCCACTGAGCCTGCCTGCAGCACCCCTCATCACTGTCTTTATCCAACGTCCTCCTACACCAGGTTCTGCAACCTGGAGGCGGATCTGCTCCCACGGGAGCTTCCTGACTCAGAGCTGGGACCGGCTACAGAGAAGCTGGGTGGCAGAGACACGAGGGCCCTACTTGAAATGATGACTCAGGAGGAAGTCAACTGACCCGATTAATTTCAGGTTTTCTTTAGTTTGTGCTAAAAATATCTTGGAAAAATAAAATCCGTGGGCTCACCAGCAGCAGTTTTATTCTTGGAGGAGAGGACACATAAGCAGATTGGATGAGAAAGCTGCTGCTCTGAGAAAGCCACAAGCCCCCCAGGGGCTACCTTAGCGTCCCGGGAGGGTCCCTGTGCAGGCTCAGGCGGCCCCTGTCGGAGGAGACAGATTCGGGCTGAACCAGCCCCGTGGACGCTCCTGATGCCGCCTGTGAGCAGGGCTGCTCCCCGGCGCTCTGGGAGCCCCTCTCCCGGCTGAGATGGGGTGTGAAGATGCAGCCATGTGCAACGGGGAAAGATCCTGGGACCAGAACACCGGAGCTGCGTCCTGGTTCCACCACCTAGCAGCTGTGTGTCCTCGAGCAAGTGAGTCAGCCTCTCTGTGCCTCAGTGTTCTGGACTGTAAACTGGGGACCATGATCGCCACCTCGCTGGGTTGTTGTGAGGGTTAAACGGACGAATTTGTAAACGAACAAGGAACAGGGCCGAGGGGAGGTCATACAGTAAGAATGGAAGCCAAGGCACCATGCTGGAGATGGGCGGACACAGTCCTTGGGGCAGGGGCCTGGCCAGGGTGCGGACCATCCCCAGGCCTGCCGGTGGGCTGGCTGAGGCCTCCTTATGCTTTGGGGCCCCTGTTGGCCGAGGCCAGGCCAGGAGAGCTGCATGCACCCAAGGGGTCCTGTGAGGCCAAGACAGGAGGTCCTGCCCTGGTTCTCACATCGCATGGGGGCAGCTCTGCTGCCTACGGAGGGCATGGGGGCCACACGACTGAGGCCCACTGGGAACTGCAGAGGCCGGGGGGTCACCAGCCCCCTCCCTCCAGAAGAAAGCCCCGGGACCCCAGGAAGAAGGGCCGGGCACCAACTCACCACTTTGGGCTTGAAGGGTGGCTGGATCTCGCGGTTCTCCAGCTTCTCCCAGTCGATCCTCCGGAAGAAGGCATGCTCCCGCACATCCCGCTCGCCCTCGGGCCCGCAGCCCAGCCGCTTCCCGGGGTGCTTGGTCATCAGCTAGAGGCGGGGGAGAAAGAGGCTCTCGCGTGGGACAGGGCAACACGGGGGCTGCCGTGCAGTCCCGGACTGTGTACCGATCCCCGCTGACAGCCGAGCCGGAGCGCTCTCACCAAAGTAAAAAAGGTGACGTGAGGTGACGGCTGAGCGACGTCGGCTGCGGGAGCCCTTTCACACTGTGCGACGGTCAGACCAGCACACTGAGGCCTGAAACACGCGCTACGATCAGTACAACGGAAAAAAGACAGGAGCAAACAGATCCATCGGAACAACGCTGGGGTGGGTGGGCGCCCTCTGGCTGCTCTGCGCCCAGATCCCCAGATCGAGAGCCCCTGGGCCGCAACTAAGACCCGGCACAGCCAAATAACAAGCTTGTTAAAGGCACAGTCGCTGCACCTGGTGTGTGCTCGAGGTGTTGCAGGCCAGCATCACATGCCTGCTTGCTGCCTGGACCAAAATGCTCTGAACCCAAGACTCGTGGTTCACAAAAGCACACGCTGTCACAAGAAAGGCGCCACCTGAAACCCGGGGGCGTGGGCACGTGGCCCCCCAGGATGCCTCTGAGACGTGCCAGGAGGCATCTCCGGCCTGTGACTCACCCCTTTGCAGATGGACACGGCCTCCTTGGACAAGGACTTGGGGTACGAGACGTTGTGCTCCATGATGGACTGGAACAGCTCGTCCTCGTCCTCGCCGTCGAACGGAGGCTGGTGCGGAAAAGAGGGGGAGGGGGCGACTTAGGCTGAGAGGCTCACCCCTCGGGCCCGCAGATGCCGCTCAGTGCCAGGGAACAGCCGGCTCCTTGCACACGCGGGCTGCACACTCGTGGGCTGATTACTTTTAATTAGGTTGGTGGTTGAGTGTGTTTTCCATTTTTTCCTCTGTCCCTTTAATTATCTTGCCCTGGGCAACCCCAAAAATCTTTAGGGAAAATGCTTTTGAGTAATGCTTGTAACAATTTGCAAATAAATTATAATTAATCCATTAACCTGTTCTTAATCTCTTCTGAGTTTATTGCTATTACAGTCAACCAACCGCAGATCGAAAGTGAAACAAAAGTCCAAAACATTTTAAAAAGCAAAACTCAGGATTCTCTGGCCATCCAGTGGTTAGGACGTGGTGCTTTCACCACCAGCACCCGGGTTTGATCCCTGCTGGGACACTAATATCCCACAAGCCAGGCAGGATGGCCAAAAATAAACGCATACAGGAAAAGGAAAACCTGAAATTGCCACACTGGCAAACACAGAGCATCGATCCTGTATTTACAGCTACATACGTAGCACTTACAGCGCTTTAGGCTTTCAGCAAACACAGACCGTTGATACGGTATTCACAACCACGCATGTAGCACTTGCACCGTGTCGGGTGTACTGAGTAACACGGAAGGACACGCGCGGCCTGCGCAGACACCGCACGGTCTACACCGGGACTCGCGCCTCCCAGGGACCCAGCGGGAGCCAGTCCCCCCAGGAACCTGGCTGTCTGTGGGGTCCGTGAACTAGTCCCCCCCAGGAACCCAGTGGTCTGTGGGGTCCGGGAGCCAGTCCCCCCCAGGGACCCGGCGGTCGGGGTCCGGGAACCAGTCCCTGCCGATGCCAAGCGGCAAACGCTCCTCATCTACGGTCTCTCTAGATTGCAGGCTTCCTGAAGGTCAGGTCTGTGTGCTTCTCAGAACCTTCACCAGGCACATTTAATACATCCGCATTGAATGGATACTAAGTGAATTGATGGAAGTGACTTGTCAGAAAGGGTGACTCTTTCCCAAGAACAAAGATTCAGAGACTTCTTTGGGGGTATTTATTTACATTTTCTCCTACGAAGGCTCTTAGCTACGGAGGGCAAGCTCCTCAGCACACTCGGAGGCTGACAGGAAAGAGAAAGTCGCTCAGTCGTGTCTGACTCTTTGTGACCCCGTGGACTATAGAGTCCATGGAATTCTCCAGGCCAGACTACTGGGTGGGAAGCCTTTCCCTTCTCCAGGGGATCTTCCCAACCCAGGGATCAAACCCAGGTCTCCCACATTGCAGGTGGATTCTTTACCAGCTGAGCCACCAGGGAAGCCCCTGGAGGGCTGAGAGGTCATCGGAAGCTGCCCGGGACAGAATCATGGGTAGAAACGGCTGAGACGTGCCTGGGGCTCCCCAGCCCCGCAGCCCCATGCCGAGCTCGTGGCCAGCCCTCTGCCAGCCCTCTGGCTCTTGGGGGCCTGTGGCTGGCACAGTGCAGGCAGGAGAGATGCATGTGGGCTCCAGGCTGGCCCCTCAACACTCTGTCCCCCTCTCTCCACCAGCCAGTTGAGTAAGGAGGATGCAGCGGTGGAACCCGAGGCCCTAGATGGTGGAGCCACAGCCGGGAATAGCGTGGTCCGTGGACGACTGCGGGCTGAGCTCCCTGCCCACAGGCCTGCCCCAAGACCCTGAGACGGACCTGCCCCTGTTGCTGCTAACCCACTTGCGGCTTGCGGGGGTCGTCTGCCAATGGCGGCTCGTGTCCTGAGCCTAGTGACACGGACAGGAAGCCACACCTTAGAAAGAGGGACTTGGGCAGCGGTGCCCTTGGTGATCTGACCTGGGTCACGCGGCCAAGAGGAGCCTAGTCTTCCTTTTCTCAACTGGAGGTTCAGCCTCGCTGACTTCTATGAAAATTACAATGAATTGCCCAGGGAGAGATAAGGGCAGACGGAGAAGCTATTGAAACACCTCTTCAGGCCTAACTAACATCTTCCTTTGACAACGACTCTGTCTCCGCACATGCAGCAGCTGGTGGTTTCTGGAGAACCAAGCTGTGCACCTCACCCCGGCCCTGGCTGAGACACGGAAGCGCAGCAGGCGGCTGCTATTCTCACCGTGCAGGGGCTTCAGTGGGTGACGAGAAAGCTGCCCTGTCTGCACCCCGCGAATTGGGTTTTTACGATCAGAAGATGAGCTTGGCACCATTTCTCCCGCTCTGGCCAGGATCAGGGAAGTCCGACTGGAATCGGCCGCATCCCATGACCTTGGCCCAACAGACCTGCAGCCGTCACGCCTCGCGGCCTCACACGAGCGTGAAACATGCGAAACTCACCTGCCCAGCCAACATCTCGTACAACAGGACGCCGTAGGCCCACCAGTCCACGGACTTCCCATACGGCTGATAGGCGATTATCTGTGAGAAGGCAAACACATCGACTGCATTTGGTGAGCGAACAGGGAAGGCAAGCGTGCAGGCATTTACACTCTGTTCTCCACACGAGGTGGTGACGATGCTTGCCGTTGGGTTTGAAGGGATCCTTTTGCCCCACGAGAGCTCTGGACCCGTTGGACTCTTCTTCCGAACCCGCCTGGAGACTAACTGTGTCACAGAACTTTGCTGAAAATAATAAAGATGGTGACGAGGAGGAGGAGAAGGATCAAGAGGAATTCCAGTTTCCTTGTGCTGCACAACAGGCCTGAGGCACCTGCAGGACTGACATTTCGAAGTGTCTTGAAGAGAGACGCAAAATATAATCAAATGTACGAGCTGGACCTTGTCTGAATCTTGATTCAAACCAACTGTAAAAAAAAGTTAGTAAAACTAGAATACAGTCTTGAGGTTGGATGGTGTTAGAGGACTGTTGCTAACATTGTTCCCTGGCCTACAAGGTCTGAGGGTTAGTTACAAAGTGTCCTTCAGTTAGAAGTGAGTGTGTGCACGGCCATGTGCCTCAGAGATGTGTCTGTGGGTGCAACATGACACGTGACCTCTTAGATTTGGGTTAGATACTTGAGTAAAATGAAACGACTGGTCGCAGCTGGTGATGGGCCTGGAGACCTTGTCCCCTGCCCGCCCCTCTACCCGCTGGAGACTCTTGGACGTGCAGGCGGCTCTAGGCCCCCTGCCCCACCCTGGGAAAGGGGGTAGTACTGACTCGGATTTCTAAGACGCTGCCTCGCAGGTAGGCTGCAGGCCTAAGCACACACGTTGCTGACTGTGGTCACGCCCCAGGACTCGGGTGGAGGGTTCCAACAGGTGCTCAGCACGAACACCTGCAGCTCTGCAGACAAACTGGACTCCGGGGTGCCCTAGAGGATTCTGGGGTGCCCTAGAGGATTCTGGGGTGCCCTACAGGATTCTGGGATGCCCTAGAGGATTCTGGGGTGCCCTAGGGGACCCTGGGATCCCCTAGAGGATTCTGGGGTGCCCTACAGGATTCTGGGATGCCCTAGAGGATTCTGGGGTGCCCTAGGGGACCCTGGGATGCCCTAGAGGATTCTGGGATGCCCTAGAGGATTCTGGGGTGCCCTAGAGGACCCTGGGATGCCCTAGAGGATTCTGGGATGCCCTAGAGGATTCTGGGGTGCCCTAGAGGACACTGGGATGCCCTAGAGGACTCCGGGGTGCCCTAGAGGACCCTGGGGTGCCCTAGAGGATTCTGGGATGCCCTAGAGGACCCTGGGATGCCCTAGAGGACTCCAGGGTGCTCTAGAGGACTCTGGGGTGCCCTAGAGGACCCTGGGATGCCCTAGAGGACTCCAGGGTGCTCTAGAGGACTCTGGGGTGCCCTAGAGGACCCTGGGTGCCCTAGAGGACCCTGGGATGCCCTAGAGGACCCTGGGGTGCCCTAGAGGACCCTGGGATGCCCTAGAGGACTCCAGGGTGCCCTAGAGGACCCTGGGGTGCCCTAGAGGACCCTGGGGTGCCCTAGAGGACTCCAGGGTGCTCTAGAGGACTCTGGGGTGCCCTAGAGGACCCTGGGGTGCCCTAGAGGACTCCAGGGTGCTCTAGAGGACTCTGGGGTGCCCTAGAGGACCCTGGGATGCCCTAGAGGACTCCAGGGTGCCCTAGAGGACCCTGGGGTGCCCTAGAGGACCCTGGGATGCCCTAGAGGACTCCAGGGTGCCCTAGAGGACTCTGGGGTGCCCTAGAGGGCCCTGGGATGCCCTAGAGGACTCCGGGGTGCCCTAGAGGACCCTGGGATGCCCTAGAGCACTCCGGGGTTGCCCTAGAGGACTTGGGGGTGCCCTAGAGGACCCTGGGATGCCCTAGAGCACTCTGGGGTTGCCCTAGAGGACTCCGGGGTGCCCTAGAGGACCCTGGGATGCCCTAGAGGACTCCGGGGTGCCCTAGAGGATTCTGGGATGCTCTAGTGGACTCCAGGGTGCCCTAGAGGACTCTGGGGTGTCCCAGTGGACTCTGCGGTGTTCCAGTGGACTCTGGGGTGCCCTAGGCTATGTTTCCCCTATGTCTAAGCAAATGTCCTGGGACATAAGCTAACTTCCTGCGTATCGGCCCACCCTATTCCTTTAAATAGTTACTATTTCTCGCTGGGGCGTGAGGAGGACATGTTCCTGGCTCCGTGTGGGTGGGAATAGGGGGCGCATGTTCGGATGCGGTAGCTTCAGAGCTCGTTTCCTCAGCAAGACAAGGAGAGCCAGAGGGACCTGCAGAGAAGCCTTAGTTTCTCTTGAAGACTGTTCTTCTCTGAAAACTCAGAAAGTACAAACATGAAAAGCACAAAAAACCCTACCAAAATGTGTCCCTAGTTTATTCCCTAATGACATGAAATGCTGGAGTCCTACCAGTCCCCGATGGCCTGACCTGGGTGAGTAGAGGAACCACAGATCCTGGCTGGGAGAGGAGGGCTCACTTGCCCGGCTCCCAGTGTGTGAGACACACTGCCCACTGTGTGCCCAGGGAGCCAGCAATGACTGCTGGCTCAGATTTTAGGGGATAGAAGCGAGATGCCTGAAACCAAACAGATAATGAGTGGTGCTCTGAATATTGACATATTTGTTTTAAAACTACAATTTATGGCTTTCAAATACATGGAACCACTCGCACTGGGATTAGTAAAATATGAATCAAAGGGCTCTGAGGATTAGTTTAACGAGATTCAAAATCATCATTCCGGTTGTCGTAACTATATTTCAAAAGCCCTTGAGTAAAATTTGCTCTTGTAACTATATTAAAGCGAGGCCCTGCAATCTGTTCTCATTAACCAGTGTTTTAGTGTTTTTTTTTTTTAAAGAATTTGTAATAGAAGGGTAGTTGATTTACAATATTGTGTTAGCTCCAGGTATACAGCAAAGTGATTCTGCTACATATATATGCGTGCGTTTGTGCTAAGTCACTTCAGTCATGTCTGACTCTTTTGTGACCTCACGGACTGTAGCGCACCAGGTTCCTCGGTCCATGGGATTCTCCAAGCAAGAATACTGGAGTGGGTTGCCATGCCCTGCTCCGGGGATCTTCCTGGCCCAGATATCAAATGGCGGGTTTTTAACCATCTGAGCCACCAGGGGAGACCACACGTGCGTGCGCACACACACACACACACACACACACACGTGTATATCTACGTTTTTTTAAATTCCTTTCCATTTAGGTTATTATAGAATGTTGAATATAGCTCTCTGAGCTGTATAGGAAAACTGCTGTTTATCTATTTCGGTTTTTGTTTATTTTGAACACAGGCTGTGCTGCTGTGTGACCCACAAGGCCGAAGTGTGGCCTGGGTAGGGAACCAGCTTTACCTCGGACTCCACTTCCACACACATCCGAGCCTCTCACCACCCAGGCCTGCCTGCTCCGGGGCCTGGAAGGTGCCCCCAAGTTCGGGGAATTGTCAGAAGTCCAGGGTGTGGAACTCTGACTCTGGCCAGAATGATCCACACACCCTAAGGCCACCTGAAGCTTTCAGTGCTGTTTGTTCTGACTCTTGTATTGACTTGCTCCGTGCGGTCCACATCCACAGAGTTAAGGTCTCCTGACTGGTGCTGAGAACCCTGCTGCGTCCTCCGAGGCGACGGCCTTGGTCAGCCCCTGGTGCCGGCCAGCCAGCCCTGCTCGGAGCGCCCGAGGCTGCTCTGAACCCCACAGCACCTGCGGGTGTTAGTAACAGGATGGCCTTAGGGGTTAGCGGGAGCATTTCCTCCTGGGGACCCTGAGAGTTGATCACCCCGGCTTCGCCCTGGATGGGATGAGACGGCTCTAAGATCTGAGCTGCCAGGGAGGTGGTGACCTCAGCGCCACACACCGTCGTTTAGCAAGAAGCAGACTTTGCCCCCAGTGAGCTGCTATTAAAAACATCTCTACCTCTCTGCAAAGGGGAACTGGCTAGAGAAGGAGCCCACGAAACAGCCGAGCACCCAGAAGCACAGGCCTAGGGCACCGGTTCCCAGCCCTGTGAGCCAGGAGACCCGCACTGCCCCCCTGAGCAGCCGCTCGGCCATGCGCGGCTCTGAGCCTCTGAGAAGCAGCTGTGCAAACGGAGATGCGCTCTGGGTGCAAAACCCCCAAATGCAGACTAGCCCGTGGAGAATTGTTCACTTTGGATATGCTGGGTTCAATAAGATATATTAGAACTAACTTCCCCTCTTTTTTCAGACACATGGCTACTTGAAGGCAGTTCTGGCTTGCATTTTATTCCTCCTGGCGGGGCTGGCCCAGACTCTGAGTCCTACCAGCTCCCACCATCCAGTCCGGTGCCATGCTCCCACCCACCCAGGAAGCCAGCTCTGGGCTGAGGCCGTTGCTCAGGGACCACAGCGTGGACGGGAGGCTGTCTTGGGTCTGTCCCCAAGGGGACGGGTGCAGGGTCTCTGGCACTGGGAGCACAGCCCAGCCCGGGAGATGCCTGGTGCCCTGCAGACCCCAGTGAGGGACTGCCCTGGCGATATGGTTCCCGTCACAGGAAACTCACGACAGGAAAGGCAGGCTCGCAGGAAGGCTGGAGCCGGCAGCCTCCCAGCGGCACACGGGAGGCAGAGGCGGCCCTGGGGCCCGGACACCAGCTCCACGGCTGTCTGTCATTGTGACTGTTACTATAGCCCCTCAAGCCACGTGTTCGGGGGTGTCGGGATGTTGCCTGTCTTGTAAGCAGAGTATGAACGGCTTTCTGCCAGCCTGGGCTCAGGACGTGGGAGGAAGGGGCAGGGGCAGGGGGCAGCCCTGGCCTCTTAGGAGGCCACAGGCTGGTGGCAGCTGGAAGGATGTCGCTCCAGGACCACCCCCACCCCCAGCGTCCTGGGCTGGGGCTGCACAACCTGCCCGAAGCAGACAGGCCTTCATGGAATCGGGGGCAGCGTGTGCGGCTTCAGATGCAGTTGAGAGCAGCAACCATCAGGAATTTGACCAAGGGCCGGGGTCTCCTCTCTGTCGGCACATGGAGCCCTCATGAGACGCCGGCAGTAGGAGCAGCCCATTTCAAAGATGAAGAAGGAGGTACAGATAGGTTAAGTAGCTTAGTTCAGCCTCAGGCTGAACAGCCAGTCAGGCGCAAAGCTGGGACTTGAACCCGGGACGTCTGGACCACGGTGCTCCTTTGTTAGAGCCGACGGACCTGCAGCCGCACCTCGTTGTCCCCTGAACCCAGGTTTACATCAGGGCTCGCTCTTGGCCTGTGCGTCCTACGGGTTTTTGAAAATGTACCATGACGTGTGCCATTACCGTACTCGAGAGTCTCTGCGTCCTCAGACCCCTCTGTGCCCTGTCCCCCCTCCCCGGACCACGGCAATGACTCATCTTTTTCACGGTCTTCCTAGTTTTGCCTCTTCCAGACGCCGAGAGCTGAGCGCACACAGTGAGCAGCGTTTTCGGGTTGGCTTCTTTCACTTGGTCGTATGCACCGAGGCTCTCCCAGGTTTTTCAGGCCTTGAGAGCTCCTCTCTTTAGTGTTGAATAATGTTCCACCGTCCAGACGTGTCGCAGTTTATTTACTCGCTCACCTGCGGGAGGGCGTCTCGCCAGCACCCAGGGTTTGGTCACTACGACTAAAGCTGCTGTAAACACGTGTGTGCAGGCTTTTGGCAGACACACGTTCTCAGTTCGTCTGGGTAAACACTTAGGCGCAAGAAGGCAGGACCGTACGGTGAAGACTGTTTAGCTTTGTAAGAAACTGCAAACTGTCTTCCACAGGGGCTGTGCTGATTCTGAAGGAGGCACACGTAAAATTCTGAATAAACCGCCAGACTTCTGATCTGGTGGGAAGACCCCGCGCCCACACACCTGGTGCGTCTGGCTCTGGAGTGTGCTCTAGCGGGCCGTCAGCGGTCCTCGGATGAGGCACCAAGCACACAGTTACCCAGGGAGAAAGCACCCCCATTTCAAGGCTCTGTGGTAAAGCTCTAAGCTCGTACTTTGGCCAATCTCTCTCCAGCTCCTCTGTAACATTTACTCGTCAAGGGATAAGGCGGGAAGCTGACTGTGGAACAACCAGGGCTGGAGAAACACCATCCCAGTTGCCCTGGGCCCCACAGCCTCTTTAGCCCCATGCCAAACTAACTTTCACGTTTCCTGTTGCATCAAAAGAACGGGACAGCTTCAGATTCTTTCTCTTCTCCCAACACGAAATTTTCAAGAACCTTCTCACAGCGAGATGCACTAAGAATATGATACAGTAACAGAGGCTGAGTTTTAATCAAGCCACCTTGCACCGGACGCATCTCCTGTATCCACGGGGGCGGCCAGGGCCTGGCGAGCTCCTAAGTAGGGACATGCAGGGGGTGGGGGAGACCCAGGGCTCCACCCTGGAAGGGATTCTCAGAGCGGGTGGCGGGTCCCTCTGGCCCTGTGGACCCCAGAGCTGTAGGGAGGGACTCCAACTGAGGAGGCCGAAGAGGGCGCTGTAAGGGAGGGGACGTCTACCTTGGCCTGCACGCAGCCCACATCCAGCGAGCCCTCCGTGTGCAGCCTGGGAGCCGAGCATGGTTTTAAATTGTTTAAATGCAAATGGAAAAATGTTAAAAAGATGATCAGTCTTTGAGCCTTTTGGCAGGAACAGTTGCTCAAATTGGCGAAATCTAAAATTTAGATGAAGGCAAAACCCAAAACATTTTCTCTCTAGCGCTTAGCAGAAAACACTTGCTGATCCCAGGTGGGTAACCAGAGTGGGGCCCTCCTGCCTGGGTCCTGGGCGCCTTTGAGACCTGCCCCTTCAGGGAGTGTGCTGAGGGTTCTCCAACACGGAGCTCAAGGCCAGCAGTACAGGGGACTCCCTCCATGATCCTGGACGGCCTGTGTGCGGGGACAGGCCTCACCTCTACCAGGATCTAGCACTTACGTGCCTCCCCTGGATACAGAGCTGCCTGTGAACATGCTCTGACCTCGAGAATGTGGTGGGCATGGCACAGCAACGAAGTTCTAGGTGCAGCTTAAGGAGCCTCAGTGAGGTCCTCTGAAGCTCTGAATAAGCCACTGAAGGAGGAGAAATCTCACGCAGGGCAGACCACACAGAGGTGGACCCGGGGGGCCGTAGCCAAGAGCCAGAGCCCAGGGCCCCCTGGACCCTCCAGAGCCCAGCGGGCTGCGCCGGCTGGCACGTCCCTGCTGAGTCCTGACTCGAAGAATCCCAGTGATAACTCAGTTGTAGTTTTAAGCCCTTAAGTCTTGGGGTGGTTACACAGCAGCAGATCATTGAAACAACTGTCAAATAAGAGACGCAACTATATGAAGCCCAAGCTTATTATGGGCAAAACCTAGTCCTGGAAGTGGAGCTTTGAAACGGCACTGTGACGATTCCCACTTTACAGACGTCACCCTGAGTTTTTAAAAGAGCAGAGCTATAGCCAGAGTTGACTCAACGACGATAAAGAAAAAGTCACAAAATCAAACAGAACTCTTCCCTTCTCGGAGACATCCTGTCTGCGTGGGGCTACGAGACAGCCAAGCCGAATCAATCCAGAATCAACGCGTGGCCGTCAGCCTCTGGCCTCGCGAGGGGCTCTAGAGCTCGGCCACCGTGGCCTGGTCACTGGTCTCCCCGGGGCAGCAGGTGGGGGGCCCAACTCCCTGCTCGGTGCTCCCGTTGGCCCCCAACCCCCATTGTCTCAGGCCTCCTCTGCCGAGCACGGAGCGGTTCACAATGCTCCCGGCACGTCTGAACAAGGCGATCGCTCGTGCAGCGACAGAACACAGTGGGCATGAGGAACACATTATGTGCCTGTAAGACCTTTATCAGCCACATAGAGGCTTTTTCAGAGTCTCACAGTCCAGTGAGTCTTCACAGACGTGTGTGGTGCCCTCAGAGCAAGGGTACACTGAGGTGTGAGTGCCACAGGCCAGCCCTTCGGGGCGGGCACCCTGGAGCCTGCCCGGCCGCCTGTGGTTGCGAGCCCCCACAGTGCAGCTCTCCTCTTCCTTGTCTGCAGAACAGGCACTGTGCCTCTCACCCCCAGGACTGTCGTCAGAACGAACGAGGGGACGGGTTCAGGAGTGCAGTCCAGGCCCCACAGCGGGAACACTGCGCGCCATCTCTGCCCAGATGCCTGCCTGCTCCTCCCCACGGCCCGGGGCAGTTTTGCCACGTAAAAGGTGAAAAGGAATTCAGTGATCTTGGCCCCATTTTTAAAAGATTTAAACACATCTTCAATGGAAGGGCCAACGAGCGCAGCCACAGAATTCCAGAGTCACGATGCGTCGGTGCATCCGGCTCGGAGGACACAGCCGGGTCTGGACGGGGGAAGCTGTCCATCCCCGGGTGGCCTCCGGCTGGGACTGCAGCCGCTGTGGGGGGACTGAGGAGCCCCAGTGCAGAGCCCAGTTCGGCCAGCGGAGGACTTGAGGCCACGGGGAAATAAACAGACCTCTGCCCCTCTGGTTCATCATCTGGAAAACAGGGCCAACAGCACCGAGTCTGCAGATTAGACCGACGTCAAGGTCAACGGAGAAACAGCACCCACTCCAGTGCTCTTGCCTGGAGAATCCCAGGGACGGGGGAGCCTGGTGGGCTGCCGTCTCTGGGGTCGCACAGAGTCGGACACGACTGAAGTGACTTAGCAGCAGCAGCAGTAGCAGCAAGGAGGTCAATGCGTCTCCACTCAGCAGGTCATCCACCCAGGGATGGCTGATGCACAAGGAGCTGGTCTTCTCTGGGGGAGACGAGGGGAAAGAGAGGGGGAGGGAGCATGGGCGGGGTAGGGGAGGCCGAGGGAGAGGGGAGTGAGGGAGAGAGGAGAGGGAGGGGGAGAGGAGGGCAGGAAGAGAGGAGGGGGAGCGTGGGAGGGGAGGGGGGAGCGTGGGGGAGGGGAGGGAGACGGGAGGGACGAACGGGCTGAACTCTCTCAGGGACAACATCACAGGAGGGGCCCAAGGCTCCAGAGAACTGGTAAACCCATTCAGCTCTGATGCCAGAAAAACTATGAGACAAAGTATGAGGTAATACAAGCAACATCACTCCTCTAAAGATCTGAGACAAGCCGTGCAGTTTAAGGAAGACCCCCTCCCTTCCAAAGCGCCTGGCCCGGGCTCTTCAGCCTCTCCTCGGGAGGCAGGCAGGTGGTTCATCGTCTCCGGTGAGGCTGGAGTCGCTGGACCGTGATCTGACACGGAGGGAAATCGGCCTTTGATGGGAAGAAGCGCCTTCCGGTTTATCCTTCTCTTTCTTAATCAAGGGCTTTCTCCGAGGCCGTGCGCCCTGGTTGGTGTGGGGTCTGCGCTCACAAGCCCGACCTCAGAGGAGCCTTGCACCCCTCACTTGCTTCTATCTCTTCTCCCGTTTCTTCCGTCTGGCAGGCGCTAATTTACTGCCTGGCTGCCCGCCTGCGCGCACCAAACGAGGTCCTTGTTCATTTGCCTTTCAGATGCTCTTGTTTTCACTCCCTCACTCTACGACTTTTTCCCAGAGACCAGGAGGCATCTCCAGGGAGGAGGGTATTCTGGCCTCTTGGGCCATCTGGGTTCCTGGGCTGACTTCCCGTCCACCTTCAGACCCTCGGGGGTCCCCAGTCATGGATGAGGGGAGCCGCGAGGCCACCGTCCCTACTCTGTTCCCGTGATCACCCCACACCCTCCTGCTGGCCACGGCAGCTCCAGACTCCCAGGTAGGGGTAGGGACTCCTCATTGAACAGCAGCCAAGGGTCCTGCCGCATGGAGCTCAGTCGGAGACAAAGAAATAAGTAAATATGGGAGCACGTGATATGGTCCATCAGAGGGTGACCTGTGCCACCAAAGGGACCAGGGATGCGGGGGTGGTGGGGAGGCAGGAGGTTTGCCACCTGGACCAGGGTGGCCAGGAAAGGACCTCCCACAGGTGACATCTCAGCTAAGGCTTCAGGAGGGGAAGGCCGGCCCAGGTGGAGGAAGGGAAAGGAGAATCAGACGTACTTTACATAAAAACGGAGACTTCCGGCAGCTCTCGGGCAGTGCAGGGCTGAAAGGAGAGTCCAGGCCCCAGGAGGGAATCCATCCGGCCCCTGTCGCCAGCGGACGGGTGTGCACATGCGCTTCTGGGCAGCTGGCGGGCCGGGGAAGGGGGGTGGGGTGGGCTTGCCTGCAAGCCTCTCCTCCCAGGAGTGACCCGGGCTGCAGGCCCCTCTGTCGTGCCCAGGGGAACACGGGCTCCTCCGCGGCTCTGAGCTCTCCAGGCGGCAGCGGCCCACTAGGAACGGCTTCCGCGTCAGACCCTCGGGCTGCCCCGTCCCCACGGGGCCGTAGCGGGGAGAATGCCCGAGGGGAGGGGCTCCGAGCTGCAGGCTCAGCCTGGCTTCTGGCGGGGGACGGGGGTCTGCCCGGGTCTGCAGCTGGGCACCATCCTGACTCACTGCCTTAGAGACGAAAGGGTCTGGTCGTGACTGCGCCCCTCAGACATTCCAGAAGACGTGGTCCGTATCACCTCGCGGCTCTTTCCCTCGGGGCGTTTCCTCCTCTCTCTGGAGATGCAGTTCGTGCAGAGGACACACAGGCTTTGTGCTCAGTATCTCGGCTCCAAACCCCACCACTGCCTCCCCCAAGTCGTGTTTCAAGTGTGACAGGCAGAAGCTGTGTTCCCAGGGCTTGGTCCGGAGAAGAGGGTCCCTGCGTCGTGGGTGATGCCCTCTGAGGTGGGGCTACATGTCCCTGCCCCACCAGGCTGTGAGGAAGGGTTCTGCGCTGTGCACCTTCCAGAGGCTTCGCCCCCACTGCAGCCGGGGCCCGCAGACACTGCCTGGCTCTTGCCTAGGCCAGAGCCGACGGGGCTTGGGTCCAGTCGGCGCCGGCAGGCCCCTGACTCTGACTGGATCTCGCCGGCCAGGATAGCTGAATTTCAGGTGGGGGATGAGGTCCAGATGAAGCCTCGGGGGACTCTAGCTGACCTCGAAGGGTTCCTTCTATGGCAGAGCAGAGAGTCGCAGTAACATCAGCTTCAGGAGCTAGTTGCTGATCTGGGCCCCTTTCGTGGGTGTCCATCTCGGCTGCAAACGTGTGTTAGTGACATTTTCTGCCTCTGCTCATCTTCACTGGTTCAGGAGATGTTACAAAAACCATTTCAAGGCTTCTGAACAAACAGTCACAAACATTTAAGCCTCCGCTTTGCCTGTTAAGGAAAATGCCACCTAAGATAATCACGTGGCCTTTGCCTGACAGGAAGGTTTACACAGAGGACAGGATTATTTTCACCTCTGAGCAATTCACAGACTGTGAACCTAGATGGTCTTTTCTATACCCTGCACTGATTCCTTGAGCGAAATATTCCAATTCCTGGACACACAGAAAGAAAATGCTGGCAAAAGGCACAACAACAGGCAGTCATTCCTGACAGAGCTGCCCAAGGAGTGCGGCTTACTCCTCAAAGAGAGTCAGGTGGAAACTGGGTGTAGATCCGGTTCCATCTGTGTCACCTCTTCCACCACAAGTGGGGAGCACTTCCTGGGGAAGGCCCACAGCAGGCCTGCAGGATGCTCTCTGTATGTGCAAACGGCCCGGGTTCGAGCGGTTTCCCATGGTGGAGATAGCCGGAGCCAGGGGCAGCAGCTGGACTCCGGAGTTTGTAGTAATGTCACCTCAGACCATCATTTACCACCTCAGTCACCTTGTCTGAAATACGGGCCTGTGGTTCTGTTTCTCTTTGGGGTTTGTCACGAGGAGAAGAAAGAAGGGCCCAGCACACAGGGGACATTGGAGAAATGGTGGGCGCCCCTTTATCGTCGCTTCCACAGTGGGAACAAGGAGAGGAATGAAGGGTGACAGGACCTGAGGGAATCTGGGGCCAGACATGTGATCCTGGGTGTAGTAAGGGCCCCGAGTTAGTTTTCCACAAATCCCTCTCTGACAGCTTGTTGCCAGCATCCTTTTCTTCAATGGGTGTTCCCAGCCTGTATCTCTTAAATCATGTTCCCAGAGTTCCTCTCTGACACCTTGTTACAAGCATCCCTCCCACTGAAAGTATTCCCAGAATTCCCTTCTCTCAAGGATGTTCCCAGCATCCCTCTCTCTGATGTTATGTTCCCAGAACTCCTCTCTCTGATGTCACATTCCCAGAATTCCTCTCTCCGATGGATGTTCCCAGCTTCTACTCTCTTTGATGGATACTCCCAGAATTCCTGGGAATATATCAGAAGGATATTCCCAGCATCCCTCTCTCTGAGGGATGTTCCTAGCATCCCTCCTTCTGACAGCACATCCTCAAGTTCTGAGCATGACATGGCCAGCACCATACAGGTACGATCTCTTAAATGGCAATCAAGCTCAGTTCAAAAGTGTCTTTTCCAAGTCAACCTAGTCTATACTGTCCCAAGTAAGTGAGCAGGAAGACAGCAGGAAGCTTACAATCCAATGTGAGTTAAGTGAAGAAAATCAATGCCAGGAGCAACAACTTTCCAGTTACAGACAACCTCATGAGGTGGACATTATCACGCCCCTTCACAGGTGAAGACTAAAGCCTCGGGTGTTTAAGTAACTTGACCAAGTGGTACAAGCAGTGTTCCAAAATAATGACTGTGGTTCTAGAAGGTGCTTAGAGGAAAAAGCCAATCCGAAAAGATGATACTGTATGACTGCATCCTATAACATTCTTGAAATGACAATATTATGCAACAGAAGAGAGAAGAGTGGTTGCCAGGGGTCAGGGATGGGTGGGGTGCAGGAAGCGGGTGGGTGTGGTTATGAAAGGACGACAGGGGAGCTGCTGTGGCGGCCAGCCGATCTGTACCTGGACAGGGTGCTGGAGACATCAGCTGACACGTGGTCACGCTGCACAGCACTAAAAAAACATACACACCGAAGAGCACAGGCTTACAGAAGCTCAGCGTCACCGCGATACGTTAGCAGTACACTCGGGCGGGGGAAGGAGGTATCACTTAGTGAGAGGCGGTGGGCTGAACCACACTCCCTTCCCTCAGAGATCCTTACCCCCAGAATCTGTAAACACGCTACTTCCACTTAGTAAACGAAATTTTGCAGCTGTGGATAAGTTATAGATTCTGAGATGGGAAGATGACTCTGGAGTATCTGGGTGAAGCCCGTGCAATCCCAACGGTCCCGATGAGAGGGAGGCTGGAGGGCTGGGGCTGGAAGAGACAGAGATTCCGAGATGTGATGCTGTCAGCATAGACGGTGGAGGAGGGAACCACAAGCTGAGGACCAGCTCCAGAGGCTAGAAAAGGAGACAGTCACCCTGGAGCTGCTGCAGGGACAGTCACCCTGTCAGCAATTCCACAGTAACCCAATGAGACTGAATTTTGACTCCTGACCTCCAGAGCTATAAGAGAATAGATTTGTACTGCTGTAATCCTCTAAGCTGGTAGTGATATAGCAGCTATATGAAATTAATACAACGAGGAACCTTGGGGAAAAAGGCAACAAACTTCAATTATTTGGGAAATTTCATTTAAGTGGAATGCTCTCATCCCTGGTGATATCAGATGGCCGAGGCATTACTGAACATGAGAAGCTGTTTGTTTCATCAGCAGAGACCTGGTCTTGATGGAGAGGAAGCTCAAAGCCACCTTGATCCCTCAAACTGCTGCCGTTCCCTGCCATCAAGCTTTGGCAGCATCTGGTGGGTGGTACTTGGAGCTGGCACAGCTCACAATAACAGCCTGTTTAATCCATGTCATCCAGGAGAAGCCTCCAGAATAAATACTGCATCCAGAGGGCGTATTTTTTCTGTACCATTTCTTTATCCTTCATATTTGAAAAATATTTAAACTCACGATATACCTGGAGAAACTAAAGTGTGGTTCTTTGCAGGTAAAGAGGTTAGGCAAATTAAGGATCAAGAGAATAATTGGACATGTAATTCAGAATTTAAGTTTTTAGGTAAATATTCTAAGCCTATGTTTCTAACTAGGAATATAACAAGCCAAAAAAAAAAAAAAAGCCTTGACAAAGGAATAAAAGTTGGCTTCCGTTTGGGAATAATGGCTGTGACAGAGGGTTCCGGGCACAAACACTGTACCAGGCGCCTGTAGTTCTCAGAGCAGCTCTGCAGGGAACACAGTATTGTCCCTGACTTGCCACTGCAGAAACAGAGGCTCAGAGCGGTTAGGTCACTTGCTTGAGCTCCCATAGCCTATAAATAATAAAGTCTGGACTGGCGCTCACATTGGTCAGATCTCCAAGCTCATGTCTTGCCCTCGCTACTGCCTCAAAGATAAATACGTAAGGCAGCATGTTGAATAAATACCACAACGTCACCAACAGCTAACATGAGAGCTCTACAAAGAGCTGAAGGTTGGCCTAACTTGGAATTTATCACCTGCCCCGTGCCGGAGCTCAGTGGGGAAGGGACTGTGCCGTCCACAGGGCAGAAAGTGGGCTACACAGCGACCCAGGGTGGTAACCCACCCAGTCACTGGCATGCAGGAAGCTTCATAATATAGGAAGAAAACCGTTCCACGTGTGTAATAACAAAGCCAGAGCAGCACGGCCCCTGCCAGCAACACACAGTCCTGCAGCCGCTGTGCCGGGCCTCGTGGGTGTGCTCGTCCCGGCCGAGACTCCAGGACCCACACCCGGGTGCTGCTGAGGGCACTTGCTGCTGTTTAGTCGCTCAGTCGTGTCTGACTCTGTGCGACCCCATGGGCTGCAGCTCGCCAGGCTCCTCTGTCCATGGGATTCTCCAGGCAAGAATACTGGAGTGGGTTGCCATTCCCTTCTCCAGGAGATCTTCTGACCCAGGGATGGAACCTGCATCTCCTGCATAGGCAGGCGGGTTCTTTAACACGGGGTCACCTTTGGAGACCCAAGTACTACCTATAAAACAGCATGGTGTCTGGTGGGCTAATCACTCTGGTTTTCTGACACAGACAACAAACTGGTGGTCACCAAAAGGGAAAGGGGGGCAGGGACGAATTAGAAGCTCAGGATTAACGGATACACACCATTCTATACACAACAGAGAATCAGCAAGGACCTACTGTACAGCACAGGGAGCCACATTCAGTGTCTTATAATAACCCACAATGGAAAAGAACATGAATATATTCTTATAACAACTGAATCACTTTGTTGTACACCTGAAACTAACACGAAATTATAAATCAACTATACTTCAATAAAAAACAAAGCAAAACATTAAATCACTCTGATTTTGCTAAAATCCCATCATTGGAACCACCCCTGAGCCTGTGTTTCCACACGGAGCCCCTCCAAGCAAGGTCCCTCCTTCTCCACCCCATGGTGGTTCTTACACTCCTTTGCCTGTGACTGTAAGAAATGCATTTACCACACACCCACCTCACACATACGCGTAACAGAAACAAAAGTTCCGTGAAGCAGGACGTGTCCTTGCCGTGTGCACGGGGCTCTCGTGCTTTGTGCTTCTGTATTTGCTCCGCACACACTGACGGGTGATGCTGGATCCCATCCACACCCCACAAGCGGTCGTGCTTCACGGCAGCGAGGGGCCTACCTCTGGGGCGATGTAGTCGGGGGTCCCGCAGAAGGTCCTGGTCGTGACGCCGTCCATCATGTGCTCCTTGCACATCCCGAAGTCCGCGATCTTAATGTGTCCTTCCGAGTCCAGCATGACGTTGTCTAACTTCAGGTCCCTGCAAGGAAGCAGGCGCCATCAGCGTCCCTCTGCACGAAACCGCTTCGCTCTGCCTCGTGCCTACAGGCCTGGGGGAGCTGGGGCGGGGCCTGCCACTTAGCGATTTTCCATCTCTGGAGGCAGCGCTGTGCCTAGGGTACCGGTGTGCATGCCAAGGCGCCTCTGTCCCGTCCAACTCTGTGTGACCCCACTGACTGCAGCCCACCAGGCTCCTCTGTCCATGGGCTTCTCCAGGCAGGAATGCTGGAGTGGGTTCCATGCTGTCCTCCAGGGGATCCTCCCAACCCAGGGATCAAACTGGTGTCTCTTAAGTCTCCTGCGTTGGCAGGCGGGTTCTTTACCACTAGTGCCACCTGTGAAGCCCACCTAGGGTACAGCAGATACTTAATAAATCAGACCGAGTGATGGAGACAGTGATTCCCACCTTGACTGCAGGTGAATCTCCGGAGACGCAGCTGAGCAGCTCCGAGGGCCCCGCACTCCCTGGTTTGTTAGTGCCCCACCCAGAGGGCTCAGGCTCCCCCACCGGGGTGCAAACTGCAGGCTGAGACCCACCGCAGAGTTCACTTGGCCCCCCATTTTGCGCCGTGTCCTGGTCACTCTCCGGTTAGTGCCGGCCGACGTCCTGCCTTCACTGTAACCAGCAACGGCAGGAACCGGATCCGGCGGCCCCCCTCTCCCCGCCCGCCCCAGC
Source organism: Bos javanicus (assembly GCF_032452875.1). Classification (NCBI taxonomy): domain Eukaryota; kingdom Metazoa; phylum Chordata; class Mammalia; order Artiodactyla; family Bovidae; genus Bos; species Bos javanicus. The sequence continues at coordinate 64,515,840 of NC_083886.1, read as the reverse complement.
ACCTACGCTCCTCTGCTGAGCATCACTAGCAGAAACTCAGCCCTCACAGGTCCCCGACCCTCACGCTACATGAAAGGCAGAGGAGGGAGCTGGCAGGGGAAAGAAAAGCTCATTTTCTTGCAGAAGCAGAAATGAGATATGCTGTCTCTGAGATCCAGAAACCAGAAGCTGGTCCACATTTGCCCAGAGGCTGCAGAGAACGGTGGGTCCCAGCAGGTCTCCACAACGGGGTAGGGAGGATTGTCCTCTCCATGTTGACAGCCCCTCTCCCCACAACAGAAGCACACACCCATGGAGTCCAGAGGGCCAGCAAAGCCTCTGTGCTGCGGGCAGCAGGGCCTCGATACACACCGATAAATGATTCCTCTTTTATGAAGAAAGAACAGCCCGATGGAAATCTCTGCCGCATAGAACCTGCAACAGAAAATGTCTGTCAGGCGTCCGGCTTGTTCCCTCTGGCCTCCTGGATACTTTCTGCCTCAAGATCAGGCATCAAAATGGCACAGGAAGGGAGACCCTGACCGCCAGAGACCAGCACTGCCCTACAGGCAGCTCCAACCTTCTGCGGTTTTATGACCCCAGTTCCCCAAGGGATGACACAGCTGATAAAATCAGTGAAGCAGGTTTATTACCTGCCTGAAAACAAGCCCTTCTTGTCTGGGGCAGGTGGACAGGTAATTTACTGCTTAAAAGAAATTTCGAGCACAATCTTTTAAAGAGTGGCTGTCTGCCAGGCTGTCCTGTGTCAGGGCTACAGTAGACTGAGCAAATCTCCATTTTCCCCCTTAAGGACAGAATACGGTAGTGTGTGAAAACACACGTCTGCCCTGGAAGAGAAAGGTCAGTGTGAGCGGAACTCTGGGGCTGGTTTACTCAGCCCCACACCCTCACCCCGGGCGCTGGGGGAGTGGGACCCAGGCCACAGTTCATACCTGGCACACCCTTTAAATAATTCATGATAGGAAGGAGTTACAGCCATGGCTTCAGAGTTGTTAATGGATCAATCTCTGAAACTCCAAATAAACACTGAAGGAGGTTTTAAAATCTGCTTTGTGTTTAGTTCCTGAAGCCCGAGAAGCCACAAGATTCTGCCTGTGCAAACAGCACTCTCGCGAGGCTTCAGTAAGCACACGTGTTTACATGAGTGTGTTTACAGGAGCGGAGGAAGAACCCCTGAAGACAAGGACCACACTCTCAGCAGGGGGCCGTCTCTGAGTGCCGGGGGGAGGTGGGGAGGAGAGAAGGGGTCACAGGTGACTCTCCTGTGGCTTTCTCGTTTTTCTGTATTTTTAAAATATAAAACCTTCCAGCAACACAGATGCAGTTGAAGGTCCTAAGTGGGACGCCCGCGGGTTTCCTCTCGATGGAGAGAGGCTGTTCTGCCCTCGGCTGCGACAGCTCTGAGCGCTCAGGCTCAGCTCTGCCACTCACTTGCTTTAATGCTTTGTAACTGACAACATAAGAGACCGGGTCAGGGGAGGGCTTTCTGAAAACGGAAAGGAAAAATAAAAGCAGAAACCAGCAGCGCTGCCCTTGTTTTGAGCGAGCCCCCAAGAACGCCCTGCTCTGCGTCTGGTGGGTCTCCCCAGGCCGGCTCACCCCACGTGGGCCAGGGCGGCTAGGGTTTATTGTTTAGACTGAACGTCCGCTGGAGCCCGATGGACGTTTGATCAGGTGATTAACTGGGGTTCCTGGCACTACACATCTCCAATGGGGGTGAAAGAGCTTTGCCTCTCTGAGTTACCCGTGACCTCCTGGCCCTGGAATACGGGCTGATTCTCCAGGTCGTCACGCTCCCGCCTCTAGATTCTCGGTCTTCCCTGGAGCCCGCGTCTCTCTGACCGCGTGGATTCCTGCCTGCGGGCCTGGAGGTGCGGGCACCCCACTGAAACCTCCCCTGACCTCCTCCTGGACGGGGCCCCTCCCAAGCCTACGGGGGCGTCAGCCCGGCACCCAGGCCCGGTTCCCTTCCCGCGCGACGCCTCTCCTGATGCCCCCGGGGCTCCAAGGTCGCTCACTCCTTTTCTGCAGACTGTCCGTACCCTCTACACCAGCCCCCCACCCTCCCATCTCCTCTGGCCGGGAGCCCCCCGATGCTGTCAGGCCCCCGGGGCCCGCCTCCACCCCCGCCCCCGCTCCCCGCAGCTCCCAGCTACAGGAAGAATGAAGGTCTCCGTGGGACGCGCGCAGGCGGACCCTGCCGACCGTCCTGCCCCGGGGAGGTAACAGCGCTTCACCCCAAGCTGGGCGGAGCCCCACTTCCAGACCCCCGGCCGCGCTGAGAGCACCTAACAAGCTACTCACACTGCTTGCGGCTCCTTGAACTTCCCGACCTGCTGGATGTGGTACATGAGGTCCCCGCCGTTGACGTACTCCATGACGAAGTACAGCCGGTCCTGAGGGCCGAGGTTCGACCGGTGAGCGGGCTCCTCCGCGACCGGGGGCCCCGCTCCAGTCCGCGGTCTGCTTTCTCGTTGGGGAAACGTGGGCCGCGCTGGCACGTCTGCCCGGCGGAGCCCGTCACAGTTTTCTCCCCCCAAGAAAGAATTAGTAAAAAGCCCCGCTGTGTGAGGACCTCAGGAAACATAAAGTCACGACATAGCCCTGAAACTTCAGCTCTCGGTTGCCCTGTCCACTCCTCTGGTTACAGATGCTCCCAATGATGGAAACGGCCTCGAACCTTCCACCCTTTTCTCCTACACACAGAATTCATTTCTAAGTTGGGGCTGGCGTGAGGAGTCCACACGGGCCAATCCTTTAACCAGCGGTTGGCAGTGCAGTGATGGACGCTGATGTGTTTGCCCAGACGTGTCTGAGAGCAGACCTCATGGGTCGGGGGGCTTGTACCCCGTAGACCTCAGGGTCGTCTGCCGTGGGTGGGGCTGCGTGTGGGGAGGCCGATCGGTGCTCTGCATCCGCGTTCGCCCAAATGCTGTTTCTGACTTTCTCTCTGGCTGACACGCTACGTGTTGGCCCGCGAAGCACATGTCATAGAACTCCGTGAGTCTGCGCATTTATAAGGACATTACACTGGGACAGATGGGAGGTGGAGGGGGCTTAGGAGGGAGATAACAGCGCAGCACAAGGTAAACGCTGGCCTCTGCTCTCTTCCAGAAAACACCTCCATTTCACAGAGGTTATTAAACATTAAAGTGGTGCGCAGGGAGGAAAAAAGGACAGAACTGGAGCCAACAGCCAGGAAAGGGCGCTGGGAGCCTCAATCCCTCGCTTTCCTGTTATGAACTTTAATTTCAATTTTATTTCTCTGCTTTGTAGCTTTCCAGAGCTTAATCAGTGTAACCCGGGTAACAGGATCCCGGCTGGGGCTTTTCCCTCTCCTTTGCCTATTGCTAGATTCTCATTTGGACGCTACCGGGAGGGGCTGGGAGACGGACCATCACTCGGCTGCCCGCGCCTGGCTGCCCCCTGGTGGCCGGGACTGGCTCTGCGGCCCCCCATCCACTCCGGACTGCAGGCTGCGGCCCCGTCACTACAGTTACGGCTGCCGATCACCGAGCCACATGTTCAGGACAGCCGTTGAGGCATGGAGAGCTTGCCTTTGGGAACGCCTCACTACGGTGCGGCGTATAGTACACACACATATACATATAAACATCTAAGTGTTTGTATTTCTTGTAGGTTACCTGCAAGCACCATGCCCCAGACTTGGCTGATTAGTGGAAATTATTTTGTCCTCTCTTAAGTTAACCTGTGTGACAGGGCTCTGCAAACCTTTTCTGTAAAGGGCCAGACAGGAAATATTTTAGGCTTTGTGTGTGTCTTGCAACTACTCAGCTGTGCCTTTGTAGTCAGAAAGCCCTTGATGCCAGGTTAGTGAAGGCGCCAGGCTATGTCCCGAGAAAACCATTTATGGACCTTGAAATCATCTAATTTTCTTGTGTTACAAAATAATATTCTTTTTATAAAGCCTCTCTTAGAGCTCAGGGACCATCCACACAAAACAGGCCAGACTACCACCCCTGCGTGTGCATTACCCAAGAACATCCTCTTCTAGGACATGGGTCTCCTGATGCTCTGATGCCAATTTGGCAGCTGTACCAGGATTTAACGAGCCAGGACTGTGAGCTACTGTTTTGTATCTCTAAGCCTTAACACATTGCCCGGTGTGTGTTAAGAAAACCTTTGACAGAAGCATTCACAGAATCAAATGGAATGAATGCCAAGTCTGTAAGCAGGGGATGCCCTGAATTCCCCAGTGGTACCCAGTCTGCCTGGGAGAGGAGGATGTGGGCTGCTGTCTTCTCCCGGGAGGAAGGCTGGGGGTGCGGCGCGATGACCCTGTGGGGGGCGGGGGCAGGTCCGGGACCCTCACCACCGTCTGGAAGCAGGAGTGCAGCTGCGTCAGGAACGGCGGCTTGTCGAGCAGCGCCAGGACCCGCTTCTCCACCATGGTGCACTCCACGTCGTCGTCCTGGATGACCACGTCCTTCTTCAGGATCTTGATGGCGTACAGCTCCTCTGTCCCCTTCCGGTCGGCCAGCATCACCTGCAGGCAGACGGAGGGCAACCTGAACATCGGGGCACACGGCACGGGGGTGGGGGGGTGGGTGCGGGAAATGTGTGTACAGACCTGTCAATTTTTTTTTAAGATTTTTTTTGATGTGGCTCATTTTTAAAGTCTTTATTGAATCTGTTACAATATTGCTTCTATTTTCTGCTTTTGGGTTTTTGGCCAAGAGGCATGTGGGATCTTAGTTCCCCGACCAAGGACTGAGCCTGCAGCCCCTGCACCGGAAGCTGAAGTCTTAGCCACTGAGCACCAGGCAAGTCCCAGCAGATTCACCGACATCAAGAAAGCTCCACTTCAGGAGGTGCCGTTCTCAAACACTGCGTTTTGTGTGTGTGTTAGTTGTCGGTTGTGTCCAGATCTTTGCAGCGCCATAGACTGCTGCACATTAAACTCCTCCAGCATACAGTTTGAGAAAGCTCTGGGAGATGGTGATGGACAGGGAAGCCTGGCGTGCTGCAGTCCACGGGGTCGCAAGGAGTTGGACACAACTGAGTGACCGGACTGGACTGATAGCTTCTAGGCCACCAAGACGTACATGCTGTGTGGGCCATAACCACACGAGGGCGCCATTGCGGCCGCTGAAAATGATGCTTGACATCCTCCTCTGCATCAGCAGGTACTTCAGGAGCATCGTCACCTCAGGAGCACCGTCATCTCAGGAGTACCGTCATCTCTGGAGCACCCTCAGAGCAGACACCTGACTGACCTTTACACGCTCCTCACAAGCCAGGAAGTCAGGACCCAAATCCAAAAGAAAGCAGGAGGATTGAAGCCAGCCCCTGGCTCCGCCGTGAGATTTGGACCCAGAGAGGCAGACGCAGATATGCAGACTGGACACGGAGGAAACCCGGTCTGGTATCTCTTAACTATTATGTTCATTTACTACAAGCCAACATTTAATTTTCAGTTTTGAAAATTATTCAGCCACCATTGTGGGGCGCCGACTCCATCCTGAACCCTGAAATGGTGGCACAGGGGGCCCTGTCTGGCTTTTGGATAAGTCGTTTTTAATGCGCTGAAGTGGGAAGCCCCTGAAAATGTGGCGGAACCAGGGGGCGTCTAGAGGGCTGCCCCGGAGTCCTCGGGGAGACTTGGACCGACCGGCCCCACGTCCTCCACGGAAGCCCCCCCCCGGCTCGGACGCGGCCCGCTCACCTTCCCAAAGCTGCCTTTGCCCAGCACCATGAGGAAGTTGAAGTCCGTGAGCTTCACTCTGTCCAGGTTGTTGGAAGGCTGTCTCCTGTCCTCGGAGGGACTGATGACTTTGTTGCCGGCAGGGCCAAGCTTGGCTTTCTAAACAATAACACACATGTGAAAACAGTTAGCCATTTCCTCAGGGACAAAGTGACAGGAAACTCTGACTAAGCTGGGTGCGGGTGCTGGGTGGGCGGTGGGAGGGGAGATGGGTGAGGAAAGGAAGCAGGGCCTCGAGATGTCTATTCCTACCGTCATCGCCGCACTCACCCCAAGGGCGACATTTACAAAGGAATGAGAAGCTGCCCTCACCCATACAAGAAACTCTTTGTATCTTTAACTGCGTTAGATAACTTTGTATCTAATGTAATAAAAGAAATAAACGTAATTAACTGTGTACCGATTCTTCCCTTATTTGTAGATTTTCCAATCTAAGATTTGCAGAAAGGAAACTTGCAGCCGCAAGAAGAGGGAGAGTGTGTTCCCTGGAGGAAAACGCTTTCACGGCAGGCTGTGGGGTGACTCACTGCTGTGTTAAAAGGCACAGGAAGGAGAACAGAGGTTTCTTTTTCAGGTAAAGAGTTGGACTCCTGAAAAATGGTGACCTGTAAGAGCATCTGGTTTCCCATGGATCCCGCGGTGCTCTCCGCGCCCGACAGATCCTGGGTCGTGACCTGTGAGTTCCCCAGAGGGGTTTTACCCACTGGTCACTCGGTTAACACCCCTCAAGTTAACAGCTCCCAGGGAGATGGCAGGAGGTGAAGAAGCTTTCGGGAGATTTTGGGCATGACCAGACCACCAGGATGTCGGTGCTCTGCTCTTCGAGGGAATGTGGGATCTGACGTGTTTGCTTTAGTGGCTGAGAAGGCTCTCAAGGAATCGTCCATGCCCCCTCTCTGAGCAGAAGCCTCCTTCGTCCATGCCCACTCGGCGGGCTGCTCGTGCCTGGCTCTGCGGGGCGGCTGTGCCTTCACAGGACGAGCCTCCACCCCTGTCCCTGCAGACCCAGCCCCAGTGCTGCACTCGGTGTGAGGTCTGCACTAGCATTTTGGTTAAAGGAAGAATGAAGCGAAGCCTGACCATGCTCATCACATGCTGGGCTGTGAGGTGACGCTTTTCTCTGATCAAAACAACCTTTCACAGGGATCATGGGCTTCTCAGGTGGCGTGATCAGTAAAAGAACCTGCCTGCTGATGCAGGAGATCCCAGGTGGTGCTAATGGTAAAGAATCCGCCTACCAACAGAGGAGACACAAGAGATGTGGGTGTGATCCCTGGGTCAGGAAGATGCCCTGGAGGAGGAAATGGCAACCCACTCTAGTATTCTTGCCTGGAGGATCCCATGGACAGAGGAGCCTGGCTGGCTACAGACCCTGGGGTCGCAAAGAGTCAGAGACGGCTGAAGTGACTTAGCACGCATAGGTAGCATAAGAACTTTGTGAATGAACAGGTGAACTTGCGTGGCTGTGCTCCAGTAAAACTTTATTTACAAAAACAGACAGCAGCCAGAATCTGGCCTGGGGGTTCTTGTCTGCCTCCTTTCGCCCCACATCATGCAGGTTCTGAAATCATTCCTCATTTGCAGCTGGATTTAAAGACAGCCTGCCTCTGTCCTCGCCACGCTGGCAGAATGGCGACAGTTAAGAGCCTCAGATGCCCCTGAATTAAGTCCCTACCGAGTCTCTTTCATGACCAGCACAGGAGAAAGCTGTTCGGCAGCCAAACAGTGTGGTGAGTGAAGAACTTATTCGGGAGAGCAAAAATTTACGGGAAAGCACGTGAGGTCATCTTGATGAGAAATGTTTTTACGGACACGTCCACACCGGCTGTCGCTGCTGCCGGATTCGCCGGCCGCTGGCAGACCTCTGTTGTCATGGCAACTCAGCCACTCTCTCGGGAGACACGCGGACCCGTAACGCATTAGCAGTCGGACCACTGTGGAAAATATGAAGTCCCTGGTTCTTCTGGACCCAAGTGTCCCTACCTTAGTACTAGCTGTGATGCTTTCCTGCAGGCAACCTGCTTGCCCGTCTCCCAGATCCACACGCTGACGGCCGACACCCGCCGCAGGCTGGCTCAGTCCGGTGCTAAGAGCCCGCTGGTCCCACCGCTCCAGAGGTCCCGGAACGGCTGCTGGGTCTGTCCCGCCCAGTGGCCGAGAGTCCAGACTTCCGTGTGCGAGCTTCCGGGACCAGAAACTTCACCCTGTCAAGTTTTTCCGTCTGGAGAGAGCCCGTCTTTCTCTCACCAGGGAGCTGAGGGCACACATCTGCCTGATGCCCACCTAATGGGAGCTCAAGGCCACCGAACGTCATTGGAAGAGGATTTGGGGCACTTGGTAATTTTTTGAAACCTGTATCCTCTTCTAGAGGCTCAGTGGTAAAGAATCCACCTGCCAATGCAAGAGATGCAGTTCGACCCCTGGGTCGGGAAGATCCCCTAGAGGAGGGCATGGCAACCCACTCCAGTGTTCTTGCCTGGAGAATCCCAAGGACAGAGGAGCCTGCGGGCTGCAGTCCATGGGGTCACAGAGAGTCTGACATGACTCAGCAACTAAACAGCAAACCCTTTTCCTGCTAAAACGCTCCCCGTTGGGCTGGCCATGGTGCTGGCTTTGTAAGTCGGTGCTGGCAGGGTCAGAGCCAAACGAACTCAATGTCAACAAAGGAAATGAACTTCCAGACTGCTGGCAATATTGCCCAGAAGCGGGGAGTTCTCTGTCCTAAGAAAGCAGAGTAGGTATGAAGTGAGCTGGGCTCCTGCCAGAGGCGAGTGTGGGAACCACTGGACCACGGGCATCTTTCCCAGGACCAAGACAAGTCCCGCCAGACAAAGGACACTCGGGAGCATCAAGCGGGAAGCCCGTCCTCACGCCCAGCAGGAAGGGCAGAGGCGCAGTGGAGCCCTGGCTCTCTTCTGGGGCAGTGTTTGGGGAAATCTTTTACTTGCAAGTCTTCACTGCCCTCTTGTGGTACTTATTTTCTGGACCGATTGCAATTTTTCTCTCTTTTTTTATGTTATTTAAAAAACCTTTTTGTTTTGTATTGGAGTGTAGGTGCTGAACAATGTTGTGATAGTTTCGGGGGGACGGCAAAGGGACTCAGCCACACACACACATATCCGTTCTGCCCCTCGCAGCCAGGCTCTCTGTAAAACTGTTCTGCGTGCTGTACAGCAGGTCCTTGTTAGCTATCCTTTAAAAACACAGCTTAGGGCAGGGGCCACAGAGGATGGGATGGTCAGATGGCATCACCAACTCAATGGACATGAGTTTGAGCAAGCTCCAGGAGACACTGAAGGACAGGGAAGCCTGGTGTGCTGCCATTCACGGGGTCGCCAAGAGTCAGACACGACTGAGCGACTGAAGAATGACAAAGGCGTTTCCCAGGTGGTGCTAGTGGTAAAGAACCCACCTACTAACAGAGGAGACATAAGAGAAGTGGGTTTGATCCCTGGGTTGGGAAGATCCCCTGGAGGAGGAAATGGCAACCCACTCCAGTATTCTTGCCTGGAGAATCCCATGGACAGAGGAGCCTGGTGGGCTATGGTCCATGGAGTCAAAAAAGAGGTGGACACAACTGAGCAACTAACACACACACATACCCCCACCCCAAACTCCCCAGCCGTCCTTCCCCATCCTTCCCACCAGCAACCAGAAGTTCGGTCTCTAGGTCTGTGTGTCTGTATCTGTTTTGTAAATAAGTTCATTTATAGAATTCCTTCTTAGATTCTGCATATAAGGGATGTCATATGCTATCCCTCCTTTGTCTGACTTACTTTACTCAGTGTGACAATGACTGACCGCATTCTGCCTGGACTCTTAGCCGAGTTTAGAAATACGCCCAAGTTTACTAGAATGGCCCACAGAAGGGAAGTTCCCGTAAATACTGCAAAATGGCACAAACAAGACGGAAACGCTGCCTTCCCAGCTCTGCCTTCACAGAAGGTGACTCGTCTCTCGTGTGAGAGCCTGGCCTCACACCTGGCACAGCCTGGCACAGCGCCGGCAGGAGGTGGGCAGACACAGGAACGTGTCCTAGAATCGCCAAGGGCGTGATTTCAGGAGACAAGCCCCAACCACTGCTAGCTGTCTCTGTGTCCTGACTCCCCAGACCTCTGACTGGGCCCAGACTCTGCAAACCACGGATGCCAGGGAGGGCCGAGGGGGCCAGGTGCAGCCCCTGAGACGCACTGTGTCCGGGAAATAATGGAACGATGAGTCACGTGAGGGCAGAATTCAGCGAAACGGCCACCCCCAGGGAAATTCAACGTGTGCTAAGTGATCACAGGGTGGGAGCTCCTGAAAAACAAACAATGAAAACCCAAACCGTGGGTGGCAATAAAGCTCAGACCCCTGGGAAAGTTCCAGGCACTTCTCGCCCTCGTCAGCGGCTGCAGGACAGGTGGGTGGGTGAGGGTCATCCCCGCGTCTCCCGCGCCCTGAGGAACCTGGGCAGAGGTTTGAAACCTGACAGGCATGGAGGGAAAGACAAGAAAAATATGATCCTTCCCCCAAAAGGCTGAATATGTTTGCTCAATTACTCAATTTAAATTTTTTCTAAAATGCCTCTAATTGACAGCAGCAAGCATTCTGAAAGCGGGGCTGACTGCAATTAAATTTAGCACAAAATTTCCATAATCGTTGATTTCACCCTATCTTCACTGAGCGTTTTTTAAATTGCACCAGTTTTCAAAAAGGAGGGATCTAATTATAGCTCAGCTGGGACACCTGCTTTCAAGCCCGGCTCAGCTGCGCTGTTCTGGGCAGTTTTCTGTGCGCCCCCCGCTCCCCGCCTTGCCCCGTACTAACAGGCTGACGGGACTTGGGGGAAATGTGGCCGGGAGGACCAGCTCCAGCACTGCAGACCCCTCCCAGGCCTCAGTTTCTTCATCTGTCAAATGGACTCAAATGCCCACCGCCTCGTATGCGGGGAACTCCCCCCGCCTTGTTTGCTCAGTAGCTGCTGCACGGCTGCAGCACCCGAAGGGCCCTCCTCAGGGGCTGCAGAGGGGAGTAGGGGGACGCGGGGACCCCGGGGACAGCAGGTCCCCAGCCGTCCGCGGGGGTGTGCTGACACGGAGGACCTGCCCATCGCCACACCCTTCAGGCTTCTGAAACCTCAAAGAGTACTTTCCCTTCCCCATTTCCAGTCACCCGGGTCACTAATCTCTTGAAGCGCTTTCAGGGGCGCACCTGTAGTGCCAGGGACGCGTTCTGGATGTGAAAATGAGCAGGGCCGTCTGTGGGATGTTTTCTTCACGTGGCGTGTCTGAAAGACTATCTGCGGATTCTAGCTTAGTGCAGGGAGTGAGGGCTTTCCTTGCAAATTTTGTTCCCAGGTGTCTGAGCGTTTACATTTTCCACTCGCTTCAGATATGAATATGCTGTAACCATCTCGGGCTGAGTTTAATTATTAACGAGAGCAATCCACTGGGAACACAGCTGGCCCCTAAACAGCTCCTCCCAAAGACAGCGGTGTTCTCAGAAATGACAATAGACTAGATTTTTAAAATAATTTACATTCAAGTTGCAAAGTTCCCTTGGATCCTTCGGTAACAGAATGGCTGATGAGGCTACAACAATGAAGTGACTTGGGAAGAAATGCGGCAAAAAGTGAAACAGAGCAGTGGTATTAATAAAGCCGGGTGTGGCTTCCCTGGAGGCTCAGAGGTTAAAGCATCTGCTTGCGATGTGGGAGACCCGGGTTCAATCCCTGGGTCGGGAAGATCCCCTGGAGAAGGAAATGGCAACCCACTCCAGTATTCTTGCTTGGAGAATCCCACGGACGGAGGAGCCTGGTAAGCTACAGTCCACGGGGTCGCAAAGAGTCAGTCGGACATGACTGAACGACTTCACTTAAGATCACAACGGGACGACTCCGGCCTGTGACACATTTCCAGCAGTCTTCCTGATCGGCGCACACCACGCCGACTGCCTGCTGACGGAGGTGTGTGCCTCAACCAGGGTGAACTGGGTCTGGAGGTGTGATCAGAGACACACATGAACAGAAACGAAGGAAAACGCGCCGTCGGCTTGAAGACGCACTCCTTCCGCCGCGCGGCCTTCCAGCCTGGCCGGAACTCGTCTGGAATCACTCACAGGCGAGGCCGCGGTCTCCCGGGTGGAATCCTAAAGGCACCTGATCGGAAATGGGGATGGCGGGCGTGCGCTGGGTCACACATGAGCGTGTCCTCGCTGGGACACCATGGCCGCTTGGACAGGACACACCGCGCATCCCTCAGAGCAGGGGTGCGGCAGGGCCTCGGGGGTGGAGGGCACAGGAACCCGGGTGACGGCTCTTGTAGAGGGCACGGCGGAAGGACAGGGCGGAGGACCCACTGCCTCTACGGAGTGTCACGACACCCCTGGGGGACGGGGAGGGAGAGCTGCGAGGTGAGTAAGAGCAGGCCAGGCGCCCAGGGGGCAGCACCGGGAGGGGGGTCACGGCCACAGACGGGGCGGGGGGTGGGGGAGATGGGGGAGGGGTCAGGGGCACAGACGGGGGGCAGGGGGAACGGGGGGACGGGGGTCACAGACGGGGCGGGGGGGGCGATGGGGGAGGGGGTCACAGGCACAGACGAGGTGGCGGGGGTAGGGGGAGACGGGGGCGGGGGGTCACAGATGAGGCCAGGCAGGGAACAGGGCGGACGGGGGTGGGGTGTGTGTGGGGGACTGGGGCAGCGCTCAGGGCTCCCGGCTGCAGGCCTGGGGACCAGCCCTTCCCCTGAAGAACTGTGTCAAACCAGGGGCCAAGACCCTCTCTCTTCCTCCTCTGGCGTCTGTGTGGCCGGACATGGCTCAAGGCAACAGCTCCGTGACACTCAGACATTCATGGTTCCTTCTGCCTTCCCCGACCCACAGGGCAGGTGCTGGCATGGAGGAGCCCTGGTTAACTGAGTGACTTTGAACCAACAGCCAGTTGCTGTTTAGTTGCTAACTCGCATCTGACTCTGTGTGATCTCATGGACTGTAGCCCACCAGGCGCCTCTGCCCATGGGATTCTCTAGGTGAGAACACTGGAGTGGGCTGCCATTTCCTCCACCAGGGGATCTTCATGACCCAGGGATCGAACTTGGGTCTCCTGTGTTGCATGGGCAGGCAGATTCTTTACCACTGAACCACCTGGAAAGCCCTAACAGAAGCCCTAATAGCCAGTTACCAGTCGCTTTATACACAGATACCTGCTATTTGTAAAAGAAAATAAAACCAAACCCACTTACCACCAAAACTATGTGTAACAAAATGTACTTCTTGATGATCCAGAAGGCTCTTCAGTATCTTGAAGAGCCCAAGGTTACTGGCAAAAAACAAACCTGTTAAGCAGCTGATTAGCCGAGTTCCGGCTGACCGAATGCCAGCTAACCAGTACTTCTGTTCACCTTGAACTTCTCCCTAAAATAACCCATCATGATTGGATAACTTGACTTTTTCAAGTACTAGTGTGAGCAAAACAAGTGAGACCATCTTGTCAGAGAATTCTATGCAGGCAGCCATGGGATTAATTCTTCAAGTTCACACGGGTGGTGGTGGGGGGTGGTTAGCTGCTGGGAGAAAATGTGAGGGGGTGCTTCTCTGAGCCGGAAGTCCACAGCCTGCAAGGGTCACAACAGCCCTGCCCCTGAGCAGAGAGGACAGCAGAGACAAAAGGATGAGGCTGTGTGTTCAGAAGGCTTTGCCTACTAGACAGGATACTGGGCAGCATGTGAATGTCACATCACTTTGACAGGTCTGGACTGACTGTCGTCTATACATCTTATAATCATGGCCCTGTACATCTGTAATTACAGATCTCCTTATAGTCATTCTCAAAACAGGCCATTTTACTCCAATCCCCAAAAGCTCTATTTTAGACTAGAGATCTTAATCCACATCCAGGTTGAAGGGAACAAGAGAAACAAAACTGTCCTTACTGAGATCCTGGTGTTGGAATAACCGTGGAGGAAACGTAAGCCTGAGTGTCTCCTGCACTTTCCTGATGGAGCAGCATGTCTCTGCTTGAGTCCTTGAGGCACCAAGGTTTCCAGATTGGCTGAGATGCCTTGAAACGAACATGGCATGGCTTTAGAAGGGTCCTAACATCCGCTGAATCATCGAAAAAGCAAGAGAGTTCCAGAAAAACATCTATTTCTGCTTTATTGACTATGCCAAAGCCTTTGACTGTGTGGATCACAATAAACTGTGGAAAATTCTGAAAGAGATGGGAATACCAGACCACTGACCTGCCTCTTGAGAAACCTATATGCAGGTCAGGAAGCAACAGTGAGAACTGGACATGGAACAACAGACTGGTTCCAAATAGGAAAAGGAGTACGTCAAGGCTGTATATTGTCACCCTGCTTATTTAACTTATATGCAGAGTACATCATGAGAAATGCTGGACTGGATGAAGCACAAGCTGGAATCAAGATTGCTGGGAGAAATATCAATAACCTCAGATATGCAGATGACACCACCCTTATGGCAGAAAGTGAAGAAGAACTCAAAGGCCTCTTGATGAAAGTGAAAGAGGAGAGTGAAAAAGTTGGCTTAAAGGTCAGCATTCAGAAAACTAAGATCATGGCATCTAGTCCCATCACTTCATGGGAAAAAGATGGAGAAACAGTGGAAACAGTATCAGACTTTATTTTTCTGGGCTCCAAAATCACTGCAGATGGTGATTGCAGCCATGAAATTAAAAGATGCTTACTCCTTGGAAGGAAAGTTATGACCAACTCAGACAGCATATTCAAAAGCAGAGGCATTACTTTGCCAACAAAGGTCTGTCTAGTCAAGGCTATGGTTTTTCCAGTAGTCATGTATGGATGTGAAAGTTGGACTACAAAGAAAGCTGAGCGCTGAAGAATTGATGCTTTTAAACTGTGGTGTTGGAGAAGATGCTTGAGAGTTCCTTGGACTGCAAGGAGATCCAACCAGTCCATTCTAAAGGAGATCAGCCCTGGGTGTTCTTTGGAAGGACGGATACTGAGGCTGAAACTCCAATACTTTGGCCACCTCATACGAAGAGTTGACTTATTGGAAAAGACTCTGATGCTGGGAGGGATTGGGAGCAGGAGGAGAAGGGGACGACAGAGGATGAGTGGATGGATGGCATCACCAACTCGATGGACGTGAGTTTGGGTGAACTCCGGGAGTTGGTGATGGACAGGGAGGCCTGGCCTGCTGCAATTCATGGGGTCGCAAAGAGTCGTACATGACTGAGTGACTGAACTGACTGACTGACCTCTCTGTTCATTTCCAAGGCAAACCATTCAATATCACAGTAATCCAAGTCTATGCCCCAACCAGGAACGCTGAAGAAGCTGAAGTTGAATGGTTCTATGAAGACCAACAAGACCTTTTAGAACTAACACCCAGAAAAGATGTTCTTCTCATTATAGGGGACTGGAATGCAAAAGTAGGAAGTCAAGAAACACCTGGAGTAACAGGCAAATGTGGCCTTGGAGTACAGAATGAAGCAGGGCAAAGGCTAATAGAGTTTTTCTAAGAGAATGCACTGGTCATAGCAAACACCCTCTTCCAACAACACAAGAGAAGACTCTACACATGGAATCACCAGATGGCCAACACTGAAATCAGATTGATTATATTCTTTGCAGCCAAAGATGGAGAAGCTCTATATAGTCAGCAAAAAAAAAAAAAAAAAAAAACTGACCAGGCCTGACTGTGGCTCAGATCATGAACTCCTTATTGACAAATTCAGACTTAAATTGAAGAAAGTGGGGAAGACCACTAGATCATTCAGGTATGACCTAAATCAAATCTCTTATGATTATACAGTGGAATTGACAAATAGATTTAAGGGACTAGATCTGACAGAGTGCCTGATGAACTATGGACTGAGGTTCGTGACATTGTATAGGAGACAGGGATCAAGACCATCCCCATGGAAAAGAAATGCAAAAAAGAAAAATGGCTGTCTGGGGAGGCCTATTTAGCTGTGAAAAGAAGAGAAGCAAAAAGCAAAGGAGAGAAGGAAAGATATACCCATTTGAATGCAGAGTTCCAAAGACTAGCAAGGAGAGATAAGAAAGCCTTCCTTAGCGATCAGTGCAAAGAAATAGAGCAAAATAATACAATGGGAAAGACTAGAGGTGTCTTCAAGATGATTACAGATACCAAGGGAATGTTTCATGCAAAGATGGGCACAATAAAGGACAGAAATGGTATGGCCCTAACAGAAGCAGAAGATATTAAGAAGAAGTGGCAAGAATACACAGAAGAACTCTACAAAGAACTGTACAAAAAAGATCTGCATGACCCAGATAATCACGATACTTTGATCACTCACCTAGAGATAGACATCCCGGAATGTGAAGTGAAGTGGGCCTTAGAAAGCATCACTACGAACAAAGCCAGTGGAGGTGATGGAATTCCAGTGGAGCTATTTCAAATCCTAAAAGATGATGCTGTGAAAGTGCTGCACTCAATATGCCAGCACATTTGGAAAACTCAGCAGTGGCCACAGGACTGGAAAAGGTCAGTTTTCATTCCAATCCCAAAGAAAAGCAATGCCAAAGAATGCTCAAACTACCACACAATTGCACTCATCTCACACACTAGTAAAGTAATGCTCAAAATTCTCCAAACCAGGCTTTAGCAATACGTGAACCATGAACTTCCTGATGTTCAAGCTGGTTTTAGAAAAGGCAGAGGAACCAGAGATCAAATTGCCAACATCTGCTGGATCATTGAAAAAGCAAGAGAGTTCCAGAAAAACATCTATTTCTGCTTTATTGACTATGCCAAAGCCTTTGACTGCGTGGATCACGATAAACTGTGGAAAATTCTGAAAGAGATGGGAATACCAGACCATCTGACTTGCCTCTTGAGAAATCTGTATGCAGGTCAGGAAGCAACAGTTAGAACTGGACATGGAACAACAGACTGGTTCCAAATAGGAAAAGGAGTACATCAAGGCTATATATTGTCACCCTGCTTATTTAACTTATATACAGAGTACATCATGAGAAACGCTGGGCTGGAAGAAGCACAAGCTGGAATCAAGATTGCTGGGAGAAATATCAATAACCTCAGATATGCAGATGACACCACCCTTATGGCAGAAAGTGAAGAGGAACTCAAAAGCCTCTTGATGAAAGTGAAAGTAGAGAGTGAAAAAGTTGGCTTAAAACTCAACATTCAGAAAACTAAGATCATGGCATCTAGTCCCATCACTTCATGGGAAATAGATGGGGAAACGGTGGAAATAGTGGCTGACTTTATTTTTGGGGGCTTCAAAATCACTGCAGATGGTGATTGCAGCTATGAAATTAAAAGACCCTTACCGCTTGGAAGGAAAGTTATGACCAACTCAGACAGCATATTCAAAAGCAGAGACATTACTTTGCCAACAAAGGTCTGTCTAGTCAAGGCTATGGTTTTTCCAGTGGTCATGTATGGATGTGAGAGTTGGACTACAAAGAAAGCTGAGTGCTGAAGAATTGATGCTTTTGAACTGTGGTGTTGGAGAAGACTCTTGAGAGTCCCTTGGACTTCAAGGAAATCCAACCAGTCCATCCTAAAGGGGATCAGTCCTGGGTGTTCATTAGAAGGACTGATGTTGAGGCTGAAGCTCCAATGCTTTGGCCACCTGATGCAAAGAGCTGACTCATTTGAAAAGACCCTGATGCTGGGAAAGATTGAAGGCAGAACGAGAAGGGGATGACAGAGGATGAGATGGCTGGATGGCATCACCGACTCCATGGGCATGAATCTGGGTGAACTCTGGGAGTTGGTGATGGACAGGGAGGCCTGGCATGCTGTGGTCCATGGGGTTGCAGAGAGTCGGACAGGACTGAGCAACTGACCTGAACTGAACTGAACCTCCTGCCTCCACCTGGAATAGGAGGCGAAAACCCTCCAGCAGAGACGCCTCTATACAGTTGCCATGCAGTCACTGGGCAGTTATTCTTAGACTTAAATGGACCCAGAAAGAACTCTAAGCTGTTTCAAGCTTGGATATAACAAAACAGCCCAAATTGCTTTAAAAAAAAAATCAAAGGAAAGGCTTATGCAGTGACTCAGCCAGTTCCAGAGTTGGAGGGAACCTGCCTGGGCCGCAGCCCAGATTGGGGTGGGGATTGGGAGGACGCACATCCCCTGCTCAAGGTGGAGAAGGTCAGTGTAGGAGCCCAAACCAGTGAGCTGGTTTTCAATGACCACTGAAGGCACGCCAGCTGCTGAACTCGCTGAGCTCCTGGTCTGAGGCTTTGCGGCCGCATCTGTTGGTCTGATGCCCGGGGAAGGGGCACCACGGAGGCCCAGGTCTTCAGTGGAAAGGAGGTCTCATCCGTGGAAACAAAAGCCATCACTGCAAGTGAAGCCAAGCCCCAAGCTCCTGGCCGCAGGCTCCTGGGCCCGTCTTGGGCCTGCAGCCCCGAGGCCCCGCCCCCGCCGAGCGAGCCACGCCGCCTCAGCAGTGAGGCCGGATCGGCCTCCCCAGGGCTGGAGGAAGAACCCTGCCATGGCCACGGTCAGCCCTGCCCAGCTGGGTCAGCTGCGGGGTGGGGGCTGGGAGCAGGCTGCTTGCCTCCCGTGAGGTCAGGACGTTACCCGCACGCTGGGGAGTCAGGGGCAGGTTCCCACCCCTGTTCATGCTCGCGGTGTCCTCGGGAGCCAGGGTCCCATCTGAAGTCTGTCTTTTTTAAAAAAGAAATTTCATTTATTTTTGTCTGTGCTGGGTCTTTGCTTGAGAACTTTCTCTGGTTCCAGCGAGCGGGGGCTGCTCCCCAGCTGTGGGCGGGGGCTCGGGCTCAGCAGGTGTGGCTCCCGGGCTTAGCTGCTCCACAGCTCATGGGATCCTCCCAGAGCAGTGATTGACCTGGGTCCCCAGCACTGGCAGGCGGATTCTTAGCCACTGGGCCACCAGGGGAGCCCCCGTCTGAAGCCTCGATCCCCCCAGGTGGTACTTGGCACTAAGGAGATGCAGCATTCACTGGATGGAAATTTCCAGAACTCCCCCTTTCTAAGAAAGGAGCTGGTCCATCCCCAGGCGTGACCACGCTCATCGCACGAGTCAGTTTGTTCACCCGAGTGCTCGAGGCGCCTGGCTGTGTAAACGGAGGCAGACCCTGGGCTACAGAGCAGACTTGGCTCTGACAGCTTCCCTCATCAGACACGAGCTCAGGCACCCTCCCTGGATGTGGGCAAGTGACCAGGAGACATGGATTCCTTGTGGGGCCTGAAGTTTAGATTCCAAAGCCTTCACGGCAGGACCCGAGGCTCCTCTCTGGATCCACGTGGAGATGACACACGGACAGCTGTGCCCAGCAAGGGAGCAAGGGAGCAGGGGGAACGTCGGGGCAGTTTAAAGGGCTGGAGGGCGATGTAAGGTAGGGGCGGGGGTTGACGAGCCCGAGACACAGGGGAGGGCCTTTACCACAGAGCACAGGCAAGTTCTGAGGCGGGTGTAGCCCATGGCGCACTCCTGAAAACAGGCTGCGGTACAGTCATATAACTGCATGCCCTCCCCCCACCCAGAGTATTAGAAATCCTGTGCAGCGTCCTTCAGAGTCTGCTCTGCTGAGGAGCAGTGTTAATCCCTGTTGATGATGCTCAAACAGAGGTGAGAAAATGATTTCCAACACCGAACCTCATCCCATTTCAATTTCAGGCTCTGCCTCTAAGAGCTGACGTGCAAAGAGGAAAACAAAATCTCTTTTCACTGATGTGCATTTTATAGATTTACCCCACTGTTAACATCACACAGTTCAGAAAGTAATTAAGGAAGCCATTTGGGGGAAAAAAGCAGAGTCCATAATGAGGCCCATAGATTTTCTGTTTTGTGTCCAAAAGGTCATCTGAAGTTCTCAGGTTTCCATGGTAACACTGGCAGGCCTGATCAAATCAACACACAGCTACACTTTGTTGGGGGTCTCCAATGAACCATTTTCCCCCCCCATCTGAAGAATATCCTGAATTAGCTAAAGTCTTCAAAGACAATGGAGGCTTTTGGAAAATCCAATTTCAACAGCAGTAAACAGAAGAATGCCTGCTTTCTTTCCACAGACAATCTAGCAACTGAGTCTCAAGTGCAGTGATTTAAACGTCTTAATTCTCATCATAACTGGATCACATTCTGTTAATCAGTAACAAAGATAATCTCAAAATGTTTCCCCAGGATAAATAAAAGCCGACACACCTGTGATCCTCAGGCGTCTGCAGTCTCTGGGGTGATCCTGCAAGTGGTGTGTCGGCCTCTACTACAGACCTGCAGGGCGCCCTCCCGGCCCAGTCCTCCATGCTCCTGAGGGCACCCAGGCCCTGCCTGCAAGTGTCTGCCATCAGCAGCCTCTTAACCAAATGTCAGTGATCAGTGACCAGTGACATAAAGAAGGCTGAACCCAGCAGAATTGATGCTTTAAAACTGTGGTGCTGGAGAAGACTCTTGAGAGTCGCCTGGACAGCAAGGAGATCCAACCAGTCCATCTTAAAGGAAATCGACCCTGAATATTCATTGGAAGGACTGAGGCTGCAGCTAAAGCTGCAATATGTTGGCCACCTGATGCGAAGAGCTGACTCACTGGAAAAGGCCCTGATGCTGGGGAAGATTGAGGGCGGGAGGAGAAGGGGACGACAGAGGATGAGACGGTTGGATGGCATCACCGACTCAATGGACCTGAATTTGAGCAAGCTCCTGGAGATGGTGAATGACAGAGGAGCCTGGCGTGCTACAGTCCATGGGGTCGCAAAGAGCCGGACACGACTGAGCAACTGAAAACAACATTAGTGACGGAGCACTGTGAACATTTGTGTTTCATACCCTTCAGAACCTTCTAACTGGCAGGTACGACCTGTGCGCTTCTTCGGGACGGAATACATTTGGGAGAAGAAACAACATCGGGAGGAGGGACCCAAGGGCGCCAGCCGTGCAGGGTCTCTGTGCCGCATGTGTGTGCACCTCGGAATTTCTTTAGGGCTTGGGAATTGCCCGAGGAAGGGGAAGCTTCACAAGGTCATGAATCAGGTACGTGTGTGAGTGCTCGGTCACTCAACTGTGTCTGACTCTTTGCAACCCCGCGGACTGTAGCCTGCCAGACTCCTCTGTCCACGGGATTCTCCAGGCAAGAATACTGGAGTGGGCTGCCATGCCCTCCTCCAGGGGGTCTTCCTGACCCAGGGATCACACCTGAGTCTCCTGTACTGCAGGCGTATCTTTCTGTCTGAGCCACCAGGGAAGCCCAAGAATACTGAAGTGGGCTGCTATGCCCTCCTCCAGGAATCTTCCTGACCCAGGGATTGAACCCCTGTCTCCTGCACTGCAGGCAGAGTCTTTACCATCTGAGCCCCCAGGGAAGCCCCCATGAGACTGGTGCAGAGACACAATCAGCTACTACATGGGTCCTTTGAACAACCAACACACAGGTGATTGGAGAAATGGCAAGAAATGGAAAGCTGTGACTTGGAGCATAAGGCAGGTGCTTGGAGCAGAAACTGCATTAAGAGCTGAGACGTCAGGTGAGGAGAGAGAAGCAGGGGTGAAGAGGGGAGGAAGAGGTGACACCACTGGGGCAGAAGGCTGTGCGCACCCGGGTGTGGACAGGGAGCTCCCATTCCTAGAGATTTGCAGAGAAAAGGGAGATGCTGGCCCAACAGTCACACCCAAGGACGCTGCCGCCTGGAGAAGCCTAGGACCTGCCCATCTCCCCCTGATGCCAGACCGACTCCCCGCGCAGGAACCAGCCCCCTCTCTGCAGGGCTGTTCCCAATCTCCATGCTCTACGGATAACAGCCTGCAAAGCAAGGCGATGACGCAACATCCACGCCTTTAGATAAGGACAAAGATTAACATTTACGTGACTTTTGCCTTCCAGCCCAATGACCACAAAAATCTGGCCCTTCCTGGAGTGAAACTTTCTGAATAGAAAGATGGCTCACTCATGCTGCTGGTCTCACCTCGAATTTCTGCCTGAGCTCCACGTTGCCTTCCTCGTCGCCTTCGGGGATCGGCACGTTGTAGTACTCGCCCTCCTCTTGGTTCAGCAGCTTGTACCTTCAGAGACACGGGGCAGAGGAGGGTGAGACCATGCTGGCACCACTGGGTTCAACAAGTCCCCCTACCCCCAGGCTCCAGTCCAGCTGGTTCTGAAATGCATTCACTGGGGAGCCAGGACCCAGGAAACTTCACACGCAGTGGTCACTCTGGACTTAAGCCAGCTCATCTCCTGAATCTCTGAAAGTGCTAATGTTTTCAGACAATTCACTTTTGGCTCACACAGACACACTCAGCCTTCCTCCTCACCATCCGCTGGCCGGCATCTTCATCAGCTCCGAGACCCCAAAGGAAAGGGACCCCATGAAGTCGTTCCGTGTGGTTCGATCCCAGTCCCAGATTTCCACGGACAGTCGCCGGTCTTTATCAGAAGGTTTTAATTTGCTACCAAAGAACACATACACAGATACAGGGTTATCTTTACTGTGGTTTAAGGGATGATACCACATGCTCGAGATCTGAACTTGAGATTAAAAAAATAGTATATTCAATTCTCTTCCTGTGGTTCTCCATCATCAACAAAGTGCCAGCCCTTCGGTAACCAAAGCTCTAGACAAGAGGTTAGCAAACCATGAGCCATGGGCAAGTCAGGCCCACTGCTTGTGTGTGTAAATAAAGTTTTATTGAAACAGTCATGGCTGTTTGTCTGGACACATTTGGCTATGGCAGCTCTGAATCTAGAACAGTACCTGCAACAGAGACTGGATGACCCATAAGGCCTAAACCATTTACTGTCCAGCCCTTCCCAGAGCAAGGCCGGATAGCCTCTGGTGTATACCCTAGACAGCTACGTCTGGGTGTGACAGACAAGCTGCTTCCTGCATTCTCATTCGCAGAGAGGGCCCCTTGCTTATGCTCAGCTGTGCTCAGAGCTTTCTTGCTCTTGACTTACTCAGGCCTCCACTCCCCAACCTTTCCTCCCTTCTTTCCCCTCTCCCATCTCTGTCTCCAAAATCTTTTCACTCCTTTCAGGCCCACATTAAATGTCGCCTTCCCCAGAAAGTCTTCCCTGCTTAGATGGAAAGATAACCTTCCCATTTCAGTGGCAACATCGGCTTCGATGGTTACGCACTTATTCCATGTTTTAAAAACTATTGTTTAAACTCTTACCTACAGCCTTACCTACCTCTTACCTACAGCCTCCTCTAACCGCCCCCCCTCAAAAAACCGAAGTCCGCCAAGAGGGAGGACTTGATTCTACATCTGAAATGTGAGAGAATTTTTTATACAGGAGTTACTGATGGTCACTTGGGGTATCGTGTATAAGTCTTGGTAAACTGAGTTTCTATCCAGCGACCAGTTTCTATCCGTCTCTAGCAGCTGTGGGAGGAGAGCCTAGGGATGAATCGATGTCTAAAGACGTTTATGACAAGCCCAGCTCATCGCTGCTCAGAACATGGAGGAGGAGGGGGTTCAGCTCACAACGTGAAGGACTCGTCCCACCGGGGGTTCAGCGTCGAGCGGATGGTCTTGGTTTTCTGTTTGCTCTCGTTCTTGGGGTCAGGAATAAGCTTCAGCTTCACGTAAGGATCTGAAAGCCCATTTGGATCCATAGGGATTAGGTTTTTCGCGTCTCGTACTGTGAAGAGAGAAGAAGAAAGATCCCAGGTTACAAAAGGAGGACAGACCTACACTGCTGAGCGTCCTGCATCAGGATCCGGCCGATCGAGAGGCATCACGACGGTGTTGAAGCGGGGGCTGTGGCTCTGACCCTCACCACGAGAGAAGCTGCCTGCTGCCACTGCCCACCACAGGCAGTGGGCCTGGGGGACCCAGCGGCCAAGCCTGGAGACTCAGCACTGGCCCGGTCCGGCAGCATCGGTGGCACCGGGGCTGCTGCCCAAACCTGGGGAAGCAGAACCTGCATCCTAACACCCTCCCCACCACCACCCCAGCCAGGAGAGCTGGTCCGCCTCCCGCCTAAGCAGCCAGCAGGCTAGCCCGCACACGGCGCCACTGGAACCCCTACAAGAGGTCGTCTCTTTCCTTTGTAGAGCTGGTGGCTTCTAGCCCGCTGTGCATGAGGATTGCACGGGAGGGGGGCTGACCCAGGGGGAAGACTCAGGAGCCTTTCCCAAGACCCTGGGTGGCCCCAGTGCCCATTCGAGATGGAGAAGCAAATGGAAACTAAAGTGGAGACAAGGCCATGTTGCCTGCAGAGGGGCAGCTCCGCGGAGCAGCTGCTGGAGGCTCCTGTGCGGGAGGGCTGATGCCAACACCTGTCAATCACCCGTCGGTCTGACGAGAAGGGACCGCAGCCAGGGGCCTTCCTCACTCTACCCCCCAGCGCAGCTAAAAGCTCTGGGGCCCCCAGTCAGCTGGACACCACGGGAACACATCTCCCTGGGCCCAGACTCTCAGCCCAGCGGCTCTCACAGCGTGGCCCCTGGACGGCAGCCTCAGCTTCACCAACCGAGTCAGAACTGGGTGGAGGCAGGGGGCTTCCAGGTGGTTCTCTGGGGAAGCTGGCAAGATCCACTGCTCCAGCCATCAACAGACTGTCAGCTTAGTGTGATTGTCAAAGGAGGAATTTAGAAGAATTTCAGAAGACGGTGCCAGTGTTGGTGGTGGGCGGTGGGGGCGGGGGACAGGTGAAAGGGGCTAAACACACTGGGTGTTCAGGTGGAGCCCTAAGGGCAGAGGTCAGAGACGAGCGCTGCTCGGGCGCCTGGAGACCCACCAAGGGCTGGCACCATCCTTGCCCGGAAGCCTTAGCACGGGAAGGTGACAGTGTGGCCATGTTCTAGTAACCTGCTCCAGTGTCTGAGGGGTGGCGAGATGACCCAGGGTGACCTGCTCCAGTGTCCGAGGGGCAGTGGGCCGGCCCAGGGTGACCTGCTCTAGTGTCCGAGGGGCGGCGGGATGACCCAGGGTGACCTGCTCCAGTGTCCGAGGGGTGGCAGGATGACCCAGGGTGACCTGCTCCAGTGTCCGAGGGGTGGCAGGATGACCCAGGGTGACCTGCTCCAGTGTCCGAGGGGTGGTGGGCCAGCCCAGGGTGACCTGCTCTAGCATCCGAGGGGCGGAAGGCCGGCCCAGGGTGACCTGCTCTAGCGTCTGAGGGGCGGAAGGCCGGCCCAGGGTGACCGGCCCAGGGTGACCTGCTCTAGCGTCCGAGGGGCGGAAGGCCGGCCCAGGGTGACCTGCTCTAGCGTCCGAGGGGCGGAAGGCCGGCCCAGGGTGACCTGCTCTAGCGTCCGAGGGGCAGAAGGCTGGCCCAGGGTGACCAGCCACAGAGCAGCCAGCCGTGTGCTCCTCACACACCACTGACTCCCTCCAGCGACTTTCCCGTAAAACAGTACCTAACCTCATGCAGCCAAGAGCAGACAGGACAGAAGCAGGTGCCCGGCTCGGCTGCCCCATGACCCGCTTCCCAGACAGACCTCCGTCCTGTTACCCCAAGTGCTGGGAACAGCAGTTCATGAGCCACTGCTGCTTCCTCTAGATCAGCCAGCAGAGGCACATTTCCTGCGGCACGGAAGGGCTGGAGAAGGAAATGTAGTCAGGTAGACACAGTGCCTTCTGCTGTTGGCGGCTTGGAAGCAGCAGAGAAGAAAAGACAGCAGGACATGAGCACGCATGACACCCTGGTTGCAGAGTCCCAGCCTCATCCCACCGCCCAAGCTCCACGGTCTTCACTGAGACAGGAGGTTCCAGGGGCCCTGACCACTGGAGAAGTGTGACCCAGGTTTTTAAGCACAACACAGAAGGTCTACTCCCCTAAAAAAGCAACCTGAGTATCACAAGAGATGACAAATTTGGGCTGAAAAATGAAGCTCTCCCTTGGAGAACGGGAGGGGCCGAAGGGCTCACTCCACCCGACTGAGAGGTGTGAGTGTGGTGGTCAGTTCAGTCCAGTTCAGCTTAGTCGCTCAGTCGTGTCCGACTCTTTATGACCCCATGGACTGCAGCATGCCAGGCCTCCCTGTCCATCACCAACTCCCCCAGAGTCCACCCAAACCCATATCCATTGAGTCGGTGATGCCATCCAACCATCTCATCCTGTCTTCCCCTTCTCCTCCTGCCCTCAATCTTTCCCAGCATCAGGGTCTTTCAAACGAGTCAGCTCTTCACATCAGGTGGCCAAAGTATTGGAGTTTCAGCTTCAACATCAGTCTCTCCAATGAACACCCAGGACTGGTCTCCTTTAGGATGGACTGGTTGGATCTCCTTGCAGTCCAAGGGACTCTCAAGAGTCTTCTCCAACACCACAGTTCAAAAGCATCAGTTATTCAGCACTCAGCCTTCATTCTCAGGGGTGCGATTCTAAAATCATTCAGTGGTTGGGGTGTTCTGGTTGCCAAGTAATCTCTACGGCAGGGCCTCAGGGACCAGCTGACATCAGCCTAAGAAGCGACAGGCTGGTGCCTGGACCCCATGAGACGACATGTCACCGAGACTCGGGCCCGAGAGCATCCGGTGCTCCTGGCCCAGGAGGCCACGGGCGCTGTGCCTACGCACGCGCAGGAGCGATGCTTTGTGTGCGACGCTAATTCTAAGACAAACGGCGCCGGGAAAACACAGGGAGAAGAGACAGCTGCCGTGGGTGTACCGCGAGCGGGGTAATTGTGCTCGAAGGCAGGGATTTTTTTAAGATCACAAAAACAAATCCTGGAATGAGGGTAAATGACATTCGACAAAATAGCATGATGTGCGTCCAAACCGGTTCGGTCCCCCCTGCCCCGCCCCGCCGATAACCTCTGAAAGATCCCTTGTGTGCACCACGAGAGCCTGGTGGGTGGGCTGTATTTTCATTTTATTTTCTTTATTTGCCCAATAAGCACCCACTAGTCTCATGCTGGAGAAGCACAGTGAATGGAGTGAGAGGGGAGCTTTGGTCCATAAGATGTTGAGGTCTGGTGGCGAGGCAGGCTCCTCCAACCCCGCCCGCCCCCACAGTGAGTGGGGTGCGGGGAAGAACGTCCTGCCTTGGAGGAGGGCAGGGATGACCTCCAGCTTTCCCTGCTCCCACCATCAGGACGCAGGCATCCTTGTCCAGCAGGATCAGCTTCCCGTGGCTGCTGGGACACGTGACTACAAACTCGGTGGCTTAAAATAACAGAGATTTATTCCCACAGGTCTGGAGGCCAATGTCAGAATCACCGGGATAAAACCAAGGTGTTGGAAACCTGCTGTACAGCAGAGGGAACTCTGCTCCACGCTGTGTGCCAGCCTGGATGGGAGGGAGTTTGGGGGAGAATGGACACATATATATGGATGGCTGAGTCCCTGCACTGTGCATCTGAAGCATCACATTGTTAATCGGCCAAACCTCAATACAGAACGGTTTTAGTGTTAAAGAAATAAAACTAAAATTGGAAAAAAAAAAACAACAAACTCAAGGTGCTGGCAGGACCACGTTCTGGCCGGAGGCTCCAGGGAAGAAGCTGCCCCTGCGTCTCGCAGCCTCACCAGGCTGGCGGCCACGTCGCTCCGGCCTCTGCTCAGCCCCCAGGCCGCCCCTCCTGTGTGTCAGAGCCCCCACCACACCTCTCTCATCAGGACACTGGTGACGGGACTGAGGGTCCACCTGGTGTTAACCGGGAACGTCCGCCCTCCTCTGGATTCGTCCCTTCAGCACGTCGGCCAAGACCCTTGGGTCAAACAAGATGACTCTCAGAGCCCCCGGGGCTCGGCCCTCACTGCCCCAAATGGGCCTCCCCGCGCGGGCCAGGAGGACGCCATGTCCCTGAGGCCTGTCCCCGCCACGCCTTTAGCTCCTCTGACGATGCTGCGAGAGGAGGAGCCGCGTCTTGGGGGAGGGGGTTTGGCTCCAGGAGCCAGGACTCCCGCAAACGCAGCCGGTGGGGGACGCGGGCTGCTTCCGGAACAGGAGGGTTCACCCAGCATCCCTGGCACGAGACGCTGAGGGGGCGGCCAAGCTGTCTAGCAGTGGGCGCGGCGCCCGGGGTGGGGCGGTTCTGAGTCAAGCCTCTCCAGCCATCAGAGAGACGAGCCCTGGCCAGCATGGGGGTCGCGGGAGGGGTCGACGGGCAAGCTCGGGCCCGGGAAAGGTCAGAACCAGCCAGGTCCCAGGCCGGCGGGCGGCTCAGGTCACCTGGTAGGCAGGGCCCGGGCTGCCTTGACTGGCACCAGGGCCGGGCACAGAGGGCAAAGCGCCCGGGTCCCCTCCCAGCGCCCACAGGTGTCCACACTGCCGGGCGACAGGGCCCCTGAGGGCGCTCTGGGCAGAGTCCTCCTCCTCTTTTAAGCCATGAGCTCCTGGAGCACTGGCCTACGGTTTCTATGACAACCTTTGGGCACCTACAGGCCCCGGGCTGTGTGCCTTCAGCGCCTGGCTCTCAAGGATGGAGGGACCCTCCTTTCTCCACGCCCTTCAGGACCAGTGTCTACACAGGAGGGAGCATCCCCCTGCAGGTGGGCAGGGGTCTAGGGCGGCCCCCTCGATAGGCAGTGAGGACTGGCCAGGGCAGCTCCTAGATGGGAGGCCTTTGAGGGGAGGGCTGCCCACTGGGCCCCCAGTTCTCCATGAGCATGTGGGTACCCCAAGGGGACAGGCTCGATCTGGCGGAAGGAGCGATGGAGCCAGAGGTGGTGGGGAGCCGAGGATGGGGGCTCACAGGCCTGGTCACCAGTAGGTGATCGAGGAGACGCTAAGTCACATCACTGTGACTTTAGAACAGAGAGAATTTCTGAGGCTTGAGTGACATTATGTCTTGGAGGCGCCCAACCTAGAAACGAGGGCAACAGCCTGTGTGCTCTGCTACTGAAACGTTCTGTCTCGTTCTGGGGATGCTCCACGCCCGGTTCCACACGCACCCAGGGATGCGGCCTGGCCCCGATGGGCTGATTACTGAACGTGTCAAACAGTTAACCGCACCCTACACAGCGTGCTCGGTACTTGCCTGGTCCCGATGCTCAGCCCCCACCGGGGAGCCCCCGCTCTGATGCTGATGACTGAATCCCTGCTGCCGAATGCAGCTCATGACACAAGCTTGGGAGCCGCGTCCTGACCCCTGAACCTCCACGCCCCTCCACCTATCTGGCACCCTGTCCCGTCCTTGGCCAGCAGGGACCTGCCCCTTCCCCAGCCCTCCCGGGGCTTCAGCCTGGACCTTGGTGCCAGACCCATTGTCTCCAACCTCCCCTCCGCGCTTGCCTGGCCCACTGGAGCTTCAAGTCTAGAGACTCAGAGCAACTTGAGAGCAGGGGCAGCTCCAGGCCCCACCTGGTGGGCGTCTCCCCGCACCTGGTCCAGACCTATGAGAGATCCAGAGATTCTCTGGGCTGAGACGCTACAGCTGACTGGAGAGGTGGTGAACGCCGTGTCTCCAGCTGCAGTTCATAAAGCGTCCATTCGGAGGGACTCTCGGACAAGGAAAAGCCTCACAGGCATTCTCAGTGGAGAATAAAGTCGGGTCCAGAGCAGGCGGTATGTTTTGGAAAATGTTAACTGCTCAGAAGGAAGGGTCACTGGGCCCACAGAGGTTTAAAGGACACGACGCGGCCCCAGCTTTCAGGGGAAACAAGCCGGAAAGGACCCCTCTCACTTGGGGAAGGGAAGTCCCATACGGAACTCCTCTGGATTTCGGGAATAAAATGCAAGGCGGCATTGGCCACAGGAGCGATTTTGACTGAGTAACGATGGACCAGGACTCGGAGAACAGCCTGGGCCCCTGGCGCTGTCTCTCTGCTCCATCTGATCTGATTGCACGTGTTGTCTGCTTGTACTGTCTGTATTGAAACCTCCAGAATTCTGGATTTGATCTGCTCCATGTCCTGTGGCTCAGTGGTAAAAGAACCCGCCTGCAAGGCAGGAGCCACAGGATACCTGGGTTTGATCTCTGGGTTGGAAAGATCTCTTGGAGGAGGAAATGGCAACCCACTCCAGTATTCTTGCCTCAGAATCCTATGGACAGAGGATCCTGGTGGGCTACCATCCATGGAGTTGCAAAGAGTCGGACACAACTGAAGCCACTTAGTCACATGCACATGTTAAGAATATGCGGCCCATACATTTCATCATCTTTGCTTCCTTTATGGCCAAAGACACAGGTGAGGAATGTAAGCAAGAGGAACGTCCACCTGCTCAGCCCCCCCCGCCCCACTCCAGAGCTGGGGCTGATTCACTTAATGCTCTGTCTCACTGGCAAGGCCAATGCTTTGATGATAAGAATGTAATTTCTGTCCCAGGAAATCCAGTGCCATCCACAGACCAGAAAAAACCCGAGTCAGCAACTCTACCACCAAAATCCCATGAACGAATGAAAGAGAACTTACGAGAATTTGGTCTGAGATGAGAAAAAGCAACTTTTGGTCCTTGAACAAGAATCATAAATGTTTCACTACTTTTTCTCTTCCAGTTAGTGGAAAATAACAATTTTTATTAAACTTCTATGACCTTAAAGTTGCAAGAGGAAATGGAATCTGGTTGTTGGAGAAATGATATTTTCCAGGTTATGGGAGCCCAGATGATTCTGTATAAACAACAAGAAACTCTTAAGAAAGACTTCTTTTTCTTATTATGAGAGGAATGGATATACTCGTCATTCAAAAACTAAAACACATAAAAGCATTAAGAAGAAAAGGAAAACCACCTAAGCTCCTGCTGTAAGAGAACTGCTCTTACCACCGGGCTCTTTGCTCTGTGCTTATCTGCACCAAAACATTTATTCTTATATGCGGGGAGCCGGTGAGGCATTCCACTCGTGACAAAGGTCATGAGGAAGGAGGCTCGGCATACGCAAAGGCGGGATCGAGCCTCAGGAGTCCCCCGGATATTCTCGAGCATTTTCCCCCAAAAAACCAGAGTCTGCCTACTTTATTGCTTTGTGCTCTCACCTCTGACTTTACTGGGGGCTGTCCCCTACCACCATCTCTCTCTCTCTCTGTGTCAAAGAGTTAACTTACAGCTCCAATTAATAAAGTTCCTGGGCAATTAGGAGTGTTTAAATCCAAACCCCTCTGATGGCTCTCTAACTCGCCTGACAAGTTTACCCGGACTCCTGCAGCTATGCATACGATTGTTTACAGTCTCCCAGCCTCGAGAGGCATGGGAAGCTTAAGATATTCAAATAGCTTAGAGCCTCTCAAAGAGTTAAAAACTGTCAGAATAAACTAGTAAAGGATTTCATTGATGAGTCAATGCTTGTTGCCAAGTTTTCACATCCCCTGAATTGTATCCTTGAATATGTATCAATTAATAGTGGGTATGTAGAAAAAATAAGTAGTGGCCTTGGTGTTAGTAACTTTAGACCCTTAAGGTAATAAATTCTTTCTTTGTTGTAAACCCATTACACATCCGCCCTATAGGAATGCAATTTTATCTTTGGAAGATGGTGCCAAACCTTGAAATAATTACTCTTAGAGAAAGTAAGTCTTTGTTGATAAGTCCTTGTCAAGAGTCATAAAATGTTAGTAGGCCTTCTGGCCAGAAGATGATGTAAATCACCTAAACCATTTGTATACGATACATTTGCAGGAAAGGAACCTTGGTTTTTGATAAGAATCAAAGACTGCTGACTTTGCATCCCCTATTATCCTCTATGTGTAACTTAGGGTATAAAAGCCCCTGTTAAAAATAAAGCTATGGGCCTTGTTTACCAGCGCTTGGTCTCCCCATGTCATTCTTCCTTTTAACTTCCAGCTGAGTCTCCATCTGGAGCGCGGAACCCACCACGCTTACTAACCATGCCTGGGCTTCTAAGACCCACTCGAGAAGGAGTCTAGGGTGAGACACCTTCCGCTATTCGAGAGGGCGCCTGCGGCCTACGTAAGTGGTGCAAACTTCTTGTCTTGAAGTTTTATTGGTCTCCCGCGTAAACCAAGCTACTCAGCTTCTTTTCTCCACTGAATTTTCCTACTGAGCTATCCTCATTCTATTGTTCTCTATATCTCTAATTAGCATATAAATAGTCGCCTAGGCCGTCTCTCCTTCGAATACCCTGGATCAGCCGGGGCTGGTCCCCAGCACTTATAGAGCCCATGTCTAGGAACAGAGGAGCTTTTTGTTGGTTTTGTTCCGGTTTTTAAATTTCTTTTGGCCACACCACACGGCTTATAGGATCTTAGTTCCCTGACCAGGGATTGAACCTGGGCCCTTGGCAGAGAAAGCACGGAGTCCTACCCGCGGGACGGCCAGGGAACTCCCTAAGAACACAGCGTAGGAACCCGCCTTTATGACACAACAAGGTATGTTTTGAAAGCATTTTGAAAGGCTCTCGTCCCATTTTTTATCTATCTCATGATCTATTTTATCCATTCCCTGTCTCAGCCATCTATGTAGATTAAAATTCTTCCCCTTTGTGTAATCACATGGCAACGGGTCATCTTCCCGTGTCAACATCCATCTGAAATTCTGTTTTGCCTCAGGATACACATTATTATTAGAAGTGGACCGGAGCGGGTAAAATCATTCATGACTCTGATGTGCATTGCCAAATAACTCCCCCAGAAGTCATATCAAAGTTTTATGAAGGGTGTGGGGATAAAACTTAAAAATAACCTTGTATTTGTGGCTTCCTTGATTATTTTTGAGGCTTAACTATTTCCCCCCTGCTATGTCAGTGTTTCTTTTTCTTTGATTTCGTCCTTGTCCAAGTTCCCTATAGGGTGGTAAAGCATTTTCCTACCAGGTCACAAGAGCTCTTTAGATGTACTGCTGCTACTGCTAAGTCGCTTCAGTCGTGTCCGACTCTGTGCGACCTCACAGAGGGCAGCCCACCAGGCTCCCCCGTCCCTGGGATTCTCCAGGCAAGAACACTGGAGTGGGTTGTCATTTCCTCCTCCAATGCATGAAAGTGAAAGTGAAGTCGCTCAGTCGTGTCTGACTCTTAGCGACACCATGGACTGCATCCTACCAGGCTCCTCCAACCATGGAATTTGCCAGGCAAGAGTGCTGGAGTGGTGTGCCATTGCCTTCTCCCTCTTTAGATGTAAAGGAATGACAAAGGCCCTTTGTCTCGTATGCTGCAAACTTCATTTAGATTTCACTCCCCATGCTTCCAGCAACACAGCAGCTCAAGTCTTTATACAGCTAAGTCTGTCAAGCATTTCCTTTTTTACTTCTTCTATTTCTTTTACATTCAGAAAATCCTTGCCTTTCCCGAGATTAGCCAAATATTCACTTAAGTTTTCTTCAATTATTCTTTTTTTTTTTTTTTAATACATTTAACTTTTAAATCCATTGGAAATTTATTTTGGTGTACAGTGTGAGTTTTCCTTATTTTTTTCTTCCAAATGTTTAGACAACTCTCTGAACAACATTCTGAAATGAGCCATCTTTTCTCCATTCAGTCACGTGGCTTCTGCTCTGTTGATCAGAGGCCGTTTCTCTTGTCATATTCAACTCTGCTAATTCTTGCAAAAAGCCTGTACTTTTTTTTTTTTTTTTTGCCATGTGGCATCTAGTTCCCTGACCAGGGATTGAACCCGAGCCCCCTGCACTGGGAGCCCAGAGTCGTAACCACTGGGCTGCCAGAGGAGCCCATGCCTGCACTTAACCTGTTGTGACACAGCCTTGGGCATCTAGGGGCACGGTGTCCTGACTGAGGGCGAGTCCTCTTCAGCTGCCCTTTTCCTGTTCACCGGGTAAACTTCCGTCCCTTCTTATTCTCCGTGTTCACGGTTACTCAGAGCAACAAGGTGATGGCCCAGAGAGGAACTCGATGAGAGCCAGAACTTGGTCTGGGGACCCGGCTCCTCGAAAGGAGGGGTCAAGCCTGAGTCACTGGGTTGGGGGGCATGGAAGGCAGCCCCCCGCGCCTTCCCCAGCCACCCCCTCCATCTGATGACTTCCCCTCCATCTGGGCTGAAAATAGACTGAGCTGAGCTGAAAATAACCAAGGAGATTAAATTAAATTAAGTCGGGCCTGGCTCCCAGGCAGCTGCTAATAAAACCATAAGCAGCCACATCAGTGCGGCAGAGATGGAGGTGTTTACTGCTCCTCTCTCTCTTCACCCGGAAGCAGCTGAACCCTCGAGAGACCAGGCCCAGTGAAACCAGCCTCCTCGCCGTCACCTTTACCCAAGGCTTTGAGCAGGATTTGCTCTTGCTGGCTCGTCCGGGGAAGCCCTGTGTTCAGGAGGCCTTTGCAGGGCTCCCCGAGCAGGAATTCAATGCTGAGCATCACCCATGACGCCTGCTTGGCCAGCAACGGTCCTGCACGTGCCAGCAGGAGAGGGCCCTGCCGTCCACAGGGTGGTCCCATCACCAGAGGGATCAGCGATGCACCCACACACTCCTGGTCCCCAGAAATGGTCTCAAAATGATGCTCTCAGGGACGTGTCCCTCAGGGGCTACTGGGGGGCTCGGATCACTATTTGTTTCTGGAACACAAGAGCCTTAGGAGACAAAGGCCTTAGTAACAAGCCATCTCCCCAAGGCCCTTCCATCTGTGTTACCACCACGGTCTTTAATCTGAGAATATGAAGCTGAAGATAAACATTAGCTAGACTGCCCAGGTCAGGGGTATGAGCTTTTCAGCTGTCAGACCCTCTGGTCGTCTCTGCCACAGTTGAAAAAACAAACCTCGATGCTCTCACTACCTTTGGGATCATTCTCCAACTGAGCCCATCTGTCAACACTTTGGAACTTCCCAAGGCGACCACATGCATCGAGCCTACTTGAGGCTAAATTAATTCCGAAAAAAAGGCAAGACTAGGGGCCAAGGATCTTGGATGAAAAACTTTTAATCCGGCAAAATAACCAAGCTCTTCATACACCCCTGAGCCATGGCGCCTCTACCACCACCATCTTGGCACAGCAGTGAGGTAGGCGGAGGTTAAATGGGAGGGAGGCCAGAGAGGCAGCGCCCTCAGTCCAGAGATGCAGGCGGGAAGGGTCTGCGCCCCACGGGGCTCTAGGAGGTGGGCATCTGGGGTCTAAGGGCTCGGAGAGGGCCAGGTGAGGGCACCTGCTGCCCGAGGGAAGTTGCCACGGTTTACATACCAAGCAGGAGACATGTTATTTTCCTGACCGTGGGGGGAGCCTGATGGGCTGACTCGCAGGGAAAATGTACCTTGTTTTTCTTTCCTCGGCTGGAGGGAAGCCAGGTAGCTTGGTATTTCTCAGAGAGAAGCTAAGACTCGGAGGCATTGTTAGCGCGTCCCCAGCTGTTCGCTCTCGCAGCTGGAACTCTTCCTGAAAGCAAAGCCGTGGGGGTGAGAGGGGCAGAGCTGCCAGGACCCAGAGAGCCGCTCGGCCTCCAGACCGTGCTGCCAAGCAGCCCACAGTGCGGGCGAGGGAGCTCCATCTGGGTCTCCAGCCCCAAGCACAGGTCTCTATGCTTCCTGGGCCACTCGTCCTACATCCTGAGGGGGCCGATTCAGAGGGTACCAGCGTCACAGGATCTCCTGTCCATCAGGACTGCGGACACACCGCCCGGAGCGCTGCTCTACGGCTTCCGGATAAAAGGGGTGAATAACGTCTGGGCTGGCGGGGTTGGACAAACACGGCTGAGTCCAGACTTTTTCTTTATCCTTGCCTGTCCCTGGAGACCAGCCAGGCTGGGAATACGTTCATCTGTTCCAAAGGGACTTGTGAGTCATGAACAAGTTTCAAACCGAACCCTAGACATCGTCTCTGCTCTTCAGTGATTTCACACACAGGCAACAAGGTCAAAGGAAAAGGCCTCAAAGCCGAAGACCCTGTTCTCACCCCCATCCCACCCCTGACCACCTTTCTGCACGACCCTGGCTGATGAAGTGTGGCGTTCTGTTTGCTCAGCATCAGCCCTGTTCCCGCACACATCGACTGCCCTCCGATAAGCCCCGCCCGGCAGCCAGGGTCCAGGGCGCAGAGGGGGCGCTTAACCCAACACGAGCCAACACAGCCTTCCCTGGGGCCACGGATTCACACCTGACGCTGCAGGAGAGACGGAGCTGTCAGAGGCAGACGTGGGCCGCGCTTCCCGCAGAGCAGAGGCAGCCTAGCTTGCCGTGAAAAAGACAAAAGCAGCAGCTGGAGAAGGACGGGTGAGCAGGGCCCGCCCCTACCTCCGGCGTCCCCGGGGCCCCAGGGCGCCCCCGCCCACGAGCTACGCAAGAGACCCAATTTCTCGGGGGGAATCTCTCCTTTCTAAGAGTGGGTTGGAATTGAGTTTTGTCCTTCACAACCCAAAACCCGACCGAATAGTCCCACTCCCTCTCTAAGCCTTGGTTTTTATAGACAAAACATAAAAGGCTGGACCACAGCCGTGCCTTTCAAACTCTGCTCCTCGGAGCCTCTGCCTGGGCCATGGGGGTGGATGGGGGCCCTCCTCTCCTTTGACCCAAGCACTTCTGTTAGCGGGAACGTCCACCACGGCAAACAAGACGTCCCTTGAAGGCATCTGCTGTTCAGACTTGGCTGAACTTGTTCCTGCTGTTGTTCAGCCACTAGGTCGGATCCAATACTTTGCAACCCCGGGGACCGCAGCACACCAGGCTTCCCAGTCCTCCACTATCTCCTTGAGCTTGCTCACACTCACGTCCGTTGAGTCAGTGATGCCATCCAACCATCCCATTCTCTGTCTTCCCCTTCGCCTCCAGCCCTCAATCTTTCCCAGCACCAGGGTCTTTACCAGTGAGTCAGCTCTTTGTATCACATCACTTTTATGATCCTATAAACATAAGTTCCTGTATCCTTCCTTAATGGAGTGTTACTCATTTGATGTATGCCAAGGAATTTTTCTTTTTTCAAAAATAAACTGGCATCCTTCAGGAGCTTGAGGTTCTGAGCGTCATCAAGGGTCCCTGTCTCTCGGGGCGGGGGCTGAGAGGGCGTCTGGGGTCGGGCGGGGTGGTGGCGTGTGAGTGGGAGGTCGTGAGGCTGCACAGGGCTGACAGGAACCCACCAGCACATGCTCCCTCTGGGCTTCTGGGCTCCTCTGCGTGTGATCGCCCAGGCCACCCATGAGATGTGAAGGACAGCCAAAACAATCCCCGTGTCCTGCAGCCCTAGTCCCAGCCGTGGACGCCCAGCTGCAGAGAGACTTCCCCAAGGGGAAGAGCTGCCAGTGAGCGAGTTTTCCAGAACAAGAGACCCCCGACCCCCCCACCCCCACCCCACCCCGGCTGTTGAGCAAAGCCTGCATTTCCTTCCATGACATCCCCGGCCCAGCGGGTCTAAGCTGGCAAACCCACACTTCCTCTCCATGACTTTCCCCACAGCAGCCCGCCTCGAAAACTTTTATAGGAACTTTGCCTTGCATCTGTTCTCGCTTCATTATTATGGGGAAAGAAGGCCTGCTTTGATTTTAAAAGGGACCCTGACTGTCTTTAATTAACCACAAACCCTGCGCTAATTACCCAGGAGGGTGGGTGGCAGCTACAGGGGCTGTTCTCCTCGGGAAGGCGGGTCCCCGGGTGCCTGGGAGCGAGCTTCCCGCAGGTGGCCCTGCCCCTCGCTATTCTACTGGGATGTTTTAGGACAGCCCCAGGAGCCAAATCTCGGCCTTCTCAGGAAATCTGTGTTCTTTCACAGCGGAGGGAGGTGCCTGGAAGTTGAGCTGAACCCACTCAGGTTTCTCAGCCCCATTTCGATGCCGATGCCTGGAGCACGCGCACACCACTGGCTGCAGAGTCCATCACACGTGGGGAAACGTGGGCTCATCAGAATAGGCTAAGATTGGACCAAAGACAGGATCTGCTTCTCAAGCTTCTTGGTGGAGCATTCCCACCACCCACTCATGAAGATTCACTGAATCAAGAGAGGAGAAGTCTCCACATTTGGGGACATTTCCAGAGGGGAGCCAAATGACTCCTCAGTACGGGGTACTGAATTTTCCCAACCTTCCGGTGCAGAACCAGAAGGGACATTCCTCTCCCATCCTGATCCTCATAACATCTCTGCCCATTAAAGAGTTAAAAGAACGTTTCAGTGGAAGTGATTAAAACGACATCACTTTCAAGCCTCTAAGAGACTCCTCACTTGGCTAAGGCATTTATTTTCTAGAAGATGATCAAGTTGCTCCCAATAATTTCATGGCAATTAATCTTGTGCTTAAATGATAATCCTATAATTAAAAGCAATTAAAATCCGGCACAAGAATGATCGGCTCGGTCAGGGTCAACGTCCCCTGTATGCTACAGGGCTGGCCTTGAAAGAGGCCCCACAAATAATTTGTTTCTCCTCTTCCTGGGGACGCAGGCGTTCAAAGCCCATCTTTAAAAATGCTTCTTTGTGGCAGGAGTCACTGAAGTCAAAGCGGAAGCAGGGCTGAGGCTCCTACAAAGAATTCTATAAAGGGACTGGAGGTCGTCTCGAGCAGGAGAAAGAAGCTGTGTCACTCTGAGCTTGGAGACTG
This sequence comes from Bos javanicus, assembly GCF_032452875.1. Classification (NCBI taxonomy): domain Eukaryota; kingdom Metazoa; phylum Chordata; class Mammalia; order Artiodactyla; family Bovidae; genus Bos; species Bos javanicus. The sequence goes on along the minus strand of NC_083886.1, from coordinate 64,477,877 downwards.
GGGTGTTTACAACAGAGGCAAACGGTGCCTTAAGGAAATGACACTGGCGACCCTTGCCCCAGCCTGGCCGTGGTGCTGCCCACAAGCACCCAGAGTGCTCAGCGTGGAAAGCTGGGTCTGAGTCACTGCCCACAGAGCCCTGCAGGAGTGACCGTCCACAGGAAGCACCCAGCAGCCGGTGGACACTGGGCGGTTAGCTCTGCCACTGTGGGAGGTCAGGACGAGGACCACGGTCAGGCTGTAAGCAATGACGCGTCTCTTGGAGAAGATGCGACCACTTCTTGGTGGATGTATGTTTCTCTGAAGGATCCCAGAAGTCATGTGGCTTTATGAAATAGGCTAAAATGGGATCCCTTCTGTGTGATTCAGACGGAAGGCTAAGATGGCAAGACTCGCTCAGATTTGGGATGCAGGAGCACAGTGTAACGCTGAGTCCTCTCTGGGACTTCCCTGCTGGTTCAGGGATAAAGAAGCCATCTTCCAATGCAGGGGCTGTGGTTGGGGAACTAAGCTCTCTTGGGCCGCAGGGCAGCTAAGGCCACAACAGAGAAGCCTGTGCACCACAGCGGAGACCCAGCACAACCAGAGAAGAGCAGAGTCGTTCTTCTCAATGCTCTGCCCACTGGGACCTTCCATCACCATCAGCATTTACTCAATACATCTCAGGCACAGATTCAAGACATTGGGAATGGGAGATAAGATGCCATCTCTGACCTCAAAGGGCTAATGGTCTGGCCAGGGGAGATGAGCACATAAGTAGTAATAAACGCACAGCCACGTGGCAGATGGTGTCAAGGGCGTGAGGAGAAAGCAGCCCATCTTAGGCAGAGCATGAAGCGTTCGGAGGGGCCTCACAGAGACAACCGCGCGGAGTGTGGGTGATGCTCCTGACGGAGCGGGGTGCACTGCCCCACCTGTGTGGGCTCAGTCCTGGAACTCTCTGTGACCCTGTGGACTGTAGCCCGCCAGGCCCCTCTGTCCACGGGGTTTCCCAGAAAACTGGAGTGGTTGCCATCTCCTCCTCCAGTGGATCTTCCCGGTCCAGGGATGGAACCCACGTCTCTAGAGTGCCCTGCACTGGCAGGCGGGTTCTTTACGACTGAGCCACTTGGAGCAGCCCATGAACAGCACAACAGAGGTGAGCGGGTGGAACCAGCCTGCCCCTGGGAAGGGCACAGAGCTCTTCTCCTCAGTGAGAACTCTGAGTGTCAGGGGTGGCGGGGGCGGAAGGGACATGCCTGGGGAGGGGGCTACCAGCTGCCGACGGGGTCACACAGGCGTGGGCATCGGGACGTGGGAATGTCCAGTCGGGAAGAACAGAGGATAAAGGAGTCACTGAAAAGATGCCGGCCGTCTCCCGGAAGCAACGCGTCTGAACCGGCCAACATGCGAGCATCTTCCGGACACGCAGGCCGAGGTGTTTTCAGCTTCAAGGCCGTTCCCGTCTGCCTTCGCAGAGGGGCGCTGGACGTCAAGCACTGGCCCAGCCTGAGGTGGGTTCTTCCAAGATTGAGACTCACTCGAGAACACGTCAGCATCCTCTCAACCAACACGAAAACTGATCAAGTTCGCCCTCGATGCTAAAACCATCGGTGAAAGGCTGCTGGTCTCCAAACACAACACCCAGATGCCTTGTTAATCGCAAATGTTGAGAGTTACTGAGAAGTGGAGGGATCTGATGGGAACACGGAAACTGGGTGATCAAAGGTGTTATAGCTCACTGATGACGGTCAATCTGGACGCACCCGAATAAGCAGCTGCCTGAGCCTGCCCTCCGCAGCCCAAACCAGGACCAGCACACGGGCTCTGTCCCCTCCTGCGCCCCTGAGCTGCATTTAATCCCACAGCCAAGCTTTTATTTAAGAGAAATGACCTCCAGCTAATGCCTTTTCCTTTCAGCGAGCGGCTGGGTGCAGCTCCTCCCCGCTGGCAGCCCCAGACGGCAGTCCCATCGCACAGGCCTTCTGGGCGCTGTGGAAAGCTCCCGCACAGAGCCTCCAAGCGACAGAGGGGCTGCCCGCCCGTCCCCGCCCCTGGCATCCACAAAAATTCAAGGGTCACCGTGAACCTCGGGGTCACCCCTGGAGTTCAGGGGAGGAGACTGATGCTCTGTCCTTGTGAAAAAACGAGCCACTCGGACCGTAAACGTTCCTGTCTGAGAAAGAAGCATTTAACTCGGAGCTCTTGCTCTGTGACGCCTAAGACCCGGGCATGCGAAACGGTAGTGACTGTAGCCCTAAGTCCATGAATACAGAAAATAATTCCCCTCGAGGCCGAGCACGTTGGACTCCCTGACACCTGGGCCGGGGTCGAGCCCTGCACACCCTGAGCCAATCACAGCCCGCATCCTCACGTGGCAGCCTCTCCCACCTGTCCTCCCGGGGCCTCTAGGAAGCCACCTGCAGCTTCCTGGGAGCGGGCGAGGGGCCGCCCTAAGGGCCTCTGTGCTTACAGGCACGTCCCTTTCATTCTCTTCCTTGCCTTAATGCCCCCCCCCCAAGACCACACACCCCACGATAAGCTCTACATCCTCCTCATCTCAGCATCCCCAGGGGCCTGGCAGAGAGCCTGACGCCGGCTCATAAACGGGTGACAGACGGTGGATCAGAGTGATTATTACGCAAAGCTGAGTCTCGCTGCTCCGACTGCCCCGACCGCCCCATTAAAAGGTGGAAGGACACAGAGCGTATGTAGAATGTTGTTATTTAAATCAACAACCTGATGGCAGGTCCCCACACAGTTCTAGAAGGTTCTTGGAGGATGCAACCTTGCAGCCGCCAGCAGCCTCACATCCTCACGCTTGCAGGAAGCTCTCCCCCTCCCCTGGAGCCCGATTAGAACCTCCATCTCCACGCGGAACTAACAAACGAAGTATCTGAGAAAATCAGACTCTTCTGCAGGACAGTCTATTCGGGGAGATGTGTTCCTGAAACAGCTGTAAAGCCTGCGATGTTTTTTCCATTTATTTACAACATTAAATTGAAAATTCGTCCCCATGAGGGATTTGTTTTTTCTTTACCACTCCTCCAAACCAAATAAAAAGCACAAAGGAATGTAGGAAACCTATTAAAATCACATATTAAAAGAAAAAAATGACACTGTTCAGATAACATCGCACCACTGCCCAAAGGCAAGAAGTAAAAATACACCAGGAAGTGGACGCCTTTCCCATAAATACTGCACCAATCTCTAAAGGACCCTGATCTCTGATTTCCAAAGGGCAATTTCCATCCCACTAGTCCCTTGGGAGTTTCTATTTTACTTTGGGAATGATTTTTAAACTGGGTGAGTCTGCACATGTCAAATGGAGCTAATCTAATCTTTAACACGAGTGCTTACGGTCTACGAGCATGGCCCCAGAAGCCACCCGTGTGCACCATGAGCTCGGCTCGTCGTGGGTCATCACTGATATCTGTGTTCTCACTGTGTGTGCTGTGTGTGCGTGCTCAGTCGTGTCTGACCCTTTGCGACCCCACGGACTGCAGCACACCAGGCTTCCCTGTCCTTCACCATCTCCTGAAGTTTGCTCAAACTCATGTCCATTGAGTCGATGATGCCATCCAACCATCTCATCCTCTGTTGTCCCCTTCCCCTCCTGCCTTCAATCTTTCCCAGCATCAGGGTCTTTTCCAATGAGTCAGCTCTTCATATCAGGTGACCAAAGAACTGGAGCTTCAGCTTCAGCATCAGTCCTTCCAATGAATATTTAAGGTTGACTTCCTTTAGGATGGACTGGTTGGATCTCCTTGCAGTCCAAGGGACTCTCAAGAGTCTTCTCCAACACCACAGTTTAAAAATATCAATTTTTCAGTGCTCAGTCTTCCTGATGGTCCAGCTCTCACATCCATACATGACCCCTGGAAAAGCCAAGGCTGGCTAATCCCGTCACCTCCCCTCGCCCGCTCCTGCGCTCTTCCCTCTGGCCTCTCAAACACCCCCGTCCTTCGGCCTCCTCCAGGGACGTCAGTCCCACGTTTAGAGCTTCCATTGCCTCAGAGAACCTGCGGGGTGCTGATGTGGGTTGAGCAAACATTCATGGCTTGCTGTTTATCCCAAAGAGACTGTTTAATTGACGAGAGACGTGGGAGGGCCTCGGCCTTTGGGTTCGGGAGTCAGACCTGGGCTCAGGCTCCAGCACCGCCACTTCCCGCCTCGTCCCGCGGCTTCCTGCCCCTCTGAGCTCAGAGAACAGTGCTCGGTGGCTGCGTGCTGTGGGTGTCCGTGAAGCGGGGGCTGGAAGGCTCAGCATGGAGAAAGGCCCGGTCCTGTGGACAGTGGGCACCCAGGCAGGACGCAGGACGCAGCTGAGTGAGTGAGACCGCCTGTGACCGCCTGTCACGACCGTGGGCCTGATCTGCTGGGTGGGGGGGTCCGGGCAGGTGAGGCGAGGGGCGGGCACCCCGGAAGCGGCCCGTCTGGGCGGCTTCTGTCCTGGGCGGGGAAGCCGGACCCCTTCTCTTGGCTCCCGTTTTCTTCCTGGCGTGTAGCCGCTTACGGCGTTGTGCTGGTCTCCGCCCTACAACAACGTGAGCCCGTTGTTGGAGCACGTCTACCCCCGCCGTCCTGGGAGCACGTCTACCCCCGCCGTCCTGGGAGCACGTCTACCCCCGCCCTCCTGGGAGCACGTCTACCCCCGCCCTCCTGGGCGTCCCTCCACCGCGTCCTGCCCCTACCTAACCCTGCGCAGAGCACCGCGCCCAGCTCCCCGTGCCTACAGCAGCTCCCCGCTGGCGGGCTATCTTGCACGTGGCGATGTGTGTGCTTCAGGGCTACTCTCCCTTCGCCCCACCCTCTCCTCCCCGCGCTGCGCCCACAAGTCTCGCCGCTATGTCTGTGTGCCTAGTCCTACCTTACGAATAGGTCCCTCAACACCATTTTTCCAGGTTTCATACACGTATGTGTTATACACAATATCTGATTTCACTCCTTGACTCTTTAAAACATTTCCATTGACTAACCTGTGGTTCACACATTTATCAGGAACTATTAAAAATGTGACGACTTTGATACTTGGACTCTGGGTTGGGAGCTGCTGGGTGAAGGATGTGGGGAACTCTGTGCTATTTGCTTTTGTGACTTTTTTTTTGGTACCGCAAGTGCTGCTAGTCACCATTTATTATTTATACTTCCGTTCTCCTTGAAGCCAGGCTAATTCTGATTCTGAACATCTAAAATTACTCTACAAATTTTAAAGAAATGATTACTAATTAGTTATTTCCCTTAGTTTGGCATTCTATATTTAGGCCTGAATTTCCTGCACACAAATAACTACTGTGTTTTTCAATCAGATTTGCTGTGGACGGAATGTTTGTGCCCCCACGTTTGTACGCCGAGGCCCTGACCCCTGGGGATGGTGTAGGGACGGGGCCTTGGGGTGACAAGGTCGTGAGGAGCCCTCAGGGTGGGAACGGTGCCCTGAAGGCTGCACAGCACGGCGCCCTCCTCTGTCGCCCGCTACCCACTCTCAACCTCTTCTCTCTCCCCTGTTCCCTAAGTGAAGACACAGCCAGGAGGCAGCTGCTCCACGCCAGGAAGACAGTTCTGTCCAGAAACGGTCAACAGACACCTTGATCTTGTCTTACCCGTCCTCCAGAACCAAAAGAAATTCAGTCCATGGTATTATTACAGCAGTCTTAGCTAAGATGAGATTCCAATTCTTCCTGGTACCGTCATTAAAATATCTCTACTTCTATCCTTTAAACAGGTTTCCATTAAACTGACGATCTGTGTGACTTGGGCAAGTTAAATTCTTTGTGTCTCAGTTTCATCCTCTACAAGGATAATAAATTTCTGCACAGGTTTAAACAGGTCAATCAGGTAAAGCGCTTCATAGGCGCCCCGTGGTGGGAAGCGCCGGTCACTGAGCTGCTGCTGCTGTTAGTACTAAGGGCCGCTGAGCTCGTGGTCCTGGAGCTGAGCACTTCTCTGCACGAACCAGCAGACCAATTCTCGAGTGACATGGCCGGACTACAGCCAGAGACGCCACTGGTTGGCTTTCTTGCGTGAAAAGTCTCTGATTCAGCGCGGGTGTCTCCCCCGAGACGATTCCACAGTCAAGTTCAACTCCTGGCGACGACGGTGTGATCAGCCCCCGAGCCCCAGGAGGCTCGCCTTGCTGTCCCCGTGAGCTGGGTCTTTCTCCTGCACTGGGTATTGTGAGCCGCCCCAGTGGGGCCCCGGTGCCACTCCCGAGGCTCGGCGGAGCCAGGCCCCTCGGGCAGCAGCCTGGGAATGATGTGGCCAGTCTAGCGCACATGGCCTGGAGTCTGTGTTCAGAAGCACCAGGACTGGGAGCAACCCATGGCCAGGTGGTCCTGACTGAGGCGGGGCCGAGACCCTCCCGGCTGAGGTCTGCCTGCCCACCTGCGGGGCGGGGGCCACCACAGGGCTTTCAGGACAAAGGACAGGCGCTCTGCCTTACTCCGCTCCATCCCTTACCGCTCAGTGCGTCTCTGTTTTATGGTGATTTTCTCTGAAGCGGTATGCTCCCTGCCTCCCTATGTGACTCTGACAATGGAGGAACCTTAGTAGAAGAGAGAGAGAGGTCAGTGAGGGGCTGCAACGGTGTGGATGGGCTCATGCACCAACCCCCAGGGTCCGCCTGCTCTGCGCCCAGGGGCCCAGCCATCAATCAGAGTGGGCCCCCCAAACCCCGCAGCATCAGTCCAACCAGAGGGAACGCAGGTGAGAATCGCACCCCCATGCGCAAGGATGCAGGTCAGGAGGTTCTGAGAAAATAAAGCAACTTCTCCGAGACACAGTCACAGGGAGCCCATGTCTGCCGTGGGGACTTTACACACAACCCCATGCTGGTCGTCAGCTGCATGTGGTTCGTGTCATGAGGTCACCCAGTGGCAAAGTGAGGGACCCTTCCCTTGCAATGCCTTGAGACCCTCTGATTCTCCCTGAATTCTTATCTGACAGGACAGCACGGGGTAGAAAACTTGATTAGTTTTCAAAGAAAAAATGTGAGCAAGTTCCCCAAAGTAAGCTCTCTCTGGGACAACCTCCCCCACCCCAACTCTTTCCTTCAACAGACCCTCCGAGTCTTTTATTTTTCTATAAGATCTTCTGTTATTTACAGTAAGAGTCAGTCGGCTTTTCCGTTTCTGTGATAGCCTAGAATTCCTAAATACGAATGGGAACACAGTCTGTGTGCTCATCTCATGAGAGTGGATGTCCTTGTCCAGGAGGAGGGTGTGTCCGTTGGGTGGGACACGGTGGGCCCAGAACAAGGAGGACAGCGGCTCCCACCCTGACTCAGCTCAGTGGGCACTGCAGCAGACACGTCTGGTCACCCTGAGGCCCCGCGGCTGAGCGTGGATTTCGTGGGAGCCCAGAGGAGAAGCCGTGCTGCGACAGTGCCCACCCAGACACGGCCCGAGGGGGGCGCCCGGCCGGGGACACGGATGTGGAGCCACCGCGGCCGGGTCCTCGTGGGTAAGCGCTGCGGGGGGTGATGGCACAGGGCCTGGGCTCCCCACTCATGCTGTGACTCTGCAGGACCCCATCTCCCGGGGCCTCGGTTTCCTCTTCTGGAAAACGACGCTAGTGATCGGGCAGTTGTGAAATGTAATAAATTAATCTGTGTGCGTTTCTCAGCACCCCACGCACTGCAGAGAAGTGTAGATGCCCCAAAGTGCTGCTGTTACCATCACGGCCGCCTCATCAGGTCATCACAGCCCGACGCCCCGAAACACCTGACCACCCCTCACCTGCCCCCCACCCAGGCTGCACCTTCCCCAGGGCACCGTGTGCCACGGCTTCTGGTGGCCCATCCCCAGGGGGACAGCCATGCTCTCAGAGCCCTTCTCCACACGGCGCTCATGACTCGCTGGACGCCGAGTGTCTGTGAACCCGGGAGACGGGTGCACGAGAGCCAGCAGCTCCGCGTCCATCCCGGCCTCAGGGCCGGCCTCTCCTGGTCTGAAGGCTGCGGGCGGCCCAGCCACACCGCGGGGAGCGCCTCACCTGTGACGTGCAGCTTCTCATCCGTGACCTCGGCCTTCAGGTAGATGCGGCCCCTCTTCTCCGTGTGGTCCATCCCGCAGAGGCTGGGCACGTTGATCACGCACTGCTTGTGCACGTTCATATCACAGGCTGCAAGTCGAGAAGGCAAAGGGTGAGGCTGCGCGTGGCCCGGAGCCACCCCCGCTCTGTGTTTTGGTTGCGTGAACAGAAGCGGAACTGAGCCACCCTCTAACTCGATGCTCTGCTATCGAGCGTCGGTGACATAAAGAACTGCTAGCAGATGTCCCTCACAGCACAGGCTCCCGTGAATGACACATCCCTAAAATACTCCATCCATGTCTGTCCAGCCGCAACTGAGGCAGACCACCCCCGCCTGGTCTCCCGAACGTGCCTACAATGTTAACAGCAAACAAAATCCAGGGACTAATTAATACTTTATGTACACGGAGGCAAGCAATACACACATTTTAATCGGGATTCTTTCTGCCAAAGAATTTCTTATGCCTTCCTGAGAATTTGTGGGGCTGAGTTTATGATATTCAGAAAATGTTCTTTTCCTCAGCGAACTCTTTATCTCCAAGGAGGCTTACGTGCATTGCTTTTGTTTGTTGTTGTTTTTAAAAGAACCTGTGATTGATATTTTAAACCTGTCCTCAAATATTTAAATATTATTCTGCGTAAAACAAATATACGCCTGGCTTGGTAAGGCATTCCTCACCAGCTGACATTACATGGGCAAGACAGGGAGAGGACTAAAGGTCAGTCTTATTGCGGAGAACTAAAGACACCCCGGGAGAAGGCGCTGGCGACCCACTCCAGTGTTCTTGCCTGGAGAATCCCAGGGACGGAGGAGCCTGGTGGGCTGCCGTCTATGGGGTCACACAGAGTCAGACATGACTGAAGCGACTTAGCAGCAGCAGCAGCAAAGACACCCTGAAAAGAGTCCTGTGCACGGAGCTCAAACATAAGACGCTATGTAGGCATTCCTGCTCCACTGGTCCTGTACCTCAGGCTTCCAGAAGGAGCAGGTGGCCCCTGGAACCCTCAAGAATCCCCCAGGGGCACCACAAGGCTCTTCTGATACTTCAAGGTGGAGCCTTCTTGGTACTCTAGTTTTGAGTGTTTAACTCCTCGGTCCGTGGGACTCTCCAGGCAAGAATACTAGAGTGGGTTGCCATTTCCTCCTCCAGGGGATCTTCCCAACCCCAGAACTGAACCCTCAGCTCTTGCATCTTCTGCACTGGCAGGTGGGTTCTTTACCAGCTGGGCCTCCAGGGAAGCCCATTTAACTTTAACACGATGAGCTAAATAGCAAGAAGCATTGTGAAGCAGAGGTCTCAGTTACACAGGGCTCTCAAGAAGCTGTGCTGTGACCTGCACTGGCGACCTCCCTTGGGCAGAACTTGAAGGAGTAAAGGCCAGCACCTCTGGGACAGCCATGGGCCCAGGAAGGCGGTGGAGAAAGGACCCAGGCTGCGTCCTGTGTCAGCTGCAACACTTGGAGCTGGTGCGTCCTGGGAAACGTCTGCTCCTGCTCTGCCCGCTGCGAGGTGAGCCTGCAGGGGGCAGCTGACTCCCCACCAAGCAGGGATGCCCACAGCACCATCACGTTACAGGGTGTAGGAGCGTGGGGAGAGGGAGTCTCTGCCACGCGAGTCAGGGGAGGGGTCTGGCCCCCGACCACCAGCTCATGCTCCTCCTGCTCCAGCACGGAGCACAGACAGCAGCCCAGAGACACAGACAGCAGCCCAGAGACACAGACAGCAGCCCAGAGTCCCTCACAGCAGCCCAGAGCCCCTCACAGCAGCCCAGAGCCCCTCACAGCAGCCCAGAGACAGAGACAGCAGCCCAGAGACACAGACAGCAGCCCAGAGACACAAACAGCAGCCCAGAGACACAGACAGCAGCCCAGAGACACAGACAGCAGCCCAGAGTCCCTCACAGCAGCCCAGAGCCCCTCACAGCAGCCCAGAACCCCTCACAGCAGCCCAGAGACAGAGACAGCAGCCCAGAGGCCCTCAAAGCAGCCCAGAGACACAGACAGCAGCCCAGAGCCCCTCACAGCAGCCCAGAGACAGAGACAGCAGCCCAGAACCCCTCACAGCAGCCCAGAGACACAGACAGTAGCTCAGAGCCCCTCACAGCAGCCCAGAGACACAAACAGCAGCCCAGAGACACAGACAGCAGCCCAGAGTCCCTCACAGCAGCCCAGAGCCCCTCACAGCAGCCCAGAACCCCTCAAAGCAGCCCAGAGACAGAGACAGCAGCCCAGAGGCCCTCAAAGCAGCCCAGAGACACAGACAGCAGCCCAGAACCCCTCACAGCAGCCCAGAGACACAGACAGCAGCCCAGAGGCCCTCACAGCAGCCCAGAGCCCCTCGCAGCAGCCCAGAGACACAGACAGCAGCCCAGAGACACAAACAGCAGCCCAGAGACACAGACAGCAGCTCAGAGCCCCTCACAGCAGCCCAGAGCCCCTTGCAGCAGCCCAGAGACACAGACAGCAGCCCAGAGACACAGACAGCAGCCCAGAGCCCCTCGGACTCTGAGGAAAAGAATAAAGACACAAGGTAACATGCTGCTCGAGTGGGAGCACAGTCCATAAACAGAATCTGAAGCAGAATCCTGGCATATAAACCAGGGGCATGTTATTTTATTAGCGTGCGTGCATGCTAAGTCACTTTAGTGGTGTCTGACTCTGTGACCCCAAGGAGGCAGCCCGCCAGGCTCCTCCATCCATGGGATCCTCCAGGCAAGAATGCTGGAGTGGACTGTTGCTTCCTCCTCCAGGGGGTCTTCCCGACCCAGGGACTGAACCCACACCTTACATCTCCTGCACGGGCAGGCGGATGGATTCTTTATCACTGAGCCACCGGGGAAGCCCTTTTATTAGAATACATTTGGCTAATAAATTCAAATCTATACCATTTATTTACTATCAGGACATTCCTGGGTGACCAGTAACGTCCTCTGGTCCTAACACAACTGTGAGCCGAGCTGCTGGGGACGCTCGGTGGAGACTCAGCTCAGCCTCGAGGGTGCATGCATTCCTGGCCTGTGTTACAGTTGGCAGCGCCCCCAATCCTGGTCCACCCAGAAGAGCAGAAGGGTACAGCTGGCACCCCTGTTTAAGGGCACGGGTCACAGTCCTGGCCAACATGGACGAGGATGCAGCAGGAGACATGTGGCTTGTTCTGCCCCCTGAGTCAGTGGGCATCAGTCTCAGGTCACCTTCAACTTGTTACGGTCGAGTGCCTAACAGAGCCGAGTATTCACTTCTGCTCCAAGTTTTACAACAGTCAAAAGTGTATTTACAAACGCACTTAGAATCCACGCTAACCCGGAAAGCAGTCTCTTGGGAATCTGACAATCTCTGGACGCACAGGAAACCACCAGCCCTGATGACCACAGAGGTTTCTCGAGGCTATTAGGGTCCAGGGCTCAGGAAGGTGAAGCCTGCATTCTGAGAAGCTACCTGCCTCCTCCGTAAAGTTCACACAGTCTGCCTTCTATGTACAGCTGACCCTGAGCGACATGGGTTTCAACTGCACAGGTCCTCTTAGACATGGATCCCTTCCCGAGAATTACACGGTTGACCCCCCGTATCCGCGGAGGATTACCACGGATACCGAGGGAAGACGATGCAGGCGCGTGTCTTTGCTCCATGTGGGGACAGATGAGGCTGTGGGCCACAACAGCAGCATTATCGAGTGACAACATGCTGATTGTACCCAAACTCTTCCTTGTCTGCTAGAAAAACAGGCTCGTCATTACCTTCTCTAATTACCTTCTCCTGCCCTAAACATAAAATTTTATTGAAACAAATAAATAGCCTGGGGGGATCTCATTACATGAGATTAATCGAAGCAAAGAATTTCCATGAAAAAAATAGATGTCTTTCTCTCCTCCTGCAGTTGGTGCTAATACACACCGAACAAGAAGGGAGAAGGGGAGAGGGTGGGTGTCTTCCGGGATTTCATCTCTCACTGGCCTGGCAGGATCTGATCTGCCCATAATTATGCAAGACGAGGGAACTTAAACCAAGCTCCTGTTCTTATTTTCACTGTGGTTTTGGCTCCAAGGAGAGCCCACTGGATTTTTCCACAGTCCACCCACTAATTGGAGACACGGGCGGATAATGACTGTGGATGCTCAGCTTATCTTGAAGCTGAACCAAATGTGGAATCTGGGGGTGGGATGTCTTCTTTCAACACGTGGCATTTGCTTGGGGGTTCGACCAGCCTGCATTTAACAGGGATTGGAGATTCCTACCATGAAAACTGGGGACAGCACCAACTGCATGAAATCGGGGGCTTTTTTGGGTTCATAATTAGGCAGGGAAGTCGTATAATAAATTAGAACCTCGCCAGTGGGGGGATTCTATACTTTTGTAATTGAGCCCATATCTGAATGAAATCTACCGATTTTCTGAAAGGTTCCTGAGCATCACAGGGCCCTGCTGGCCCTGGGCATGCTGCAATAACAGAAAACATACTCACTGTCACATTTCATCCCCTGGTGGATGAGTCCGTAGAGCAGGGAGCCGCAGTGATCACAGAAGGTGGGGCTGCCATACGTGTGGATCTTGAACTTGTGCTTGCTCCTCGGGTCCTGCAGGGAGAAGCGGTACACAGACGGTCAGTCACGAGAAGACCAGCCAAGCTCAGGCCTGCCCCTCCCGTCCCCACGGCAACGGTCCAGGCCGCCCGCCTGGGCCCCGTCCTCTGGCATCCTATGACGGTGGGGCTCCTGCTCTGGGCCGGGCACCAGACACCTGCACCTCCTCTCTTTCCAGGTGTGACCTGCACATGTCGGGCTTCCCACCAGAGCCACCGCATCTGGAGCCAGAGCCTCCAAGGGGATCAAGGTGCCCCAGGCGAGCAGAGCAGTTCAGACCACATGGTCGTGCGTGTCCCCGGGGCCCAGCGTGGGTGGAAGCAGAGCGGGCCCAGAGTCAGGGTGTGTTCATGAGGCTGAACCGAGTGACCCTGCACTCAGTCAGCAGAGTTTGGGCCACCTCCTTTTGGACAAGGTTTCCAGAAATCCATGTAAGACCAGACAGGCACCCAAACCAGCACCATTTCCCAAGCACCATATGCATCCCCGACGGTAAAGAATCTGCCTGCAGTGCAGGAGACCTGGGTTCGACCCCTGGGTCAGGGAAGATCCCCTGGAGAAGGGAATGGCAAGTCACTCCAGTCTTCTTGCCTGGAAAATCCCATGGACAGAGGAGCCTGGCGGGCTACAGTCCATAGCGTCGCAAAGAGCTGGACACGACTGAAGGACTCACACACACACACACACACACACAGACGCTAGTGATCTTCAAAGTCTCGAGATTTTACCAGCCGCCAAGACTTTAACACTGGTTCTCATCTGAGAGCTTTCAGAAATTCACTCAGAATGAGGCTCTGGCTGCTAACATTAAAAAAAAAATTTTTTTTTAAATATTCGCAACACATATTTTTCGAAGCAAGAGCACCACTGATTTTATAAATAAAGTTTTACTGGAACACAGCTGTGCTCATTCCTTGACATCTTCTCTGTAGTTACAATGGCCAAGTTGAGTGACAGAACCCTAATGACCCACAAAGGCTAAGCACTAATTGGCCCTTACAGAACAAGTCTGCCAATCTCTGCTTTAGGATGGTGCTGTCTAAAGTATGGTCTCTATGTGGCATCATCATGACCCGAAGCTTGTTAGAAATTAAATCATGGAGCCCCTCCCGAGACCAGCTGAATTAAACTCCAGGGACAGGCTTCACCACGCCCTGCGGGTGAGCCTGAGGCTGGCAGGGACATGAAGGCGGGGAGCCCCTGTTTTACACGGTTTCCCCACAAATACTGAGCGAGTGCCTAAGACGCTCCAGGCGCATGTGTGCGTCTGTGCCTGTGGCAGGGCACTAGTTTATTCGGAAACGTCTCTCGGGGTCAGAGAAATCAACACCTTCCTTGGGCGGTTACTTTCCTGGCCAGTGGCAGCTGTGAACGTGGTCTGAAGCGGGGGCTTCACCTCTTACCAGTTCTCCCAACATCCCAGGACGCTGGACAGAATATCACGGGCACAGGCTGGCATCAGCGCTAATCCAAAGTTCCCAGGACGGACAGTACAGCCTGTGTCCCACCACGTGGAGGGCAGCGTGGAGGCCAGGGGGAAGGACAGCCCGTCGTCCCCGCAGAAGGACGGTGTCAACCGTCGGCAAGAGATAAATCCAGCCTGGCAGCTCCCACGCGGGCCCCGAGCCCAGGCACACGGCGGCCCCAGGCAGCTGTCCTGCCAGCCAGCCGTCACATCGATCTCTGTTGGCGTGGCGCACGGGGACTCACTTCACTTTTCAGGAAGACCTGGGCTTCCTCCTCCAGGCTCTCACCTGGGAAGGTGCAGGAGGCGGGCTGCCTTCCTGGACACGGCGGGAGGAGACCAGGAGTCCTCACACCCTAAAATCCACGCGCAGCCGAGGACCGTGCCTACGATGGCAGTGACAGTGACACCAACACCGCGTCCTGCCTGGCGACCACCCCTGTATGCGGGAGTTTCCTCACAACCGACATCTCTCCTGTAAGTGACACCAACACCGCGTCCTGCCTGGCGACCACCCCTGTATGCAGGAGCTTCCTCACAACCGACATCTCTCCTGTAAGAGCCTTTACAGGGTTCTGGAGACCTTCGGTCTGAATCCAGCCTTGACACAAGCTCAGCAGCCTTGGAAAGTCACGGCATTTATTCACGAGGCAGAAATAAAGCCACCGTCCTAGACGGGGAGTGGGACTTTGGGGACAAACGAGAAGGGCTTTGCAGCCTGAGAAATGTCGGGACGGATACAAGGGAAGACGACTTCCAACCGTAACGTGCTCATCAGTCATAAAAGGGGTTTCCTGAAGCACAGGGCTGAATTTGCCGCTGGACCAGAACAAGGCTGGCAATTAAGTATTAACTTTGTCTCCAGGCTTCCTGGAAACCAAAGCAAGAGGAGAAAACAGACAAGCACAGTAGGTTCTCCTGGGATGGCAAGGCCGTCTGTGTGCAGAAACCTGTCTCAGCATCCTCTAAAGTCATCTCTCATCTCGCATGCAGTGAGCCGCCAACACACGCGTGTGAGAGGAGCCTGCAGGTCTTGAACAGAGCACTTCCCGCCCTGCTCACTGGGGACACCCCACAGTTACCCGCACAGAAGTGATGGGAAGTCCGGCCACGCTCGGTGCCACAGACACGCGGCTGGTCTACACACCAAAGCTGCACTACCCCCAGGCTAGCACCACTTTCTTCATTTTGTGCAATACGTGCAAATCTTGCTTTTTATTTCTCCAGGCACTGGCAACCTCTCATTAAGTGGAGTGTGAAACCCGCTGTCATATGTCACAAGCCTGACATTATATTATAATGAAGATGGGAAACGCTCCGCTCAGATGCTCTGTCGTCTACACCTTTGGGGGAGAAGAAACGTTTTTGACTAAACCGATGTTCATAGGCACTGACGAAGCCTAACCTAGAAGTCTAAATCTAGACCTCTTAGGAAAAAATAACACAGGAGAATTTCAAGTTCTGCTGGAAGCATCTACTAGCCTGCTTTCCCATCTTAGTTTTATAATGTAGCAACATCGTTGGAAAATTTCTCAGCATTTCTACCAGGACCATCAAAGTCATCACCATCACATTGTAATATACCCAAAGTAAACCCGTGGGTCTCCAGTGCACAGTATTTTGAGGCTGATGTGCCTTGCATTTCCAGGACATCTTCTTGAATTATCTGTAAGCATCCAGAAGGCGTATTCTAGATGAGTTCTAAATTGCAGGCTTCTGGGATGGGGACTCATCTGGCAACGTGCAATGTGAAACCTCTAGAGGAGTTAGAAGCCTTCCTTCCCCAGGAGGAAGGCAATCAATGATGCTTTCTGATGAAGATGTTTATATTCGAATGGACATCCCTTCAAAAGCCCTTTTAATTTGGTGAGTGAAATGATGGCAGGCTTTTGGCAGGAGGTCACCCTGGCGTGAATGCCCCACAGCTTTCTCAGAGGACGGAAGCGGCCCTCACTGAGGGCTGCAGTTCAGGGCGTAGGAGCTTCTGGAAAAGACTGATGTTCAGTGAAGCCCTGGGGTGGGCCTTGCTCAGCCGCCCAGAGCAGCGAGGCTCCTTCAAGCCGCTCCCTCTAAGCACCAGGAAGGTCCCTGCTCTCACCATCTGATGTGTTCTCATGAGTCACACTTGTGAGCTAGGCTTGGGTCTAAATGTCACCCGCGCAAGCAGCACCAAAAACTCTGCTCCAAGGCCTAGCATTGTTTTTGTGATCTTACACTTCTTGGGAAGCAGGTTTTTTGTTTTAAAAAACAAAAACTCTATGACTCAAAAAATTCCTATTTAAAACTTTTTGTTAATCTGAGAGTATTATCAAAACCAGATCATCAGATGAAGGTGATTTTACGTAACCAGGGTATGATTCTAACCATTACGTTGGACATTGCGTGTTGGGCAAGCAAGCCTCTGATGGCCCTTCTCAGGCTCCAGGACCAGTCTGCTCACAAACCCTTGCACACAGTAGGTGTACAATAAGCAGTCTTTGAGGTGAAATGAAGAAACTGATAACTAATTAGGGTGTGTGTGTGTGTGTGTGTGTGTCTCAGTTGTGTCTGATTCTTTGCAACCCCCGGACTACAGCCTGCCAGACTCCACTGTCCATGAAATCTTCCAGACAAGAATGCTGCTGTGGGCTGCCATTTCCTTCTCCAAGCTAATTAGGATATTCCTTATCTTTTTGATGAATAATATTTAGACTTTGTGGTTTGAGGGCTTCCCTGGTGGCTCAGACGGTAAAGAATCTGCCTGTAATGCAGGAGACCCAGGTTTGATCCCTGGGTCAGGAAAGAGCCCTTGGAGAAGGGCATGGCCACCCACTCCAGTATTCTTGCCTGGAGAATCCCATGGGCAGAGGAACCTTGGGGGCTACAATCCATGGACGTGGATTGTAGAGTCGGACGTGACTGAGCGACTAACACTTTCACTTTTGTGGTTTGAATACTTGCATATTTTAAGCATCTTATTTTAATGTCAGAATTTCAAACTAAACCATCAAGGATTCTTTTGGAATTTGAAAACTGTAATTAATAAATGTTTCTATATGTCAGGTTTTCCTGAGACGATGGCGATGTATAGAGGCTATTACAAACTAAGGAGATGCTGGTTATATTATAGCTTTTAATTAAGACTTCTGTTTTGCTGGCGGCTGGAGGACCCCATGCCGCACAGCGATCCCGTGTGGATGCCTTCCCAGCAGGCTGCTGGACTGGAGACGCTGCAGACAAGCCCCTTCATCACCAGACACAACAGCTCTTCCTCAAATGGGCTCGTGAACCGGCTGAACTATCGCGAAATAAATTCAGCTGGGATCCGTGGCAATTTGGATGACGTAGATAATGTATGAGTTCACTTTTATAACTCAAATCTTGTAGACAGTGTTTAAAGGCTCCTCTCACTGTTACCACCGAAGCTAGTCTGTCTCCTCACTTCCCCAGAGGCAAGCTACTTGTGTATCTATCGAGAGGAGATCGGTTTGACTGTTTTCTCTCTGAGGCTCATTTGTTACCCGGTTTTTACGTGGACGTCATTATGTTTTATGTTTCCCTCGGTGGCTTGCTCTTTTCCTCAGACAATACATCTTGGAGACCTGTCCGCGTCGTTACAGAGAGACCTAACTCATTTGATTTAAGTATTCCCTAATATAAGTAAATTATGGCTTATTTAGCCTTGCTGCTAGAGATTTTTATAGAATTTTTTTAAAGAGTCTGCCTCTTCACATTTAATGATGACAGCATCTTGCATAGCTGGGCAAAGAACCCACAAGAATCTTTCTGCCAGACAAGCTGAGTTTGACAAAGTGGTCCAACTGCAGATGTAAATGTTATTCATCAGAATAAAATGGGGCTTCGAGCGTGTGTGCTCAGTCACTTCCGTTGTGTCTGACTCTCTGTGACGCCACGGACTATACCCTCCAGGCTCCTCTGTCCGTGGGATTCTCCAGGCAAGAATACTAGAGTGGGTTGCCATGCCCTCCTCCAGGGGATCTTCCCATCCCAGGGATCGAACCTGCATCTCTTACGTCTCCTGCATTGACAGGTGGGTTCTTTACCACTAGGGCCACCTGAGAAGCCCGGGGTTTCATTAAGATAAAAAATTAACCATCACCAGAGATAGAAGATCCTTAGTTCTATTTTAGAGCAGGACACATTCAGCAAGGCTGGTGGGTCCCTCATCCTCCTACAGGACAGAGCAAGCGGTGGGGGCAAGAACACAACCCCCCCACATATTCCTGAACCTCTGGATTGATACTCTGTGCACGGGAGCTCATGGGTGTTTCTCCAAGGATATAGCATTCGTTTTCCTTTCCTAAAGTCAACCTGACTCCCTAAGGAAAAAAATCGACTATTTGTCTGTCTCACAACCCACGTCTCCTGTGTCTCCGCCACTGGGTGGTGGGTTCTTTGCCACTCGCCACCTGGGAAGCCTGCCTCCAATGATGGGGTCCTTACAAAACTGCAGGAACAGGATCGAAATCCAGGAGCCGGTGCTGGTACAATGCTACTGTATGGATTGCACCAGTATTTACACGGACTCACTCGTGTGTGTGTAGTTCTGTGATCACATTCACGCTCACGACATCGAAGGACTCTAGCCCCACAAAGAGGCCCCGGCACCATCTGCCCCCAGAGCCAACCCTCCCTGACCTTAACCACTGGCAAGCACCCGTCTATTCTCTATGAGATCAACTTTTACAGCATTTTTGAAAGCACCAAATAATATTTGTTCTGATGAAGGATTTGGTTAGCTCCAGTGCCTCAGTCTGAGAGGAAAACAGACTAGGAACCCAAGAAGCATCTTAATTATGTGAACCCTTGCCAGTTCTCAACGGCTGTCTCCTAAAAAAAAATTCATGGCCAAGTTTAGAGGACTATCTGAGACCAAATCAGAGACACACAGAGACACATTTGATTTCAGAGTCTTGTTTCATTTAGCAAAGACAGAAGCGGGTTGATGTTCACACGAGGAGCCCCGGCCGACGCTCGAGATGGGGTGGGACGCTCCTACACGCAGGATGTGGTGGAGATGGACAGTGGGCGGGGAGGGACACTGCAAGGATTTTTGTCAGGGACTCCAAAAGGCACAGCGTTACTTGCAAGAAGGCTGGGTTTCGGACCTCCCTTTCAGACTGGAAGATTCGCAAGCAGCTGGTGTTTGTTCGACTGATTAAACACAGCAGAGGAGGCAGAAACTGCATTCCTGCCTCTTTCCTGCCTGCGGAGTCCACAGGGGGCAGGCAGGACGTGTCCTTGCCCCACAGCCTCGACCTCCTCGCCCACGCTGCTCGGTGCTCCCAACGGTCACCTCCCGAGAGGCCGTCCTCTCCAAGCGATGTTCCATGTTCACTTCCTGACGTCTGGCAATCTCTCTGCTTACAACCTTATTTTTTTCTTAATGTGCAGCTTATTGTAAAATATTATTAGTCACTGTTATTAATTTTCAATTGTTTATTTATATGTTCACTTATGTAAATAAAATCATTAGTTAAAATAAAATTAGAAAATAGAAAGGAAAATTATATACTTGGGGTATGCTTCATTCAAAAAAGACAGTGTGTGGATTTGCGTGTTTTCTTAAGAATCATATAAACAGATTGGTCTTTTTTTTTTTTTTAGTTTTTTTAATCAGTTCCTATCAAACATTTTTCGATGTTGTTAACTACAAAGCAATATCACATTACACTGCGTGGTATTTCATCATGAGGCTGAACCACTTCTGATCTAGCCAATCCCCAGCTCCTGCTCAGGTAGAGTATTTCCAGTTTCACTGCCATAAACCGCACTGCCACCGGTGCCTGTGAACACGCGGCGCGAGGCACGGCAGTGACCCCGCCCATCTTTAATCGCTCCCGAGTCCCTTTTCCATTCCTGGAGTAGCAGGCAGATACCCCTAAACTCCACGAGAGGGAACAGCGTGACATCAGGGAAGGGAGGTCGGAGGAGATCTGACGGCTGTCCCCGTCGTCACTGTGGGAGCAGACGGGAAGCCTGCCGATGCGGTTCCCACAAAGCCGCGTTTCAGAGCTGGTGGGGCCCTCATCCTCACCATCAGCTACTCCGGAGAAGTTAAATCAGGCTTGGATTTTATTCAGCCTCAGCGACACATGCAATTTGAACATTCCGTTCGTTCCGGAAGGCGATTTTTCTGTTATTCTTGATCAAGCCCACGGCATTCGACAGCCAAAGTGATGCCATTTCACAAAGAATCTAATTGGTGCTCAGAAGACAGCATGTTCTGTACACAGAGACATTTCTACAGGAAGCACACCCCTCACCCCAGGAGACTTTCTCATGATGGACAAGAAGACGGGTTTGTCCATCAGCCCAGGGCACCCAGCGCAGCGCCCACTGAACTAACTGCCAGCTATGTGCGGAGCGCTTGAAATGCGGTGACTTCTACTGAGGACCTGAGTTTTTGTTTATTTTAATCCATTTAGATTTAAAAGCCACAGGGGGCCAGGACTCAGAGAACACCTTCCTAGAGACGCTGAGTTCAAGCACACGCTCCTTTCTCCTCGTTGTCCAGTCGCTCAGTCATGTCTGACTCTTTGTGAGCCCATGGGCTGCGGCACGCCAGGCTTCCCTGACCCCCAATGTCTCCCAGAGCCTGCCCATACTCATGTCCATTGAGTCGGTGATGCCATCTGACCATCTCGCCCTCTGTCACCACCTTTTCCTTCTGCCTCAGTCTTTCCCAGCATCAGGGCCTTTTCCAATGAGTCAGCTCTTTGCATCAGGTGGTCACGATATTGGAGCATCAGCTTCAGTCCTTCCAATTAACATCCTTTCTCCTGCTCCTCCTCCAAAGCATCACGAGGGCAGAGTCACCGGGGGGGCTTTCAGACCTTCCGAGGGCAGCCCGACAAGCTGGCCCATGACTCAGGGGCTGGACACCGCCCTTGAGCTGGCCCTTGGACACTTGCCTCACGCCACTGCCCGACGCCAGGCTTTCTGCCCCACATCAGGTCTCAGGGGCTTCCGTCCACATCCACTCAGTACTCACGCTGCCGATGTACTGACCGACTGAGCAACAACAAGCGGATGTATTGTCATGACTGTCATTGAGCGTATTTTTAGAGAACTTTTTCTTGATGTGGACTCTGAACTTAGTTTCAAATCTTTGCCAAATTTTAATTCAGGGAACACAGCTGAGGATCAGCAGTTTAAAGACACACCTGAACCGCAAAGTCATTACCAAGAAAAAGCCAGCTCATGGGCCTCAAGCACTCAGGTATTTCTTGAGTCGGCTCTGTTAGGTCTGAAGACTGCAGCCCCAAGATTTCATTGACTGGACAGTTCAATTCATCTAAAATTTCAGGGAAGAAGAAGCCACCTTTCTTGAACAGCAAGATCGGCCTGAGTTTTCTCTATGGAACTTCCAGTTCCTGGACGGACTGTTACTTCCTGCCTGGAGGTGGGACAGCGACCTCACAACCAGACGATGCGGTTCCCTCCGAAGGCAGAGCACACTGGAAACTCTCTTACAAGGGAGCGGGGTTTTTCATTGTCTCACGAAGCCAGGCCGCAGTGAAGAGGGGCCGTCCGGAGACTGGACAAGCGGCTCTCCAGCTTCTCCCTGTTTCACCAAGTTTTCGAGAGTCAGGGGCAAGCAGGACGGGTGATGTCTTGTCTCTCCTGCTGCCGTCCCGGGACGGGGTGACTTGGCGCTCCCGGGAGGCTACACACTCTGCTCTGGGAGATATCAGTTCATGAGCCTGTTCTCAACAACCTCTGTGGCCACTGAAGGGAGCGTGTGACGGTCTGGCTGACTTGAAAATTTTTTTAATTACCAAAAAACAAGGCTGTTTTCGTCAATATTTTGGGCTGTCTCTAAGGAACAACTACCCACATCTGCATGTGGCCGCCTCCCTCACGTTATAACCTCAGAATCCTAGGCATCCTACGGGCGGCTTCACCCCCGAGTTCCTTCCTTCCCTTCTCAAGGTTTCACAGGGACTCTGAACACATCTTAGAACCTCTGCTCGGTGAGGTTTTGCCCGGAGAGGCCGAGCAGGGAGAGGAGGGCTGGGCTCTGCCCACGCCCGAGGCTGGAGGACCTGGCCGGCTGGCCATCCCCAGAGGGCTCTCAGTTCACAGATGAAGATAATGATACTCATTTGAGGGCTGCCTTACGCCCTGTGTTGCATATACAAACCAGCCTTAATGGGTATTTAAAAAATTTCCCACGGGGAAAATAGGCCCTGTGAAAGTGCCAGCATTCACCTGTCACTTCCTCCCGGGAAAGGGAGAACCCACAGGCCTGCCCCCGGCGCCAGCTGCCGCTCAGGTTAGAAGCACCAACGCTTCTCCCACAGCTGGCACCCTCAGGCCTGCGGTCCCGGGGAGGGGTGCTGCCCGAGGAGTCGAGGGCCGGCGGGCTGGGGCGCGGCCGGGACGGAGGGAGCGCTGTTTCTTTGCATCACCCTGTCTGGCGTCCACAGCGCAGCCTTCATCAGAGGCGCCCGGCTGCAGCCACCTTGCTGAGAAGCACAACGTCAGCCATTCTGCAAAGTCACTCTCCCCACCCTCCGTCCTCCGACCGACTCAGAATACATGTCCTGGAAAACTGCCGAGTCTGGAGGGCCTTTTAAACCCATAAAGCCTTCCTTTCTCAGCTCCCGAGGGAAGGGTGTGTGATATTGGGGGCTAATTGTGCTCAACGGGATCAGCTTCACTCATATGGCTTCCCTTCCTTGCCCATTTCCGAGGGAGAGTCTAGAAATAAGGTTCTAGAAATGAGAGAATCAAGATGACGGACAGATGGACAGAAGGGGCGCAGGGGAGAGGCAGGAAGTGTTCGCACCTGCAGTGTGGGGGTCTGGTCTCTCCAGCCGTGACCTCTCTCGAGCTCTTCGGTAGGGATTCTGTCACTAGCTCAGCCCATGTCCTCAAGGAAAGCGGACACGCAGTGTCCAGAAAGTGAGCTTCCCTGTGGCTTGGATGGTAAAGAATCTATCTACCTGCCAATGCAGGAGATGCAGGTTCGATCCTTGAATCACGAAGATCCCCCAGAGAAGGAAATGGCTACCCACTCCAGTATTCTTGCCTAGAGAAGTCCATGGACAGAGGAACCTGGCTACAGTCCAAAGGGTTGCAAGACTTAGTGACTAACACCCCCACTTCACGTTTTGGAAGCTAGAGGCAGACGGCCTGTGCTGGCAGCTCCAGGCCAGTCCACACGTAAGTCACCCAAACGGAGGCAACAGGCGCCTTAGGGACACACCTTGGCCTGTCCCCCGGTTCACCATCAAATCTGCTGTCTAATCAAGATGGTCCTGTAACTCCCGACCCAGGACATCGGCGACGCTGGTGTAAGTCAGATAATGACGTGAGGCTTCTGGTGACAGATGGACCGAGCCCTTCTGAAGAACAAAGACGGGCCTCGGAGCCAGCCAAGGAGCCAGGAGAGGAACAGACCCGAGGACCAGATGCGCACAGGAAGAAGCAAGCCCACACCAGGCACGAGAGGCATGGGAGGGCGCGGGCTGCCCCAGGCCACCCCCTGCCGCATCAGGCCCTGAGATGAGACGGCGCCCGACATCTGTGCCTTTGATCTCGGGCTCCTCGTATATTTCATCAGGAAGAGGCCGAGGAGAACACTGTGTAATGCATTTTGTGCCACTTTTCCAGAGGCTGTGGTTTATAAATGTTCTGTGTTAATCAGAATGATAAATGAGGGAACTTAATTCAAAAAATGTTTTGTATCATAAGCTGTCCAGGCCTGTGTCCCCGTCTCACTCGAGCTCCCAGCCAGCTGCAGGGAGGCTGGAATTCCTGCTTCTGGACTGAGGCTGACCGTCGTCCTCCCTTCAAAGCCCCTGGTCACTTTCTTGGGCCCCAAGAGACCCTTCACAACCCCCTAACCCCCGCCCCGCTCCTGCCTGAACTACCAGGCACTTGGCTCTTCTCCAGATCGATCTCTCTGGAACCCCTGCCCCGCTCCTGCCTGAACTACCAGGCACTTGGCTCTTCTCCAGATCGATCTCTCTGGAATACAAGCTTATATCATTCGTCGTCATTGTTGCTCACTCGCTAAGTCACGTCCGACTCTTTGTGACCCCGTGGACTGCAGCACACCAGGCTTCCCTGTCCCTCACTGTCTCCCGGAGCTTGCTCAAATTCATGTCCATTGAGTCAATGATGCCATCCAACCATCTCATCCTCTGCTGTCCCCTTCTCTTGCCTTCAATCTTCCCAGCATCAGGGTTTTACCACAGTTGCAACTAACTAGTTAATTAAC
The DNA here is from genome assembly GCF_032452875.1 of Bos javanicus. Classification (NCBI taxonomy): domain Eukaryota; kingdom Metazoa; phylum Chordata; class Mammalia; order Artiodactyla; family Bovidae; genus Bos; species Bos javanicus. The sequence goes on along the minus strand of NC_083886.1, from coordinate 64,453,593 downwards.
TGTGTGACGATGGCTAAGAGCAAATGTGCCTCATTAACGTGCACCCTCCAGCCAGTGGTTTCCATTAACGTGCGGACGGGCTCTGGTGGCTGGGGACAGAGGTGCTGTGCGCGCAGCGGCTCCCGGCCCAGCCTGGGTGTGAGTCACAGAGGTGGACGGAAGCGGCCACTGCACCTTATTCACAGGCAGCTCTCTACTTAAGAACGGGCTGTTTGGAAAATCAGCAAGGCTGTTGTTCTAAAGCAGGATGTTCATACCCTGGAAGCAGGGCTCCTCACATGGCTCACTTCCCAGATCAGACCCTCTGACCCCAGTGCTACCTTGAGAGCCCTGCAGACTATAACCCCATGATTACATAAACCAGACAATGCCGGTTACCACCTGAACACCAGCTGCTTCTCACCTTGGTCACAGATTCCCCATTTTAGCTGGGCACACTGAAATCCATACTGAAGGAAAACATTTCTCCAGCATTTAAGTGTGGTCATGAGATAAATGAGACACAAGGGAAGGGTGACATGGACTTCCTGAAAAGCTGCTTAAAGAGAGGTGCCCTTTTTGCCCTTTGGGTGGCATGAAACACCAACCCGAGGGCTGGAGCTTCAGCAGCCATTCTGGGGCAGAGGGGACTATGCATGGAAGCCATGGACTCGGACAGTATAGCAGAGAGACCTTGCTCCTGAAATCCTTGTTCTATAGAAATGCTCCATAAACCCTGCCTACTCCCTCTGTATTCTGGTCACATGGAAAGGAAACAAATGCTCTTATTTAATCTGCTGTTATTTGAGATTTTCTATTGTATACAGCTGCATGCAATCCTTAATGGTACACCCATGAATAACAATATCTTTATGCGAAGACGGGACATCTGCTATACATCGACCCCTAAAGCCTCTCTGGCAATAATGAGAAAAAGAACATGCACATACCTCCAAAACAGCCAGAAAAGAAAAAGCACAATAAAAGGCATCGACATTGTAGGGCACTTCATATTTGACAAACATGGTGTTTCTTAGCCACTCAATGCTAGCTTAGTTGGTAAAGAATCTGCCTGCAACGCAGGAGACCCCAGTTCGACTCCTGGGTTGGGAAGATCCGCTGGAGAAGGGACAGGCTACCCAGTCCAGTGTTCTTGGGGTTCCCTGGTGGCTCAGCTGGTAAAGAATCCCTGGGTTGGGAAGATCCCCTGGAGGACGGCATGACAACCCACCCCAGTATTCTGGTTGCAAAGAGTCAGACACGACTGAGCACCTTTCACTTTCACAATGTCGCACAAAGTAACTATGAATTACTGCTTCCTTTTTACAGACGAGGAAACTTAGGTTCAAGTAGCTTAAGACTGTGCCAAACCAGCTCTTAAATAACCAAGTAAGAGCTAGTATGTGGCATGAGATAGACATAGATACGGCAACAAGTAAGACATGGTAACGTTTTTAAGATCCTGCCAACAAATTTAGTAAATTGAAATTATATGAGAAGCTGGAATAAAAAGAAGGTGCTGGTAAGGAATCTGCTTGCAATGTGGGAGACCTGGATTCAGTCCCTGGGTTGGGAAGATCCTCTGGAGAAGGAAAAGGCTACCCATTCCAGTACTCTGGCCTGGAGAATTCCATGGACTGTATAGTCCATGGGGTCGCAAAGAGTCGGACACAACTGAGCGAGTTTCACTTCACACTGACCTAATTAAATGAGATGCCTACGAAGGTGCCTACGAAGCAGTAAATACTCCTAAGTTCCCATCTGAATTTCTTAAAAGCTCTTCCTGAAATGCACAAATACATACCACCACTGCCACCCCAGTTTCTAAGATAATCTTAGAAATATCTAAAATATATCTTACCAGATTATTTTGTTTCGGAGGTAACATACATGGAAACCTGCAATCAGTTAATTTAGAGTCGTACCTACGTAACAAAGTGGCTAGGTTTGTGTTCTAGGTTGAATACAGCAACCCAATGACATTCTACCCAGATCCTCAGAATGAGGCCTGATGGGAAACAGGCTGTTTGCAAATGTCATTAGTTAAGGTGAGGTCAGCCTGGGCTAGGGCAGGACCTACAGCCAATGACTGCTGTCCTTACAAGAAGAGGAGAGACAGGCGGGCACCACAGTCAGGAGGCAGCCACAGGAGGACGGAGACAAGAGACAGGGGCGCAGCCACACTCCAAGGACGGCCGGAGTCCTTGAAACCGGACAGACGAGGGAGAGCCTTCGCAGGGAGCGCCTTCGACGTGGACTGCCAACCTCTGGGCCGTGGAAGCACACCCAGATTGTTTTAAGATAGCAGTCTGTGGTGATGCGCCGCAGCGCCCCCGGAGACAAGGGGCCTGCAGACAGACTCAGGGCGTCAGGGCGCACTGACTGACGGGAGGAGGACGCTGAGGTCCACGCCTGTGTGTGTGGAAGACAGCCCGCCCACCCTCTCCCAGTCCCCTCTCGCCTCTCCTCCCCGCCTCTCTCCTTCCCCTCTCCCCCTCCCCTCTCCTCCCCCCATCTCCTTCCCCGCTCTCCCCCTCCCCCCCCTCCTGTCTCTCCCCTTCCCTCTCTCTCCCCTCCCCACTCTTCCCCCTCTCTCCCCCCACTCTTCCTCCCTCTCTCCCCCCTCTCTCCCCCTCTCTCCCTCCCTCCCCCCCCTTTCTCCCTCTCTCCCCCCTCTCTCCCTCCCTCTCTTCCTCCCTCTCTCCCCCCTCTCTCCCTCCTCCTTCCCCTCTCTGTCCCCCCTCTCCCTTCCCTCTCTTCCCCCTCCCTCTCTGCGGGGAGCGAGCTCCCCCTCTGGCAAAGGTCATGAGGAAGGAGGCTCGGCAAAGGCGGGATCAAGCCTCAGGAGTCTCCCTGGAAATTCTCAAGCATCTACCCCCAAAACCAGAGTCTGCCTACTTTCTGCTTTGTGCTTTCACCTACACCTCTGACTTTACGGGGGCTGTCCCCCACTACCTCTCTCTGAAAAAAGAGTTAACTTACAGCTCCAGTTAATAATTTCTGGGTGTGACAGTGTTTCAACCTACAAACTCCTTTGGAAGTCCTCTAGCCTGCCTGAATAGGTTTTTCAGGCCACATGTGATTGCTCAGAGCCTCCCAACTGTGAGAGGCATGAGATGTTCTAAACTGTCTAAATACAGATTCATTTGAGCAGTTAAAAGATTGATTAGAAATTCTATTGGTGAAGGGATTTTCACTTGTTGGGCCAATGTTTGCTGCTAAATCTCCATATCCCTTACCTGCTGTGTCCTTGGCAGTGTATTGATTAATATAATTGGTGTAAATAGTAGCTTTAATGTTTGTAACCTGGGACCCTTGAGTTAATTCTTTTTCTTGTTATAGCCCACCACACCTTTGCTCTGTAGGAATGCAACTTTATCTAATGCTTTTGGAGGGTGGCGCTTGACTTATCACCTTTAGAGAAAAATAAGTTTTCTGAAGAAAGGGTCTTAAAATGTTAACAGGCCTCCGGGCCAGAAGATGATGCAAATCACCTAAGCTTTTGCATATGATAAGTTTGCAGGAAGAAAGCCTGGCTTGCTGCTTGACTCTACCCCTTCCCCCATTATCCTCTATGCATAACTTAATGTATAAAAACTACCTTGGAAAATAAAGTGTGGGCCTTGTTCACCGAAACTTGGTCTCCCCATGTCGTTCTTTATCTTACCTTCTGGCTGAATTATTCAGCCTCTTCACTGAATTTTCCTACTGAGCTATCCTTAAAGCTATCCTTATTCTATTACTCTTTATATCCTTAATTAACGTTTAATTAAGCAGTTGTTTCCTGATCCTCGCCTATGCCGTCTCTCCTTCGACTACCCTGGATCAGCCGGGGCTGGACCCCGGCACCTCTCTCTCCTGTCTTTCCCACTCCTTCCCTCTCTCCCCCACCTCTCCCCTCTCTTTCCCCCTCCCTCTCCCCCTCCCCATCTCCCCCCTCTCTCCTTCCCGTCTTTCCCCCTCCCTCCCTCTCCCCCCCCCTCGCCCCTCCCTCTTCCATTCCCTCCCCCTCTCTCCCCTCTCTTTCCCCCTCCTTCCCTCTCCCTGCTCCATCTCTCTCTCTCCTGTAGACTGCTATGCAGCTGACCTCTAGTTCTGCCCCTGACCACTGGACTCAACTCTTGAGACTGTACCAGATTCCAGGACACTGTCTGAGAACTCCAGGAACCAAGGCTGAATTTCATCTGTTACTGAGGTGAGAAAATGCGTACATCAAATATACCAACAAACAGCCAGTAATTAGATTTGGGGACAAGATTCGATTTTATCCTGGACTATAAGCAATCCTTGTACACAACTGAAACTTATGTATATTTGCCTAATTCTAAACTTTATGTTCTATTCTTCTGAAATTAACATAATCAAGTTTAGGATACTTATGTTCAAAATACCAAATGAATAAACACGACTTCATACATCCTCTATAGTTTTACAAGCCTGTGATGAAGAAACGCAATTATGATAATTTAAAGACAGAAACAATAATTTCCTGCAACTGTTTGTAAGAAAAAAGTGTTTTCTTCCCCTGGAAAAATTCACAATACCACAAATGAGACACTTATCTCTTGAGCTTCCATATAACTTAGTTTCCAAAAACCCTTAACAGAATCAGTGAAATAGTCTCAACTGCACGTGTGAGTTTCAAATTTATATAACACTTTTATGAAAAATTCACAAATCTTAAAATGTTCTCAAAGTAAATCGGTTACCCCACTAACTCAGCATTCCCTTCAGTAACTCAGTACCTACCCTAATAGGCTATAAAAGGATTCAGAATCCTATATGTTATATTTACTATATTGACACAATCAATATCAGATTTCTCCAACCACCAAACGCTCCTAAAACTCCAGTACACAGAACCACAGGGCAATCACTCTGTTCTTGTGTCTCTTTGGTGTTTAAAACTTTTGCTATTTATTCATCCATTTTCTACTCACATGGAGACATGTGCTTAAAACAAAATAAGTACTGTACTCTGTCAACTCCACAATGAAAAGATAAACACCCCAAGTATAGCATGAGCTGCGGCTCTGAACAGACGTTCCTCCAGGAGCCATATAGTGACCAATGAACACATGAAAATGGTCAAAACCCTCAGCCAACCGGGATCTAACGCCTGGTGATCTCAGGCGGAGCTGATGTGGTGATCAGAGAAATAAAGTGCACAGTAAGAGTAATGCACCTGAATCATCAAAAACCACCCCGGCAACCCTGTCCACAGGAGAAACTGCCGTCCACACAAGTGTCCCTAGTGCCAAGAAGAGTGGGGACTGCTGCTCTCAGGAACACACTCTTAGGGACTCAGAGTCTGTTTATAAAACTGTTTTTAAATGCTTCTTAAAAACTGCGTTACAGAGTAAGAAAATGAAGGAAAAAAATTTCCAAGAATCCCAACCACCACCACTCGATCATGCATCACTCCAGTGTATTTCTTATTTGATAGTTTAAAATGTGTCTCTCTTTAAGTTATACATATGTTAAAATCTTACTTTTCATTTAATATTAGATGAATTTAGACATGTTACCATGACTTTAGAATAAATTTCAAGTGCATGCATACATGAATTCATGCATGGACATATTCATGCATATGAAACCCTATATTTCTGGTCTTAGATTTCTAGAAGTAGTAAAGCCACAGGATTTCCAGAGTTCCTGATATATATCGCCCTGTGCTGGCTACGAGTTTACGCTGCAGTCTTAAACACGGAGAAACACTGCTGATGCACCACCAGCAACTGATGAGTTGCCTTTTTAGAAGAGCTTTTTGCTAATTAAATATGCGAGTAATGACATTTCCTGTTTTTAACTTTACTATCTTTGTCAGAACATTTTCTGTTTGTTTTTAATTATATTCCCTCTATTGTGGGCTTTCTTTTTGAATTCTTTTGCCAATTTGTCTCCTGGAGTCCTTAAATTTGCATGAAGTCTTCACTAGCCTTCTTCAATTCTACTGTTTCCTGGTTTTTCCTTGGTTCGGCTTTATTATATTTAATCTTCCATCTCTCTTAAGTTTATTTTCATGCATGGTATACAATGAGTGTCTAAATTCACTTTTCTCCCAAATTACTAATGAGTTTATTCCAAATGATTTATTGAGCAATCTTTCACTTATCATTGATAAGTAGCAGATTAAACAACAACAGTTAAATTCAGCATCTTTGTTTTTTTCTTTTTTTCAACTAAGGCCAGTACATGCTTGGAAAAATCTGGGTGGCATAGAAAGAAGAGATCAGAACCTCATTACTATTAACTGATCTCACAAACTGACGACTGTGCTCACACACTGACGTGCACACATGTGCACACGTATGTCTCTATACACGGATGCATATACAGCTGCTAAAGAGAAGGGGGTATTTTGAGAACAAGTAAGCTGGACAACGGTGCTGGCGCTGGAACACCAGGCTCGGTCTGGGTCTGATCAACACAGTTAAAGCAAACCGGTGCTGAGATGGAGACACAGCCCTCTGCTCCAGCACCTCCACCGCGCTCGTTCGTATCTGTCAGCCATCTGCCGTGGACAGCCGGCTTGACGCCCTAGATGTCAAGCTTCCCTGATGCTCTTGTGCCCTCATGTCTCCTCTTCACTACAGGGGCCGCTACAGCTGTGACACTCGCTCGCTGGCTGACTCAGTGCTGGCTGAGTGCTTACGATGTGCCAGGAACGGTGACAAATGCTGCAGCAACAAGCCCACCAATAACCACGGTCTCATCACACTCTCATGTGGATGGTGACCCCCCACCCCCTCCCCAACGCCCTGAAACAAGACGGTGTCACAGAGGGTGACGGGGAGCATCGAGGTGGACCTGCCCCACCCCCTCCCCAACGCCCTGAAACAAGACGGTGTCACAGAGGGTGACGTGGAGCATCGAGGTGGACCTGGAGACCGCAAGCAGCAGCTGAGTGTCCCTGGACCTCAGCGGGGAGGGGAGGTGGGCCCAGAGAGGGAAGCTTTGCCAGCCACCTCCCCGCACAGGGACGCCGCCCCCGCTCTGTGGCCCTGCCAGGCACACCACAGCTCCTGGGGCATCTGTGCAGCTGTTTTACCCTCTGCTGCCAGGGTCCACGCACAGGCACCACGACCTCAACCTCCACCCAGGACCCAGAGGGCACCTGGCGTCTGTTACATGAAGGGAGTCAGTCCTGAAAAGATGCCCAGGGAGTCTCCTCTTAAAACGCACTCGAACGGCACTGCCGCTCCCATCTGTGAAAACCCACATTTACTCCAATGGCCTCTGGGGACTCGTCGGTCCGCTGAGAACCGTCTCTGGTGAGAAAGCCGTTGATGGAGACAGCTCCGCGTGCCTGTCGGTTGGCACTCCCACACTTCAGGCACAAAGGCAGCGGGGACGGGCCAGCAGAGGCCACGTCTACTGTGGACCCTACGGTGGGCCTGCGGTTGATATCTGGTGGCTCCTGGAGTCTCCTCTGCCGGCTCTATCTCAGGGTTAGAGCCACAGCAAGCACACCACAGCAACCAGAAGTACGTGGCAGGTGCCGGCTGAAACCCTGCGTTAATTTACTGGATCCTACCAACAAACAACCTGTGTCCCCTAGAAAGTTTGGCCAGCCCATTTGTCTGGATTCACCCAACAGATCAGGAGTCAAACGTAATCTGTCCAAGGACGAGAGAGCTCACGCTGAGGTTCAGGAGATACTGAGTCCAGACTCCAGCGCGAGCTCTGCTGTAAGTTCCACACTGAGCCCCCATGAGCTGCTCGAAACCCAGGAGGTAAGCACATCCTCCATTTCACAGAAGAGGGCCAAGGGTAGGGTGCATCCCCCCCTCAAGGCTCTCACACTTTTTCAGAGACCAGTCTGAACCCTCACCTCCAGCACTGGGAACCGTGACCTGCTGTGGAATAAGGTCTCTGCAGGCGAGCTTAAGGACCTCACAGGGGACCCTAAACCCAATGCAGGGTGTTCTCGGAAAGAAGAGGAGGCTCTGACAGGGCCCCAGGGGAGAAGGAGGTGTGAGGACAGAGGCAGAGACCAGGGTGATGCTCCACAGCACAGAAACACCAGGAGTTAAGCCAGGGGAGGAAGGAAGCCCCCCGCACCCCTTCCCCCTGCTGCCCACCCCCCCGTGCCCCCATCCCCCCACGCCCCCATCCCCCCCACCGTCCCCCCATGCCTCCATCCCCCCCAACCCCACACAGCCTCTGCAGGGGGCCCGGCCCAGCTGACGCCTTGATTCCGGACCCCCGGCCTCCAGAGCTGAAAGAGAATGCGGTTCTGTTCCTTTCTAAGCCGCGTGGTTGGCAGTGATGTTTTACAGCCGTCCTAGGAAACCAATGACCAATTCACCTGGCAGATCTGCTTGACGCCAGGCCAGAACGAGGCAGGCAGGAAGACGTGGCGGGAGACTGGGGCCCAAACGTACTGTTTTTTCCCTTCTGCCCACCCACAGACTTCTGCTTTGAACTCAACCCAAAACCAGCCATAGAGGTTAGCAGCATGAAATGCCAGCACGCTTAGAATATGTATCACCAGCTTCTTAGAATATGCTTACCTAACTCGAGGCTTTAGGCTGTTGGTCTTAATTTGATGACGCATACCTCTGCAATCTCAGAGTTACAATAACTTATTTTGGAGGAGAGACTATAATAGCACTGGGCTTTATTTTTTCCTTTCCCTTTTAAAAAGGCAAATCCATTTTTTTTTAAAAAAGAATGAAAAATACTCATCACCTAGAACCCTACCGCCTTAATAGAATTATTTCTCATTGAAAAAAACTACCTCTCAATTAAAATAATTTCCTCTGCTCCTAACCAGGCAAAGTGATTTTTTTTTTTTTTTTTTTGGTGGGGGGGATGGGGGCTCATTTAACTAAACATTAACCCAGGAATTGTTTGATTTCCATCAAGGATATGCAAGACCAGCACTATAATTCTGTAAGAATGTTATCCTGAAGGAAACTAACCATTGACTGTGACTTCCTTCTGGGTGTCACCTTGAGGCTCAGGGGAATGCGTTCATTCTGCAGAGACTCAACACCTTCTCATCCACCCTCATCCCAAGCAACTTGCTATGTTTATGAGTCCCCAAGACAGAAAAAGATCAGGATTCAGAGTCTGGAGCCATTAAACATAAAAGTGTCACTCACATGTGGAATCTACTTTTTAAAAATGATATAAATGAACTTATTTACAAAACAGAAGTAGACTTACAGATATCAAAAACAAACTTATGGTTAGCAAACAGTAAGGGTGGTGGGGGGATAAATTACGAGCTTGGGGTGAACACAGACTCACCACTACATGGAAACAGATAACCAGCGAGGACCTGCTGCGCAAGGGAGCTGTATGCAGTCCTCTGTGATGACCTCTATGGGAAAACAGCCCGGAAAAGGATGGAGACTGTGCACGGGCTTCCGTGGTGAGGAACGCGCCTGCGGATGCGGAGAAGGAAACGGCAACCACTCCAGGATTCTTGCCTGGAGACTCCCATGGGCAGAAGAGCCCACACACATGAAATGGGAAAACCAGCTCTCATGCTTCTTTCAGAGATCGGTCTGAATCCTCACCTCCAGTTTTACATGTGACTGAATCCCTTTGCTGTATACCTGAAACTAACACAACATTTTAAGTCAAATAGACTCCAATACAATTTTAAAAATAATAAAAATAAGTAGAGTGGGTTGCCTTGCCTTCCAGATTTATTTCCTCTTCTTGTGTTATTGCACTAGTTAGGATGTTCAAGATGATGTTGAAAAACAGTGGTGAAAAGGAACATCATGATCTTGTCTTGTTCCTGATCTTAATAGGAAAGTTTCAAGTTTCTCACCATCATGTATGATGTTAGCTGTAGGTTTTTTGAGTATTCTTGCCTGGTGAATTCCATGAACAAAGCCTGGTGGGCTACAGTCCATGGGGTCACAAAGAGTTGGATACAACTGAGCAACTAACTCTAACTAATACAAATTCATGTATTACAACTGAGAGCAAAGGCTTAAACAGTACATTTACACATTAAATTCCTGTTTTTATTTATCAAGGTAAAAAAAATAAGTAGAACAATGAGATAGGACAGGAAATTGTCAAATCATGTAGCAATACTCATGAGGTATTTCCCCCCAGATCTCTCATCTAACACGTAGCGCGTCAGCTGTCTTTGGGCACCCTTCCTGACTACTGCCATCTCCATCTCACAGAAGATGAAGCAGACCCAGGAACACAGCTCACCCAGAGACACAGAGGTCGGGGCCAGGGCTCCGACACGCCGCCTGAGCCATCCAAATGGACGCGATCAGCTCGCGCCCAGAACACACGTAAGCACTTAAAACCTCGGCTGAGTCAAGTTGATGTACGGCAGAAACCAACACAATACTGTAAAGCAATATCCTCCAGTTAGAAATAAATAAATTGAAAAAAAAGTTATAGAGCGATTCCCTCTCACGTATGGTTAACAGGGAAAAAAAGGCGGAATAACATGTTGTGAAAAGAGAACATCATGTGAGTGTTACAGTTCAGGGCCCATAAGCCTCTCTGATTGGAGCCCCTGGGCTCTGGGCCTCGCCTACGGCCGCATCCGCCCTGGGCCATAGAGTTTAGAGGATGCGGCAGAGACAAACGTTCCACTTACTTCTAGGAACACGTGATAAGCTGAGAATTACAGAAAAAATCAACACCCCAAATTTCACCCAAGATGTACGTTGTCCTGCAGACCGTGTGAGTCCATCCGTATGAAGTTCAAACACAGGCAGAACTAATCCAGCCCGTGGGTGAGGAGCGCCATCACCTTCCTGCGGGGGCACAGAGAGGAGGGCTGGCGCAGGTGGCACGGGCGGTTCCGCTGCTGAAAACCCACTGAGCTGCACGCATGTGAAACACTTGGTTCTGAAGGTCAGTGGGAGTGAAAGTCGCTCAGGCGTGTCCGACTCTTTGCGACCCCGTGGACTATAGAGTCCATGGAAATCTCCAGGCCAGAATACTGGAGTGGGAAGCCTTTCCGTTCTCCAGGGGATCTTCCCAACCCAGGGATCGAACCCAGGTCTCCTGCATTGCAGGTGGATTCTTTACCAGCTGAGCCACCAGGGAAGCCCAAGAATACTGCAGTGGGTAGCCTATCCCTTCTCCATCGGGTCTTCCCGAACCAGGAATGGAACCAGGTCTCCTGCGCTGTGGGAGGATTCTTCACGAGCTGAGCTACCAGGGAAGTCCCGAAGATCAGTAGACGCTCATATAAATATATGTAAGTGGCTGGCATCGCACACTTGGCTCTGCAGAAGCTGATGTGTTTGTTCTCAGGCCTCTGAGGGGTCAAGAAGGCAGGGAGCCCTGGGGGTCCCAGCCCACACACTGCCCCGTGGTCTCCGCGCACAACCGGGGTACGAAGGCCCACAGGGAGAGACAGGAGGGCCAGCCCCTGTCCACCCCACCCTGCTGGCTCCCCGAGCACAGCAGAGCTCTGGGGTCCCAGCGATCAGAGTGGGAACACGGCTGGGGTGGACCGGCCGACCGTCAGGAAACCTCCTGGCTCCTCAAGGATGTGAGGCTGCTCCATTGTCTATTAAGGAAATGGAAATTTTAGCTTTAATCACAGACTGGGGTTCCCCACAAGGAATTGATTTCATTCAGGGTCTAAGCTCAGAGTCATGCATGATGCTTGAACTGGCACGGCGGGCGCCCGGGGCCGTGGCAGTGGGCGGGGGCCACTGCTGTGGGGGAGGGTGGGGAGGGGTCAACTCTGAACAACAAGGGGGAGTGGGGACTCAGCCGAAGAGCAGGCGGGGGTCACGGACGGAAAACTTCCAAAAAGGACCATCACGCAGGAGGGAGTGGGGCTTGGCTGAACCCACCTAACAGGATGCTCGCGGAAGGCAGGCCAGGACATCACGGGGGTGCGGATGGGGTCTCCAGCAGCCCTCGAGGGCGCTCAGACTCTGGCGAAGCTGACTCAGCCGGATTCAACAAAGGCCCTGATGATGGCGCCAAGAATGCAAAAGCGACCGCCCCCACCCTGGTCACCCTGGTCTCTGGGACGTTGACGCCCGGGTGCTCTGGGCCCAAGGGTCTTTCACCGTCCTTTAAACCCTCTGACTGCAGACTGCTGAGACCACGAGCCACTGCTCTCTGCGGAGGAACAGTCCCCAGCTGTGCGGGGACAGAAATGAGAGCAGGAAGCACCCCCACTTCGTGACCACCTCCAGGCCCCGGAACCCAGCCCAGCCCCCCTGCCTACCCTCCTGAGGCCCCAATCTGCTCATTTGTACACGACAAGCTCGGCAATCAAATGAGATTTCGAGTCTGGTCAAGTTGTACATGGATATCAAATTTCCCTTGTCCTGTGAACAGCAGAAATGAAATTTCAGCGTGAAAAAGGTCCTCAAGCACCCTGCAAAAATCAGTAGGGAGAAAATTACAGGAGGAGTGAAGGGCCACAGACTTTGGCGCTTCAAAAGGCCTTTACTTCAAATTAGACAGTGGCCCCGAACCACTCCAGCTCTCCCTTCATCGTAATGATATCTGTAAGTAGGGGCTTAAGTCTTTCTCATGCTTGAAATTAACTTTATGAGGCTGGAATCCAAGCTGCTTTGCGCCTTGTCAGTTACCACAGAAGCTGGTGCTGTGACTGAAAAGGAATATTGGTTCATTCCTCGATGCAAACATCCTTCATCAAGGTACAGCAATGACACACGTGAGACCGGCATCCTAGTGTTAACACTGGGCTGTGAGTGGTTTTCCGTGCTGTGACACAGTCTTCCTAGCCACCTTTGCACAAAGGTCCGTCTAGACAAAGCTATGGTTGTTCCAGTGGTCATGCACGGATGTGAGAGTTGGACCATAAAGAAAGCTGAGTGCTGAAGAATTGATGCTTTTGAATTGTGGTGTTGGAGAAGACTCTTGAGATTCCTTGGACTGCAAGGAGATCAGACCAGTCCATCCTAAAGGAATCCAGTCCTGAATATTCATTGGAAGGACTGATGCTGAAGCTGAAACTCCAATACTTTGGCCACCTGATGCAAAGAGCCGACTCATTGGAAAAGACCCTGATGCTGGAAAAGATTGAAGGCAGGAGGAGAAGGGGACAACAGAGGATGAGATGGTTGGATGGCATCACCGACTCGATGGACATGAGTTTGAGCAAGCTCCAGGAGTTGGTGATGGACAGGGAAGCCTGGCATGCTGCAGTCCATGGGGTTACAAAGAGTTGGACACGACTGAGCAACTTTCACTTTCAGCTACTGGATGATGTTGTGGGCACGAAGTTGTGGCTGACTCTTTGCAACCCTATGCACTGTGGCCCGCCAGGCTCCTCGGTCCATAGGATTCCGTAGGCGAGAATATGGCAGTAGGGTAGCCATTCCCTTCTCCAGGGGATCTTCCCAAACCAGGGATCAAACTCCTATCTTCTGCATTGCAGGCACACTCTTTACCATCACAGCCACCAGGGAAGCCCCTACATTTTGCCAGATTCATCTCCAAAAAGGCATTGTGAACTCACAGGCCACAGACAAGATGCAAGGTGTATTTCATCTCCCTTATCGACCCAGGGCACTGTGATTTCATTAGTTTAATAAGGAGGGTCTTATTTTACATGCTTTCCTACCCTCGAGTCTGTTTCTCTAGATGTTTATTTACAAGCAGTATTTCATCTTCTGAGAAGGTGGAATACTTCTGTGAGCAGGGTGTATGTGCTGGTGGGCGGCCATGGTCCTTTTAAATGAAAAATACTACCTAGGAGGCTAATATTAGCAAAGCACAAAGTCAAAGAGGAGAGTTATGTTTTGTTATAAATGCTCATAAACATTTTTCTAATAACCCATCCCCTGAAGTTTGAGTTACTTTTTATTTATTCTTCACATTTGACATTGTCAGAATTTTCTGTACTGAGCACCATTTAAAAAAAAAAGAAAAGACACTTTCAGACTGAGGGGGAGAAAAGAAGGTTGTATTTAGATACTCCTTTTTTCTTTCTGTTCTAACAGATTGATAACCTAAGTGTCTCCAATTTCAGCAGGAGGGGAACAGATCAGGAGTTCTTGGGGGTATTAGAGATACAGTCTGAGATTCCAAGGTTGTTGTCTCTTTACTGGTTCAAAATGCCTCATCTTCCACTCGTATAACGCCAGGGCATTTCAGAAGCACGGGCTCGTCTGCCGAGGGCAGGGCCGTGACACCACCTCCTGACTGGTGAGCTCGCCTTGGAAGAAGGCTGGCGCGCGCTGTAATGACCTTCTCATTTCCCAGTTACACCACTGGTTCAACTCTTAAGCCAAGTGTTTCTCAAAAAACGTCTTGAGAGATTCATGGAAAAGTTCCTCTGCAGACAGAACAGGTTTTCCCCCAAACTCATAAAAACAACTGTGTCCTTTTTAACGCCAGCAGTCCTCGAAAGCTCTTCCAGCATGGCGAGGAGGAAACGCTACACTTCAGGTCAGAATTTCGAGAAACTTGCTTCATGCTGGGGGTTTTCCTAAAGTCGTTATTCGTATTTTTCAAAGGTACTCAAAGCACAATGTTTGTTCTGAAAACTATAAATTCAACTGGAGGTTAATCTATCACACCGAGAGGTATTAGGGGTTTGGCTGAGTCCAAGATCCCAGAAGGCTGGACCACAGGCCCTGACTTCCTTCAGCTTGCATCCCCATCAGTGCTAAAGAGCCCACTCCCCACGGACACAGACGCCAAGCCCCAGCACACGGAATGAACGGGCCCCACGCTGTAACACGGAGAAACGGCTACCCCAGCTTTCCACTCAGTCAAACAGACCTACCCGCCGACTCCCTGCGTCAAACACAGCGACCTCCCTTTATCTATCATATATATAAAGGTTCAGCGGAAGGGTGTATTTGCAGGAATATATGTCTGCTGCTGAACAACAATTCTAACCCCCCTGGCCTGGATCAATAGTCTATTTTCTGAGAGCAACCATCTTCAAAGAATTCACTCAGGAAGGTTGTTCAATTAAAATGAACAATTAAGCTGTGGGTTTTCTTCTCCTCAGTTAGATATATTTCTTCTGATCAATTCATTTGACTAAAGGTTCCAAATTAGCTTTTTCTTCCATCAAAAAGAACATTCCAAGCATCGGTGATAAGAGTTAAACTGATTATGCAGTGTGAAACTTCACTCCTAATGGGGCATAATGATTCGTTAACAGGCAAATAATTAAATTTAAACGTGAGTGTGTGTGTGTGTGTGTGTGTGTCCCGTCACTTCAGTTACTTAGCTGCTTCAGTCGTGTCTGACTCTTTGTGACTCCATGGACTGTAGCCCGCCAGGCTCCTCTGTCCATGGGAGTCTCCAGGCAAGAATACTGGAGTGGGTTGCCATGCTCTCCTCCAGGGGATCTTCCTGACCCAGGACTGAACCAGAGTCTTCTGCGTCTCCTGCACTGCAGGGGGATTCTTCACTACTGAGCCACCCGGGAAGTCCTTCAGTTCAGTTCAGTCGCTTGGTCATGTCTGACTGTTTGCGACTCCATGAACCGCAGCACGCCAGGCCTCCCTGTCCATCAACAACTCCTGGAGTTTACCCAAACTTGGGAAGTCCTAAACATATCTGTATATACTGACAAAAATTACTTTAGAGAAAGGGAATTCCCTGGTGGCCCAGGACTCTGTACAGTCACTGCCAAGGGCCAAGTTTGACCTCTGGTCAAGGAAGTGCGGGGCTCCCCGGGAGGTGCAGCAGTAAAGAATCCATCTGCAATGCAGGAGATGCAAGAGACACAGGTTCAATCCCTGGGTCTTCCACTGGCGAGAGCATGGTAATCCACACCAGTGTTCTTGCCTGGAGAATCCCATGGACAGAGGAGCCTGGTGGGCTGCAGTCCATGGGGTCGCAGAGTCAGACATGACTGAAGTGACTGAGCGGGCACACAGGAAAGGAAGTGAGATCCCGTAAGCTGTGAGGTGTGGCCAAAAGAAGGAAAAGAAATATAACACAGCCCCAAAATTCCCTGAAGTAGCTCCTCTCCTGTATACCCAGCCATCCCGCGTGGCCGGCCAACAACATGAAAACGCAGAAATAAGTGCACGCGATCTGCAATGTGACCGGGACAAGAGAATTCTACACATTAAAATTTCTCCAAAATTCCTCCACTGCACAGACTGCTTTTGACTGTGCTTTGGTTTTCACACCTCATGTGTCTGAGCCTTTAATAAGGAAATTTAGGACACGTGTGTGTGATTAGCAGCTCACTGGGACGTGTGAACCATGCTGCAGACGTACGACTCCACTGTCACAGTTTACAAACCGCGCGCGGTTCACCTCGCTTCACGCCCTGCAGCCTCAGACACGGGGCGTGACGTCCACGGGCAGCTTGACCACTGTCTGAGATGGGGGGCGGGCACCTGGGAGAGCGCCTCCCCCCAGCCCCATCAGGACTGGAGGCTGAAACAGGACCAGGGCTCCCGGCTTCCAGCCCAGAGCCCGTCCCGCTGGATTCAGTGCGATGTCAATCGTGGTGAAAATTCGGTTCCCACCATTCGGGTGGGAAAGTTTATAACTAAGTCCTCAGCTCCAACCAAGTGGCTCTATTAAGACATGCGTATAATTTTATTAACAAGAAGAAATGCGCCAAAACTGAAAAGGATGGCGGGGAAGCCTGAAAGAACTGAAAGTCTTTCTCGACCAAGCGTTTCGGCAATGCCATAATCGAGCTCTCTTTCCTGAGACACTAAAGGAGTCTGGGTCGGGAAGATCCCCGGTGTGGAAAATGGCAACCGACTCCAGTGTTCTTGCCTGGAGACGTCTGTGGACAGAGGGGCCTCCAGTCAGAGTCAGACATGACCGAGCAACCCAACAACAACAGAAGCAAACCCAAGGCCCCCAGTGTGAGGGCGTTGCTAAAACAAACCTCCGTTAACACCAACAACGCATTCACCACACGCACAGGTCACAACCCACACCCCGCCCCGTCCCGTGAGTCCCTCCTGGTGTGTCCACACCCCACCCCATCCCATGAGCTCCTCCTGGTGTGTGCACACCCCGACACCCTGTCCCATGAGCCCCTCCTGGTGTGTGCACACCCTGCCCTGTCCCGTGAACCCCTCCTGGTGTGTGCACACCCCACCCTGTCGCGTGAGCCCCTCCTGGTGTGTGCACACCCCGCCCTGTCGCGTGAGCCCCTCCTGGTGTGTGCACACCCCAACACCCTGTCGCGTGAGCCTCTCCTGGTGTGCGCACACCCCGCCCCATCCCATGAGCCCCTCCTGGTGTGCGCACACCCTGACACCCTGTCCCGTGAGCCCCTCCTGGTGTGCGCACAGCCTGACACCCTGTCCCGTGAGCCCCTCCTGGTGTGCGCACAGCCTGACACCCTGTCCCGTGAGCCCCTCCTGGTGTGCCCACATCCCGCCCTGTCCTGTGAGCCCCTCCTGGTGTGTGCACACCCCGCCCTGTCACGTGAGCCCCTCCTGGTGTGTGCACACCCCAACACCCTGTCGCATGAGCCTCTCCTGGTGTGCGCACACCCCGCCCCATCCCATGAGCCCCTCCTGGTGTGCGCACACCCTGACACCCTGTCCCGTGAGCCCCTCCTGGTATGCGCACAGCCTGACACCCTGTCCCGTGAGCCCCTCCTGGTGTGCGCACAGCCTGACACCCTGTCCCGTGAGCCCCTCCTGGTGTGCCCACATCCCGCCCTGTCCTGTGAGCCCCTCCTGGTGTGTACACACCCCGCCCTGTCCCGTGAGCCCCTCCTGGTGTGTCCACAGCTCGACCAACAGTCAGAACCCCAGGGCCTCTTCCAGGCAGCCACCGTCCCCTGAAAGCAGTATTGACGAGTTTTGACTTTTATTCAACTTTATACATTGAGCTGGCCAAAAAATTTGTTCTGGTTTTTCGTAAGCTATTATTGAAAATCCCAAACAAACTTTCAAGCCAACCCAACATGTGAAAGTGAAAGTGTTAGTCGCTCTTTGGGACCCCATGGACTATAGCTCGTCAGGTTCCTCTCTCCACGAGATTTTCCAGGTAAGAATACTGGAGGGGGTTGCCATGCTCTCCTCCAGGGGATCTTCCCAACCCAGGGATAGAACCCAGGTCTCCAGCATTCCAGGCAGGTTCTTTTCCATTGAGTGACCAGGGAAGCTCTACATATATGGAGTCACAAGACCATGTTTCTGTCCCACGTAGCAGGACTTTCACGCAACGTGACACATGGCTGCACCACAGGGCAACGCAGACACGGGGCACTGCCCGGGGGGAGCAGCTGGACTGTTTCCGGCTCAGGACACTGTGTCCAACACCTGGCTTTTGGGACAGGTGGGCGCCTGTTTCTTCTGGGCAGGCCTCTCGGAGCAGAACTGCTGGGTCCCAGGGTTGTTACTGACGGGTTTCCATAGCGGCTGCCCCAGTCCAGGACTGGGTGTTTTTTATTTTCTTTCTTATGAGAGGTACAGCTATCTTGTTACAGCTTCAGATTTGCAATCCCCTGATGATTACTGATGGAGAAGGCAATGGCACCCCACTCCAGTACTCTTGCCTGGAAAATCCCATGGACGGAGGAGCCTGGTAGGCTGCAGTCCATGGGGTCGTGAAGAGTCGGACATGACTGAGTGACTTCACTTTCACTTTTCCCTTTCCTGCATTGGAGAAGGAAACGGCAGCCCACTCCAGTGTTCTTGCCTGGAGAATCCCAGGGACGGGGGAGCCTGGTGGGCTGCCGTCTATGGGGTCGCACAGAGTCGGACACGACTGAAGCGACTTAGCAGCAGCAGCAGCAGATGATTACTGAGGTCCCACATTTCCCCATTTATTGTGCAATTTTGCACCTTCCTGTACAAAGTATGCAGGTTCACTTCCTGTCTTCCAGCAGACTGTTTTCCGTGACTGTTGTGTAGGAGTTCTTTTATTCTGGATGCAAGCACTTCAGTACGAGCAACATCTTCCCTCATCCCTCCCTTGCCGTTCCCTCTCTCAACGTCTTAATGAAGAGAAGCTCTCAATTTTATCGTGCTCCAATATGTTCATCTTCTCCTTTTTGTGGTTGGTGCTTTTCCTCCTCTGTTTAAACACATATTCTTCTCTGCCATTTGATTTTCTAGAACCTTCAGTTTTAAAATTAGACTTACCATCTATCTGGAATTGGGTTTTGTGTTCAGTGGGACTCAGTGGGACTCAGTGGGACTCAGGATACTTTTTATACATGGATTTTACATTGTCCCAGCCTCAATTAACAAAAAGACTATCCACCTCCCCTCTCACCCTGCTCAGCAGGTGAAGACACAGCCATGAACATGCTGACCTTAAGCATACACAGAAAAAACTCTCAAAGACCCCAAGTTTTCACCTAAATATCCTTGCACAAGTCCTGTTGCAACATGAAAGCAGAAGCCCAAAGATGGAAGAAAAGCTTTGTTCTCAATTCTGCCGCTTCATACAAAGGTGTTCATTTCCCTGGCTGGTAAGTTTAGACAATAGAACATGAGGAAATGACTTTTAAATCATCTCAAAATGAAGAGATTATAATGTCATTTTGTACCACAAGGAACTCCTTGTGTATCTCAAAGTCCATTTCTTAAATTTCATTTAAAAAACATCCCTACTTCATTAACTTCCCAAAAGCTATTCCAAAAAGCCTTGCGTCTCGGGGAGCAGTGACTGGCTGTCTAAGTTAAAGATGATCAGACTTCTGCAAGGCAAGCCTTCCTGGTCTCTGAGGCCCTCACATAAAATGTGCATTTCTGAGTGAGAGCCAGACTCCATTCCTTAATCCACAGGCTCCTTTCTCACCTGCGACACCCAACAGCACCGCCCAGAACAAGCTCAGGACCCAGAGGGGAAAACGCTGACCTCTGTGGAAAAGGAGACTGCATTTCTAGTTTTTGAAAGTGAGTGAAAGCGTTAGTCACCCCGTCGTGACTGACTCTTAGCGACCCCATGGACTCCTGTCTCTATGGATTTCCCAGGTAAGAATACTGGAGCTGATTGCCATTTCCTTCTTCAGGGGATCTTCCTGACCCAGGGATCGAACCCGGGTCTCCTGTGTTGCAGGCGGGTTCTTTACCCTCTGAGCCACCAGGAAAGCCCTTCTATTTTCACATACCACCCAGGATGTTAACCTTTTCCTTTACGTTTAGTGCTTTTGTATGTTCTATTGGTGACTTTTTCCAGGGAACACACAGACAACAGTCCTCGGTGACTCATCGCTTTTTACCTTCCTCATCCACTGGCTCACTAAGACTCTGCTATCTCACCGTTAAGGCGTGAAGTCAGATTTTGGACTTCCTCCCATCTGATGCTCATTTCTTAGATATGAAGAGTTTCAAATATTTCTGAGATGAACATCACACTGAAACCTTCCAAATCACGGAGTACCTTGGCATCAAGTTATCACGTGTCTAGTTCTGGGGTAATCTTTGACCCCACCCTTTATGTGCTGTTATGGAGGAGCCACTTTCCATTTCCCTGAAACCGTGAGGAACAGAGGGCAGGGCAGGGAGAGGGGGCAGTCAGGTCCTGGGTTGGGGAAGGGGAGGAACCAAAAATCTACCAACTGCCAGGTCCAACTGGTGGCTCAGCTGGTAAAGAATCCGCCAGTAATGTGGGAGACCTGGGTTCAATCCCTGGGTCAGGAAGATCCCCTGGAGGAGGGCATGGGAACCCACTCTGGTATTCTTGCCTGGAAAATCCCACAGACAGAGGAGCCTGGCGGGCTACAGTCCATGGGGTTGCAGTCGGCCACGACCGAGTGACTAAGCACACAATCCCCCAGAGCATCCTGGCCGCTGCACGGAGGTGGCAGCTGTGTGGAGGGAGTGGGTGTGAGGCGTAGCCTGGGGGCAGAGCTGCAGGTGGCCTGGGAGGACCTTTGCCCTCTTCGGGACCAGCAACAGCCTTTCTTCACGTCGTCAATCTGGTAACTCACCAGCAGGGGTCAGTCTCCTGCGCCATCCCAGCCACAGCCACTCGGGACCTTTCTGGAAGTTGTCCTGAGGCCACACCAGGTCCTGCCCACCTGGTCTTTTAGTCGCCACAGCGCCCTCTCCTGGTCTTTTCATTCAGTCACCACAGCGCCCTCTCCTGTGTGCTCAAAACTGACATTTCATATTCTGAGAAAGGAGCTGCCTACATGCATCCTGAATTTTTCACACTGCACAGAGGGGATGAGGACAGGAGTTCAGTGTCACCCACGCAGCCTCCTTACTCTTTGACACTGACCTACAACAGAAGAAAGGCTTGCCTTTTGCATGTGTTACACGCCAGGTACAGTGTGGACTCCCACTCACAAGAGAAGACGGTTGTTGGCCGAGGGGCTCAAGAGCCCTCTCCAGCACCACAATTGGAAAGCAGCAGTTCTTCGGTGCTCAGCCTTCTCTGTGGTCTGACTCTCACATCTGTACGTTCCTCCCTGTCTTTTCATGGCTGACAGCTCTTTCTAGCATCACTTGAGAGCTCTTTCTTTTTATCACTCAATAATGATCCACGTCTGGATGGGTCACAGTTTATCCAGCCACCCACTGAAGGACATTTTGGTTGCTTTCAAGTTAAAAAAAAAATTTTTTTTTGGTTTCCTACAGATTTCACTCTTGATGTCCTGAGCTAAGAAGGGCCATGAAAAATACCATTCTATTTGCCCTGTTGACTTGGGTCTGAAGAATCCAGACTCTGGGGCTGTGCCAGCCAGTTTGGGAGCTGCGGGTCCTGTGATGCTGGGGCACTTGCAGTGTGGGTGGTCTGAAAGGAGTTGCGTGTGATGTCTGTGAAAAATACACATCAGATTTCAAAGACATCCTGTAAACAAGAACGTGAAGTATCATTAATAGCTTAACAGTGATTATTGAGGAAATGACAGGTTTTTAAATACACTGGATTAAATGAAGTATATTGACATTGTGCTGCTCCTACTGAGTCACTTCAGTCGTGTCCGACTCTGTATGACCCCAGAGACGGCAGCCCACCAGGCTCCTCCGTCCCTGGGATTCTCCAGGCAAGAACACTGGAGTGGGTTGCCATTTCCTTCTCCAATGCATGAGAGTGAAAAATGAAAGTGAAGTCGCTTCAGTCGTGTCCAACTCTGTGTGACCCCACAGATGGCAGCCCACCAGGCTCCTCCGTCCATGGGATTCTCCAGGCAAGAGTACTGGAGTGGGGTGTCACTGCCTTCTCCATATTAACATTGTACCAGTTTCTTATTTTTGAAATGTGCCTACTAGAATAATTTAACTTACCTACGTGGCTCATGTTACATTGCACTGAGCAGGTCTGCTAGAAAAATAATGCTTGTCTACCACACTCCTTCAAGCCATGCACTGTTCAAATACTTGAGATAAGTTAGTGACTTAAAGAAACAAAGACCCACGACTTCGTGGGTTTTAGCACATTTAAGTTTGAATATAATTGAATTCAAGAATGTCAAGTCAAGCCCCTTGGACTGCAAGGAGGTCAAACCAGTCAATCCTAAAGGAAATCAACCCTGAATATTCACTGGAAGGACTGATGCTGAAGCTCCAATACTCTGCCCACCCGATGTGTAGAGCAAATTCATTGGAAAAGACCCTGATGCTGGGAAAGACTGAGTACAGAAGAAGTGGCAACAGAGGATGAGATGGTTGGATGACATCATCAACTCAATGGATGTGAGTTTAAGCAAAATCCGGGAGATGGTGAAGGACAGGGAACCCTGGTGTGCTGCAGTCCACGGGGCCTCAAAGAGTTGGACATGACTTAGTGACTGAACACCAAAACGGTGAAAGAAGCCAATCTGAAAAGGCTAACGACTGTCTGATTGCAACTATGAGATTTTCCAGAAGAGGCAAAACTATGGAGACAATAAAAAGACCAGTGACTTCCAGGAGTTAAGGGAAGAGAGAGGAGCAGGCGCACGGAGGACCTCCAGGGCAGCGAAAGCACTCTGTAGGACAGTGATGATGGACACACTTGAGCCGCCTTGGTCACAACCCACAGACTGATAGATAAGACTGATAGATACAACACAAGGAGGGGAGCCTAATGTACTCTCGAACTTCAGTCAACGTAATAACAACGTATCAACACTGGCTCAATTATAACAGAGACACCACGCAACGCAGGGTGTGAGGAATGGAGCAAACAGTGCGAGGGGTGGTGACATGGAAACCGCCTCCCAATTCTCTGTAAATCCGAGAACGCTGCCCCTACAATAGCCGATCAGCTTTCAACATGCGTACAGTATGAAGAAGCTACAACAGCTGGTGGACTCCCCAGAAACCATGGGGAAATCATCATTCCATCCTGAATCAAAGAAAAAAAAAGTCCCTCTGTCAAAGCCTCCCTGAGCTGACTCGTGGACACTCGCTCTGCCCCAGAGACCATGCATCCGGGACAGACAAAGCACTGCCCACCTGGCTTGCAGACAGCTGAATCCCAGGTGAGTCCTGCCTCCCTGGTTTGTTCCCAGCCATGTGCTGTGGACAACTAACTGTTCTCTGCCCTCATTTTGGTCACCCCCAAAACAGGGCTAATGCTGGGGCTTCCCAGGTGGTTCAGTCCTGCTCATGCAGGAGACAAAAGAGATGCGGGTTGAACCCCAGGGTTGGGAAGATCCCCTGGAGGAGGGCATGGCAACCCACTCCAGTGTTCTTGCCTGGAGAATCCCATGGACAGAGGAGCCCGGAGGGCTACAGTCCATGGGGTCACAAAGAATCAGACACAACTGAAGTGACTTAGCATGCAATAAACCTCTTAAGTTGTTCCATTTAGAGCATTTCTCACAGGACGGAACATATACTAAGTTTTAAAAATATATTTCGCATACACTGGAGTATCTGAGAACACCAGCTGGTGGACACAAAAGACTCGCGGGCCCTAGAAGAGTCCTGGGTGCCTCTCTGGGGAGGGGTGACCTGGACCAGTGGCGGCTTTCCTTCTGTTTGTCTCCATCACGTGCTGGGTGCCTCCCAGGTTGCCCTGATGCATCTGAGAAATGGCTATTTCT
Organism: Bos javanicus; assembly: GCF_032452875.1. Lineage (NCBI taxonomy): Eukaryota > Metazoa > Chordata > Mammalia > Artiodactyla > Bovidae > Bos > Bos javanicus. Next base: position 64,429,739 of record NC_083886.1, on the reverse strand, counting down.
CTCGTACACCTTTAAGCAAGAGGCAGCACCAGGCTGCCAGGCTGCCAAAAACACTGCAGGGTTTGCCAACAGCTCCAGGGTGGAGCCTTCCTGAACCAGGCAGAGAAGACCTGAAGATACACCTGCTCTTTCACCGTTGTTTTCCTGGTGATTTTTTTTTTTTTTTTTTACTGTGGTAAAACATATAACCACCATTTTAAAGTGATCAGCACAGTGGTGTTAAGGACCTTCACCTTGCACAGCATTAAGTATGCTGTGCAACCATCGCTTCCATCCACTCCCAGAACGTTGTCATCACCCCCAACTGGAACTAACAACAAGTTCACGTGAAGTCTTCACGACCCTCTCCCCCAGGCCCCCAGGCCTCACTGCTCCACTTTGTGTCTATGCATCTGACTGCTCCGGGGACCTCAGGGAAATGAAATCATACACTATTTGTCCTTTTGTGACTGGCTTTTCACTTAGCACGACATCTTCAAGGTTCCTCTGTGTTACAGCATGTGTCAAATTTGCCCGTTTTTTGGCTGCACCTGCGACATATGGGCTCTTAGTTCCTCAGCGAGGGATCAAACCCAGGCCCCTGCAATGGGCGCTCAGAGCCTTAACCACTGAGCCACCAGGGAGGTCCCAGAATTCACTTCCTTTTTAAGGCTGACTACTACTGCACTGTGTGCACGGACCACATCTCATCTCTCCTTCCGTCTGCTGGTGGACACTTGGGCTGCTCACCACTGAGCCACCAGGGAGGTCCCAGAATTCGCTTCCTTTTTAAGGCTAAACACTACTGCACCACGTGGACGGACCACATCTCATCTGTCTGTCCGTCTGCTGGTGGACACTGGGGCTGCTTCCACCTCGTGTCTGCTGTCAGTGATGCTGCCAAGGACACAGGTGTGCAAAGATCTTTTCAAGACCCTGGTTCTTTTTCGTTTTGCAATATAAGTATCAGTTTATCAACACATTTGCATTATTTCTTTTTAGATTCCACATATAAAGGATGTCATGTGATATTTCTCCTTCTCTGTCTTACTTCACTCAGTACGATTCTCTTGTTTTGGCTATACACTCAGATATGGAGTTGCTGGCTCACACACCTTATTTTTGAGAGAGGCATCATCCCTGGGTATGGAAATGACACACCCTGAGTGATACTATAAATTCGAGGATTCCCTCTCTTCTGATTAGAGAACGTACATTCTCGGTCACACAATTAAAGCTGTTACCCTGCCTCAAGGGTGACATGTGGCTCTCCTCTGCCTGTTGAAGTGTGATGTTTACAAGTCAAAGCAGCATTGAGCTCTTTGAGTTCAGCCAACACACCGACAAGGAAGCTGGATTTCTTCATTAAAACGGGCTAATGAATTCTGTACTCAAGAATGTAAACTCCGACTCAGTTGGTAAACACGAGATCTCTTGACTGAATTAAAAAGCATGTGAAAATGATCCTCTGTGAACAGCTACCCTGCTCCTGCTCCATCAGACTAATCTCACCAGACTAATTTAACAGGCTTCAGAAGAGTTTAAAATGATACATTTTGAGGGAAACAGTAGCTCTTGTTCTCCACAGGCCCACTTCTCAGGCAGTTGCCTTGTTAGGACTTTGAAGCCCTAAGGCTTTGGCTGAATCCATAGTTCCTTTTTTCAAAAAAAATCTCCGCTGTGTTGGGTCTTCGCTGGTGCACACAGGCTTTCTGCTCTGCGGTGAACAGGGGCTGCTCCCCAGCTGTGGGCGGGCTTCTCCCGGGGGCTCTTCTCTGGCTGAAGAGCACAGACTCGAGGGCTTGGGTTCAGCAGGTGTGGCTCCCGGGCTCAGCTGCTCCACAGCACGTGGGATCTTCCCAGACCAGGGACTGAACCCGGGTCCCCTACACTGGTAGACAGATTTTTAACTGCTTGACTACCAGGAAAGTCCTGAATCCATATTTCAATGAGATAACCTGCAGGGAAGATCTGAAAGGGGTGGAGCTGAGCAGAGGAGAAGGCAGAATCCCGTGGGGTGACAGCCGACAATCTCTCTGGACCTATGACGGACCCCCTCAAAGGCCCAGGCCACCCGGCCCCCAAACCCGCCTCCTGTCAGGCCCCAGCTTCTCAGCCAAGCTGCACAGAAGAATTACCTACGTGCTTTGAAAGCCTCCAAGGCCTGGCACCAACCCAGACCACATGAAAGAAAAACACCAGAGGTGGGCCCAGCATATTTTTAAATCCTACAAAGTGATTTGAATGTGCAGCCTGAACTTAAAAACCAGAGCCGGGAGGAGGTTCGGACTTCCTCTGAATGGGGGTACACAGCCTGCAAACCACTGTTCTGTACAGCATCTCCTCGGACTTTCAGCATTTCCAAGCAGCAGATGGACTCATGCTGTTGCTCCTATTTCACAGATGTGTAAACAAGGATTCTGGGAGGTCGGGTGACATGCCGAGGGTCACACAGGGCACTCGGGGTTGCAGACCCCCAGCCCAGGTCTCCCCACTACACTGAGCTGCTTCACAACTTGGGGAAGCTTCTGCAGACACCAAATACGCCTCAAAAAAAAAAAAGAATACCCCGACGGGCCTGAAACACAGACAACCTTTTATATTTCCCTGAGCCTGACGAGCAATGACTATGGAATGTTCCCAATGTTTCACAGAAATGGCATCAATTTCCGTTTGGATTTTATATTTTAAATTGCATTCTCATTTGCTCGTTTTCTTGATTGCCTCCGGGCCCAGCCAAGGTCTCCTGACCCTTTCTCTACATCCTGGATTTGCCACCACACACCTCTCCTGGGCATTCAAAATGCGCCTGTGCGCTTCGCATCTCCGGAGGCGGAAGCAGCCCTGCCCGCGCCTGCCTTCTGGCTCTTCAAGCGCAAACGACCGATTTGCTGTGTTTGGGGGCACATCTTCCTCGAAGAAGAACAACGCCCTAAATTAAACCTTCCGTCCCGATCTGAACGGGGGTCATTCACTGTGACACCCCCACCGCCCTCTGTCAGAGCCCCCAGCTCCACGCCCCCAGGCTCCTCGGGCCGTCCTACAGTCTAGGGATTATTCAAGGAAAAGCAGGGGAACGACACAGAATCGCTGTCCACCGTGAATCCCCAAGTATCTCTGGCCCGGCGGCCAGGACTCATTAGACCTGAAGCTGCTTGGCTTCTCATGGAGAGACCGGAGCCCAATTACCGCGCCGGCACACAGGGGAATGAGCCGGGTTCCACCAACATTTCACTTTTGAGCTATTTACTTGAAACAGTCCTGGGGTTCTAACTGGCTTAATCCTTAACCAAATTAATTCCAAAAGGATTTTTAAAATATTAGATGCGAGAAGGAGTTCACGAAGATTTCCAAAAGCATCAACACAAAATTCTCAGGAAAAGAAGGTAAGGGCGCTTCTGCCCAGGGCTTCTCTGCAGCTGTGCCTGAATCTGCCCACGGATCTGGGCTGAATCACCCCCACCTCTCTGAACTCAGCTTCCTTGGCTCTAAGGCGGGGCTGTTAAGGATCCGCCCCCACAGACAGTCTGACTCCAGGGCTCCTTTGCCCAAGGCTCCCAGTACAAGAGTTATAATGGGTCCAGAGGTGAGGGTCGGCGAGCTGGTCCCCCAGAACCCAGAGGGATGGCGCAGTTCAAGGGTGAGATTAAGGGGGCAGGGAGCCGCTCCAGGACCGAGTCCGTCCCGGTGCCCGGCTTCCCGGCACTGCCCCGCCTTGCCCATCTGCAGGGACCCGTCCATCTGCCTCTAGTAAGAAGCTTTGGACATCGACAGAGAGTGGGTCCAGCCGGAGCCACCCCTGTCATGACCTCCAAGGGACCACCTGGAACTCTGCTGCCATCACCGGGGAGCCTTTACCCTCATTGGTCACCCCACTGCTCCTCTCACGTCCCACCCCCACCCGCACCCAAGTGGGAGTGAGGCCCGACCCCAGCAGAGCTGTGCCCCCGCCCCAGGACAAAGGCCCTCTTGCCTCCCACCAGCGCCGGCGGCACGACTCCCTGCAGCGTCTCGCCACGGTCCAACTGTACCCAGCCCTTTGGCACCAGGCCCGGTGGTATGGACGACGACTCGTCCACAGACAGCGGGCGTGGAGGGTGGTTTTGGGACGGATCAAGCATACTGGCTTTACTGTGCACTCTATCTGTCATTGCTACATCTGTGCCACCTCAGACCGTCAGACCTTAGATCCCGGAGACTGGGGACCCCTGACCTGGACCATGGCCTCAGGAAGGGAATGTCTGCTCATGCCCTTCACCATCTTCATGGTGCCCGACACGCAGCTGCTGTCAGATAAAACACCCGGGGCCTGAACGCAGCACCAACCAAACCCACAACCGTGCGCCTGGGCTCTGAAGCCAGCGGGGAGGGCCCCGCCACGTTCCGGGGACGCTGGGTGCACAGCTGTCCTGGGCGAGGGCTGCGAAGTCCCTGAACATCTCAGGGTCTGGCAGCCAGCGGCTTTATGCAGAGTCGGTAGCTGCACCCTGAGGCCCCGGACACTGGAGGATGTGCGTGCCCGCCGAGACACTCCGACCACATGGGGCGGTGGCCTCGCCTGCTCAGATGGGCCACGGGATCCCATCCTTCTGACTGCAAGTGAGAAAGATAAAACACCCACAAAACGCAGGTGGTGGGACCGTAGGAACAACGGAGTGAAATGGTCCGGCCTATCATAGGCACACAAACGAGCATCCAGACTGTGTCCTGTTTTTCTGGCCACATCTCGAGCACGCAGGATCTTAGTTCCCTGACCAGGGATCAAGCCTGTGCCCCCTGCACTGGGAGCTTGGAGTCTGACAATGTGTTAGTTTCTACTGCACAGCAGAGTGAATCAGCCATATGTATACATATATTCCTAAAGAAAGGCAATGCCAAAGAATGCTCAAACTACCACACAAATTATACTCATCTCACATGCTACTAAAGTAATGCTCAAAATTCTCCAAGCCAGGCTTCAATAGTACATGAACCGTGAACTTCTAGATGTTCAGGCTGGATTTAGAAAAGGCGGAGGAACCAGAGATCAAATTGCCAACATCCATTGGACAATCAAAAAAGCTAGAGAGTTCCAGAAAAACTACTGCTTTATTGACTATGCCAAAGCCTTTGACTGTGTGGATCACAACAAACCCTGGAAAATTCGTGAAGAGATAGGAATACTGGACCACCTGACCTGCCTCTTGAGAAATTTGTATGCAGGTCAGGAAGCAGCAGTTAGAACTGGACATGGAACAACAGACTGGTTCCAAATAGGAAAAGGAGTACGTCAAGGCTGTATATTGTCACCCTGATTATTTAACTTACATTCAGAGTACACCATGAGAAATGACGGGCTGGATGAAGCACAAGCTGGCATCAAGATTGCCGGGAGAAATATTAATAACCTCAGATATGCAGATGACACCACCCTTATGGCAGAAAGCGAAGATGAACTAAAGAGCCTCTTGATGAAAGTGAAAGAGGAGAGTGAAAAAGTTAGCTTAAAACTCAACATTCAGAAAACTAAGATCATGGCATCTGGCCCCATCACTTCATGGCAAATAGATGGGGAAACAGTGGAAACAGTGACAGACTTTATTTTGGGGGGCTCCAAAATCACTGCAGATGGTGACTGCAGCCATGAAATTAAAAGACGCTTGCTCCTTGGAAGAAAAGTTATGACCAACCTAGATAGCATTATTAAAAAGCAGAGATGTTACTTTGCCAACACAGGTCCGTCTAGTCAAAGCTATGGTTTTTCCAGTGGTCATGTATGGATGTGAGAGTTGGACTATAAAGAAAGCTGAGCACTGAAGAATTGATGCTTTTGAACTGTGGTGTTGGAGAAGACTCTTGAGAGTCCCTTGGACTGCAAGGAGATCCAACCAGTCCATCCTAAAGGAGATCAGCCCTGGGTGTTCATTGGAAGGACTGATGTTAAAGCTGAAACTCCAATAATTTGGCCACCTGATGCAAAGAGCTGACTCATTTGGAAAGACCCTGATGCTGGGCAAAATTGAAGACAGGAGGAGAAGGGGACGACAGAGGATGAGATGGTTGGATGGCATCACCAACTCAATGGACATGAGTTTGGGTAAGCTCTGGGAGTTGGTGATGGACAGGGAGGCCTGGCATGCTGCAGTGCATGGGGTTACAAAGAGTCGGACATGACTGAGCGACTGAACTGAACTGAACTGATAGATATATAGCCTCTACTTTTGCTGTGTTAGTTTCTAGTGTACGGCAGCATGAACCAGCCACACATATACATGTATCCCCTCTACTTTTGAATTTCCTTCCCATTTGGGTCACCAGAGTACTGAGCGGAGTTTCCCGTGCTCTCCGAGTTTCTCACTAGCACTCTGTCTTATGCGCAGGATCAATAGTGTCTGAGTGTCAGTCCCAGCCTCCCAATCCTCCCTACCACCCCTTCCCCAGGAATGAGTCGTCATGCCCACGGGACTGCCGGGAAGTCCCCAGACTGGCCTCTTACGGCATCTGTTTGAACATGAACTCAAATGCTGTTCCTTGGCTAACTCCCACCTCACAGGCCTGCAGAAAATCTACCGAGGTGGGTGGGTCTCCCTCCATCCATTAGGGAAAGCAGTGGAAAAACACTGGGAAAACAGTTCTCCACATTCTGACAGTCTGGGGAGAAGCACCACTGTGTCTGCTGAAGAACTCTGCGGGCTCTGCTCCAAAAGACCCCAAAAGAGACCCTGGCCCTTTGTTAAAACGGGTCAGAAAACCCCAGCCCCGTGTAAAACAGGAGCTACGATTCAGTATCTGAGAGAGCAGTCAGCTCAACAATTATACTGAAATTGTGCATTTGAAAATCCTTATGCACCCCTCTCACTTTTAAAGCTTAAATAATCCATTAGACCAGGTACATCACTCTGTTTTTTGGGGTTTTTTTGTGTTGGAGTTTGCACCCATTTCAAAGAGTAACTGCAGGACCATCAGTGAGCTCAGAAGTGTCAAGCAGTGATCGGCACTTGTAAGTAGAGTGCATGAATAAAATATATTACTAATAAGTTTAGAATTGCAATTTGTACCAAGTTGTCTGTCTTTATGCAACTTGCTTCACAGAGAGGAATCTCTGAATAATTCATTACATCCTCACCCAAGTCTCTTGAAAAATATTGGAAATCCTGTAGCTAATATTCTACCCGTTCCCTGGTGGCTCAGACATTAAAGAATCTGCCCACAATGTGGAAACCCAGGTTGGATCCTGGGTTGGGAAGATCCCCTGGAGGGGTCATGGCAAGCCACTCCAGTTTCTTGCCTGGGAATCCCAGGGATGGGGGAGCCTGGTGGGCTACAGTCCATGGGGTCGCACAGAGTCGGACACGACCGAGGGACTGGCACTAAGGGTTCTCCCTGATCCATTTCCAGCCAGCGAGCCAAGCCCCTGCAGCAGAGTGGGAAGGAAACCACTCAGCTGAGTGTTCCTGGAGACCAGAGTCTGACAACCTTGAGAGATGGCCAAGTCCAGCTTCCAGGCTGCTGGCAGGGATGGTCCTGTGGTCACTCAGACTGGTCTCCGTGTCCCCACCCTGGTCACATGTGGTGCTTCCCCAGGGAGCAGCCAGGCAGACCCTGTCCTCACCCATCGCGGCTCAGAGCCCTGTCCTCACCCATCGCGGCTCAGAGCCCTGTCCTCACCCATCGCGGCTCAGACCCTGTCCTCACCCATCGCGGCTCAGAACCCTGTCCTCACCCATCGCGGCTCAGAACCCTGTCCTCACCCATCGCGGCTCAGAGCCCTGTCCTCACCCATCGCGGCTCAGAGCCCTGTCCTCACCCATCGCAGCTCAAAGGTCTAAAGAGAGCTTTGGGGCATCCCAGGTGGTGCTTGGAGGAGGCGATGGCACCCACTCCAGTCCTCTCGCCTGGAAAATCCTATGACGGAGGAGCCTGGTGGGCTGCAGTCCATGGGGTCGTGAAGAGTTGGGCACGACTGAGCGACTTCACTTTCACTTTTCACTTTCATGCACTGGAGAAGGAAATGGCAACCCACTCCAGTGTTCTTGCCTGGAGAATCCCAGGGACGGGGGAGCCTGGTGGGTGCTGTCTATGGGGTCGCACAGAGTCGGACACGACTGAAGTGACTTAGCAGGTAGCGCTAGTGGTAAAGAATCTGCCTGCCATTGCAGGAGGCTCAAGAGACACACAGGTCTGACCCCTGCGTCAGGAATAAACCTGGAGTAGGCGACGGCAGCCTGCTCCAGTATTGTTGCCGGGAAAATTCCCTGGACAGAGGAGCCTGGTGGGCCCCAGTCCACGGGGTCACAAAGAGTCGGACATGACTGAGGACACTCACACAAAGACAGCTTTGAAACCGTCACACCCTCTTCCTTGGGTTAAATATTTCCATTTCTGTGGCTCCAGGAGTTGACTCTTCAACCGTCTCTTTAAATAATGTATTATGGGCTAAACGCAACTGGATAGCTCCTGCCACCCGACGCCCACGGACACTGTCGCTGTGACAAAAAAAAAATTTAAGGGATCCTCCCCAGACCTCGGAGCACAGATGTTAAACTCACTGTACATGGCTCCCGGTGCAGATGCATATTTAATCAATGTTTTCTGGTGATAAAAACTAAATCTTGAATTTTTAAAGGGCCTTCAGCGAAAGACTGAAATGTGTTCAAAACGGAATGCTTCCAGGCAGTAAACAGAAACTCAACGCCTGGAGGTGGCCTTGGAGCAACAGCCCAGCCCCAAAGCGGGCCTCGCCTTGGACGGCTGGCCTGGGCGGAGCTGAGCTGAGCCTGCCTTCTCACTGAACGCTTTCTTTTAGGAGAAGGTGGTGGAGAACTGAAAATTCATTTGGCAAAATGAACGGGAAGGCTCTGTATTTAACGATGGGAACAAAAAAATAATTAGTAGCGTTCACTGCCAAGGTCTGACAGACGAAATACTTGATGAATTCTTCTTGGATTTCACATATTTTTTAAACTTAAATAGCATCTGGAGGGGGACACCCTTCCCCTAAGGACAGTCTAAAATCATGGGGCTCGGGCTTTTCCGTAAGATGTCACAGGGAGACCCAGTCAAGCACGCTCTTCCCAGCTCCCTCCAGAGGATTTAGAAAAAACTTGTAAATCAAGTGGGGAGCCCAGGAGACACATCGAGGAAGGGGGGGAGCCAGGAGGTGACAGATGACTCTGCCAACTGCCATCAATGCTCCATGAGTATTTCATGTATTGTTCTCAGACAATTCTTTGATGGAACCACATCTGAGGGTAGGGTAGTTCATGATTTAAAATCACTCATCAGATTCTTATGGAATTTGGGCTTTTTCTATATCTCTCTACGTTCAGATGTCCTACTAAAAAGACGCACCTGGGATCAGAGACCTGAGGGACACGTTTTATTCTGCCCGGTGATGGGCGGCTTCCGACCCAGCCCTGGGGAGCTGTCCGCTCCTGGCGCCCAAGCTGTCCTTGGACTCCCCTCCTCGAGGGTAAGCGGGGCTGGACTCGGTGACGGTTACTCATTAGTGGAACGAGGCCAAGTATTGGGCTGTCGCCTGTGACTGGCTTACAGGAGACGGACCGAAATCTTGCTGGCGTTTCCTGCTTTCGTTGGCATTTCTCTCCTGACACGGCACGATTTGGGGAAACAAGTGCAAAGCCCATGAGGTGAGGGACTGAGCTTCTCTGTCCAACAGCCGTGAGAAGCGACCCTGCCAGCAGTCACGGGAGCCAGCGTGGACTCAGACCCTCACCCAGTCAAGCCCTGGGATGAGGAGACCCTAGCCAACTCTGGAACCATGGTCCTTGAGAGACCCTGAGAGGCACCTGCCCTCCTGCCCTGTGAACCCCTGAGGTCACAGACACTGTTACTTGAAGCCACTAAGCCTTGGGGTGATTTGTTAGGCAGCAAAGATGACGAATACATCAGTGTTGACACAAATCTACAGCATTTGGCATTTAAAGAACCCCATGGCCCACGTTATTACAATTTTTTAACTCTTATATACTTTTCAGAACTCATCACACTTTACACTTAAGGTCTGTGCATTTTATAACGTGGAAGATACATTTCAATAAAGGAAAAAAGGAAAAAGTTCTGAGGGTGCAGTTTTGATCCCTGGGCAGGGAACTAAGATCCTACTTGCTACAGCGTGTGAGCAAAAAATAAATAAAAACTGATGCAAAGAAAAAAAAACCAAACAACAAAGACGAAACAAAACACCACCACCGCCAGGACTGTCTGCCCTTGTGCGAGCGGCTGGCGTCCCAGGTCCCTGTGCCTGCACCCTGCAGGCTGACGAGGGCTGAGGGCCGCCCCTCCCCAGCCCCCGCACGAACGTCTCCCTCCTCCCGCTCCTGTTCCTAGAGGCTTCCTTAGGCCGAGACGGAATTTTCACCTGTCAGGAGAATCAACAGTCTACTTCCAAGAATATCAGCCTCCCAGGAGACTCTCAGGTCAGGACCAGATGGTGGTCTCAGGCTGCAGTTTCAACCCCATGACCCCCCGTGACCTCTTCTCCCCTCTTGGCTGCTACTCTCCCCAGGAAGAAAGGGCAGAAACCCAGTGCAGGTCAGAAGCGCATCCGAGACGCTGAAAACACCCCAAAGGGAAGCTGGGGTAACCTTCCAAGCTGTTCCAGTGGAGACCCGAGGTCCAAAGAGTCTCTCTAAAGAGAAACGTGGAGGGGGTTTCAGAGGAGTTTAATTTGGGGAGAGGATGGTGGTGGGTCAGGAGAGCGGGCGTTCGCTGCCGTGAACATCCTTCGTTCTGGATTTCACAACCCCCTTTGGCTTTTTGTTTGTGCTCAGAATGAATTCTATCTGTATCGCCACCAAGAAGGAACAGACCCTGCTCACTGCCACTGAGAGGCGGTGGGGGAAATGGCAACACAGGAGACAATTGAGTATTTCTTTCTTGTAGTTAAGGAACAAAACTTTGGAGTGGAAAATCCGCATCTCTCTCTCATTGGCAAGTGGTCTGCATTCCTGCCACTTGAGATAATTCGGGTAAGAACCACCACCAGAAGAGCCCACATGAACGCTACATATGATTTGTATGAGATCTGTGGTTTCTGCTCCCTGCCTGGTTAAAATCGGACCGTTGTTGTTGTTCAGCCACTAAGTTATGTGACCCCGTGGACTGCAGCTCGCCAGGCCTCCCTGCCCTTCACCATCTCCCGGAGCTTGCTCAGACTCACACGCAGTGTGTCAGTGATGCCACCCAGCCGTCTCAGCCTCTGTCACCCGCTTCTCCTCCTGCCCGCACTCTTTCCCAGCATCGGGGTCTCTGTCTCAGCCTCTGTCACCCGCCTCTCCTCCTGCCCGCACTCTTTCCCAGCATCGGGGTCTCCATCTCAGCCTCTGTCACCTGCCTCTCCTCCTGCCCGCACTCTTTCCCAGCATCGGGGTCTCCATCTCAGCCTCTGTCACCCGCCTCTCCTCCTGCCCGCACTCTTTCCCAGCATCGGGGTCTTTCCAGTGAGCTTTCAACTGGTACCTGTGAACTGCTGTAAGGAAGCTCCCTCCCCCAGTTATATTTTACATAAATATCTTCGGCTTCATTCACCAAAGACATCTGCCATCACAGGAAAGAAGCAGATGACCGTTTAGGAGGCAAAGTTTATGATACGTCAGGAGAACTCAGCTACGCCGGGAAGCTGCTAACTCAGCCACACTGTGTTAAATACTTTACTGACTATAAACAAGAGTAGGAAGTACGCAAGTGCGCAGCTTCAGAAAGCGCATGGAAATGACAGTCCAATTCAACTTTAATTGGATGCCTGGACACGAAACAATAATTGACTCTTTAGCTGTAACTCCAAGGTATTATATCTCATAAAGATCACATTTTCCAAGTACAGTAATTTATTTGAAAAGGCCTCATTGACTCATCAAATTCTGTCTTTAAAATGCTACCCCCATCCTGAGAAAATTAGATGCACGCTCTAGAATGAAATGGCCTGCCAGATAAGATGCAATTTTAATTTGAGAAAACAAAAATGTATGTTAATCAGTACTTTATCATTTAATAGCATGCTGGTATTTTTTTCAAGGCAAACAAACACAACACTTAACACAACAGCAGGTGAGGATCAGCTCTCTGCAGTCTGCTCCCACTTATTTTTCCAGCTTTCATCTCTGACCATAGGCCTCTTCAGGGGAACCCCCCCGCCAGCTTGCGGTTTCTGAATAGTCTCCAAAATTTCTAAGGCTCTGCCAGGTGGCTCAGTGGGTAAAGAATTTGCCTGCAATGCAGGAGCAGCAGGAAACCTGAGTTCGGTCCGATCCCTGGGTTGGGAAGATCCCCTGGAGAAGGGAATGACAACCCGCTTCAGTGTTTTTGCCTGGAGAACCCCACGGACAGAGGAGTCTGGCGGGCTACAGTCCATGGGGTCAATGCTGGACACCACTGAGCACGCAAGCATGCTGTGCTGTGAGTGCTCCGCCCTGCCCCTGGGAGTTTAACTGGAGCATTTTCCCAAGAAGTTTCCTTTGGGCATAAATAACCCCCCTGCTCTCCCCTTCATGTGCTCAGTAATGTTCATTGGGGATTTCCATGCTCCGGCTTTATTACTGGCCTGCCTGAGGTTTACCAGTTGTCCATCTCTCATCCACACACAGACAACTCTTCAGGCCAAGGACCATCCATTGGTGTCAATAGAAACTGGCGCAGAACTCCTGCCAGTCTGAAGCTGACATCCACGACCTCAGTAAACTGACTGCAAAACACAGTGTGGAAATCCCAGGCAGACGAAGAGAGAAACAAAACAGCCCGTTTTTCATGCTGACCCAGAACAATCTCATAATCTCTCTATGATTTTAAGGTTAGGAAAAAAAAAAAATGTTTGGCTCGGTCCTGTGCTGTGCTCCATTGTGTCTGACTCTTTGCAACCCCATGGGCTGTAGCCCGCCAGGCTCCTCTGTCCGTGGGATTTCCCAAGAGTACTGGAGTGGATTGCCATGTCTTCTTCCAGGGGATCTTCCTGATCCAGGGATCAGACCCAGGTTTCTCACGTCTCCTGTGTTGGCAGGCGGGCTCTTTACCAAAAGGCCACCTAGGAAGTTCTTTGGTTTGGTCCACTCCATGTAACATCTTTAAACATGAACTTGTAAGTTTCAAAAGCATGAAATAACTTTCCCCTCCATGTCTTCATATAGTCCCCAAAGTAACTGCAGCAAGAGCTGAAGGCCTCTGTCAATGCCTGACACTGAACTCCCCCCATGGGGCTCCCATTGGCAGGTTATCAGCCTCACGCAGAACAAATGTGGTCAAACTATCTGTAAAAATCTGCTGTGTGACCCAACAGTGTGTCTGAGGCTCATGCAGACTTAGGACGCTGACATTTAATTGATAACTGAGGAGCACACACAGATGGGAATCTTAAGGCTCAAAAAGAATCATCCGTTCAGTTCAGTCACTCAGTTGTGTCCGAGTCTTTGTGACCCCATGAACTGCAGCACGCCAGGCCTCTCTGACCATCACCAACTCCCAGAGTTGACCCAAACTCATGTCCACTGAGTCACTGATGCCATCCGACCATCTCACCCTCTGTCGTCCCCTTCTCCTCCTGCCCTCAATCTTTCCCAGCATCAGGGTCTTTTCAAATGAGTGGGTTCTTCGCATCAGGGGGCCAAAGTATTGGAGTTTCAGCTTCAACATGAACACCCAATGAACACCCAGGACTGATCATAAACCAGGTGATTACACATCTTTGTATGTTTGTTCCGTGACCCCCAAAACAGCAGCCGTGGTACAAAGGGGTGATGTTTTTACCTGACTTTCAGCATAACTGCTTCCCTCCTTGTGTGGCTCTTGTCTGCCGCAGGCTGGTGGGGACCCATGCGGCTGAGGCGCCAAGTGGTGGGGGAGGTGCCCCGCTTTGCACAAGGAGCTCCAGCCTCAGGAGCGCAGCGACCTCTGCGCCTGCCTCTGTTGGGAGGGTGGGGACGACCTTTCCTCCCACATCCAAGTCCAGGAGGGAAAACTGCCTTGGATTCCCAGTTAACTGCTCTTTGTTGTAGAAATAAATTTAAGCCACAGAGCGGGTGTCGGGGGAGCACTTATGAGGGAGCTGAGCCTGCAGAATCCTTTGTTTGCCTTGCCTGTGTGGAGGGTCACCAGTGCTTTTTCAGAGCCGGGGAGATAGGAGCCCCATCGGATCGGTGGGGGAGGGCTGGCAGAAGCACTGTGTGCTGAGCCATCTCACTGAACTGTCATATGCGCTAGACTCTGGCTTATCTCTGCAACGACTGCAATGGCAGATTAAAATCTGCTTAAAAAAATAAACCTTACTTCCCCATCTTGGTTCATTGAACCTTATCAGAGCTGTTGCAAGGAGCAAGCCGGGCCTCTATGAGAGTCGGTTGAGAACTTTGCCTTCCCTGTGACCAGAGTCCCTGCCCAGCCCTGCGATGGTCAGAGGAAGCGCACACACACACACACACGCACACACACACGCACACACACACGCACACGTACAGACACACGAGGCTCAACAAGACACAGCCACTTCCTACCTCTGTGGAGTTTTCCTACACTGGTCTTATCTGGTTATTCACCTCGGGGTGGGGGCTGGGGGACGGAGGCTCAGAGACGTACAAGGGTGCACACGCCTCAGCATCAGACACTGCACTCGTGACCGCCATGTGGTCCCTGCACTGGTCCAGGGCCTCATCTTCATCTCCACAGGGAGGCTCGCCACTCCTCCCTTCCAGACAGAGAGGAGATGCAGGCAGAGATGCAGGAGCCAGGTGATGGAGGCAGGACCGAGGTGACCCTACAGCCTGAGTTCTCTCTGCGTCAGCTGGCGTCCCTGCCACCCTGGCTGTCCTAGCAAAGTGCTGGAGCCCCCAGGTCTGCAAGACCCTCCCCCCAATAAAGGACCTGCCGGACTCTGCCTCTCTCCGAAGCCTCCACCCAGCAGCTCCCAACCCATTGCTCTGGGCTGGTCCTGAGCCAAGCCCTGCTCCGGGCAGACAGCATCTCCAGTCTGTAGCTTACTCATCCCCCCAGGAAGCAGAGCCAGCACGCCCCGTCCTCCCAGCTGCCCCCTCCCGCCCCCTTGCCACGTCGGGGCTCCTAACTTGGGCTGAATGTCACCCTTTGTCTCAGAAGCCCTGGGCTGGCTCTGACGGCTGGAAAGCCTGAACAACAGTGATGAATCAGAGTATTTATTTTTGAGGTTTCCTCCAAGCTGCCTCTTCATCAGCTCTTAAATAGCAGCATTCAAGCTGCTACAGACACTTGCAGAAGTTTGCTGGCCCGGGGCAGCCAGTGGGGAGAACTTAGCCTTCTCAGCAACACAGGAGCAGCGTTGGCTGAGGCTCTCTGAGACACGGCCAGGGGCAGATACGTTTAACTTGATTTTGAAAAATTATTTTCACTTCCCTCAGGTTGTGAGGACTCCTATTTCTAAGGGGGTGGCCTTTTCTAAAACTGTGTCATTCTTTTCACTCTCCTCTAATGGCGTGACTGAAGACCACACGTTGCATCTATTTGGTGCATCTGAGTGACTTGGTGGCCCCAGGACAGGGGGACACATACTCTCTGAATTAAAGACCCATCAGAGGGCATGAGGCTGATGGAAAGCCCTCATGGAAGGTGAGCCATTCTTACTGAGATTAAAACCTAAACTCAATTACACAGTTATCAGGCTTGAGAAGGGGAAATGTAGGATTAATTCGCAAATTAAATATTCAGTCTTTCTTGCTGCGCCATTTGACTCTTACTCACAGGACAGAAAGATATTCTCCACTTACAGCAATTATTTATACACACACAGCCCACGCCCCACACCCCACACCCAGCCTGATGCTCTGAAGAGAGCAAAGGAGATTTTTAAAAGAAGGCAGAGAGCGTTAAGGGAAAAAACCAAAAGCCAACAGTGAAACTCTGAGGCTGCTGGGCAGAAACACATGATGTCAAAACACAAAACCGCCTCCAATAAAAATTATTTTAGCACATTTACCTGTGCGTGAATCAGCTGGGTGTTGAGAAGACCAGGAGGGGGTGGGCTCGTCGTGGTCCTTGGATGATAAGGATAAAGTCTGACCTCTGATGCGGCTGGGCCTGCAACGAGGCCTCGGACTCAGGACCCGGAACAAGAACACCGGGGGCAGAAATGGCTGCCCTGCCCCCCTAGACCTGGCCTCCTGGGGTCCCTCAGGCGCACCACCCCATCCAGTAATTTGCTAACTTGAATGCTTTCTGGCAAAACGGAGAATTCTGCTTTGCTGGGGTTTCCATCCCAACCTATGAAAGGTCATGCTCAAGCCCCAAATATCAATTACCATTATTGAACCAGAAAGTATTGTCAACGAGGATGAGAGTGAAAAATAAAAATAATCACAACCACTTACTATCTTGCTGGACATTCTACCAGATGCTTTGGGCCTATTTGTTACTTAACTTCAGCTGTGCCCGACTCTTTGTGACCCTAGGGCTGTAGCCCACCAGCCTCCTCTGTCCATGGGATTTCCCAAGCAGGAATTCTAGAGTAGGTTGCCATTTCCTCCTCCAGGGGATCTTCCAATCCAGGGATCGAACCCTCCCAGTTCTCTCTCAACTCCTCCAAGGTAATGAGCATTTCTTAACTCATTTCCCATCCATAAGACCAGGGTGAAAACAGGCAGTCTTGCCTGAGTCACAGGGAAATGGGGAGACAAAAACTAGGAGTGTACATCCCAGCGGAGGAGGGTGAGCACTGACCTGATGCTTTCACGCTGCGGTGCTGGAGAAGACTCTTGAGAGTCCCCTGGACAGCAAGGGGATCAAACTGGTCAATCCTAAAGGAAGTCAACCCTGAATATTCATTGGAAGGACTGATGGTGAAGCTCCAATACTCTGGACACCTGATGAGAAGAGCCAACTCATCAGAAAAGCCCCTGATGCTGGGAAAGATTGAAGGCGGGAGGAAAAGGGGGCAACAGAGGATGAGATGGCTGGATGGCATCACCGACTCAACGGACATGAATTTGAGCAAACTCCAGAAGACAGGGAAGCCCAGTGTGCTGCAGTCCATGGGTTTGCAAAGAGTCAAACATGACTTAGCGATTGAACAACAACACACCAATAATGCCTATATTATTTGAAGTTAACAGGCCAGCACCTACACTGACTAACCGCAAGTGACAAGGAAAATCCTGGCAAGACGACCCTACTCCCACGCCCAACAAAAACAACACAAAAATGATGCAATACCAGATTCCTTCTCCACCTGGAAATGTGGCTCATTTGCATAGTCATGGACTAACTGATGGGAAGGTGAAGCCTGCCTAACTCCCAGACAAGGAGGTGTGCGCCTTTTCAGTAATTTTTCCAGGAAGTTAAGGGGTATAGCTTCCACACTGCAAAGCTGCACTGGCTCGCATCTGGCAGCAGTTTTTCTAGAAGGGATCGTACACACTGCTACATTTAAAATGGGTAACTAACAAGGACCTCCCGTGTGCAGGAAACTGCCCAGTGTCATGGATGGGAGGGGAGTTTGGGAAGAATGGACACAGGTATACGGTCAGCTGCAAGTCTGGCACTCACCAGGGGCATTTGCCATCGCCTGTGCCGCTGTAGCTGCTGCCCTCTGACGCGCCCTGGGGCATTCGGGGTGGAGCGTAAGGCTCTCTGAGCCCCAGGGAAATTGGGGTAACAGGTTTCCGACAGTTAAGATCTTTTCAGGACCTGGTTCCATGATCCCCATCCTTGCGTGGCCTCATGTCTAGAAAAGCACCAACTCCCTTCATAGTGACACCAGCTCCTCGAGACCAGCAGGGAGCCTGGTAGAGAAAGCACTTGATCGCACTGAACGCCCTCTTTACCGGACTCTGAAGCGTTGCAGCGGGCAAGCCCATGCCGGCACACACGTGTCTGCCCTTTGAACTCCACGACAGCCCTCTGAAGGTCCTGTACCTGGACGTGAGCGCAGCAGCCCCTGAGCTCTGTGCTGGGGGGTGGGGTGATAGTGGCCGCACCCCCAGCCTACAGCTCACGGGGCCAAGCAGCCAGCTCGAGGTCACAGAACCAGGAAATGGAGGAGCCACTGCAGCCCAGGTCTCCCGACGCTGAAGTTAACCACGTCAAAGGCTGTCCTGACAGCATCCAGATATCTCAATTTGCATCATCCTCCTCTGCCCAGACGGTATAATCTAATACACACTGCAACCTCATAAAGCACCTCCTTAGGGGTTTCATTTTTCCAATCCATGCATCTCCTTGTGGGTCTTCTGTGAATGCGCCTTCCTTGATGGGGAGGGCCCAGCCACACACACAATGGACGAATTAGTCAGAGATGGTCAAGAAGGTTCCAGCCGCTGGAGGAAGAGCTCGTGTCTCTCAGACATCACTCTCTCGAGACCACGACACGGCACCGCATCCAGGGCTGTGACAGGTGACAGGCCGAGGGGACTGCAGGAAAGAAATGCCAGGATTTGGGAAGTGGGACACAGGCAAAACTTCAAAAACAAGAATTTTAAAAGAGATGTCTCTAAAGGCAAGGAGCCAAACCCAGGTAGGAAATGGGAATTAGGAGCCTATATGAATGCAGAGACAGCGACAACGGCCATCCAGGAGGACTGGACAGATGATGAGCAGCAGTGGCGGGGAGGGGCAGAAGACCCGGGTGCCGGACCCCCAGCACCTTCTGGGAAGGACATTATTCCAGACACAAGTCTTCCCTTTGATCTCAGCGTCGGCGGGTTACAGAGCAGAGGGCGGGTCAGGACCCGGGGACCTGGCCTAGGTGACCGCCGCCCCGCCGTGCGGGCCCTCTTCCACCAAGGGGACGGACCAGAGGGCCCTGTGGTCTCACAACGCCCGAGACCCCGGGACTCTGTCTTTCTTGTTGAGAGAACAAGCAGAAGCGGGAGCAGCGAGGGCCCCAGGAACAAGCCAGCAGGGACGGAGTGGCTGGTGGGGCAGCCACCCCCGAGGCCGGGCCGGGCACCTCTCACCTGTCAGGGGCCCAAGCTGGGGCAGTGGCGGCTCCGGGCCCTGAGGAGGCAGGCTGCAGCAGCCGCCCGCCCCCCGGCCTGCATATGCTATCACCTGGCCCTCCAGCCGCCATACGCTGCTGGCTCTGCCAGGGGCTGGCAGGAGGCTAGAGTCCCTGGCCTGATGGCCCCAGAGTCAACAGATGCCTCTTTATGCTCAAAGACAGTGTCAGCAAACCTGATCCCTGGTGAGCTCTGTCCATCAGGCAAAGTGCGAGTCCCGCGTAAGCGGCCGGAGAGACGGGTGGTGAAGTGTGGTGTGCGTGTGTGTGGTCAGTCATTTCTGACTTTTTGTGCCCCATGGACTGTAGCCCACCAGGCTCCTCTGTCCATGGGATTCTCCAGGCAAGAATGCTGGAGTGGGTTGTCATTTCCTTCTCCAGGGGATCTTCCTGATCCAGGGATGAAACCCACATCTCCTGCATTGGGAGGCAGGTTCTGTACCACCACACCATCGGTTAAGTCCAATTACAAGGATGCCCATGGTTATCAAAGGTAACATTCCAGCTCAAAAATGTCTGCTGAAAACCAGATGGAGGCTCACAAAAATGAAAGAGAGGGGCTTCCCCGTGAAGGCTGGAGTCTCTCCCAGCCTGAGACAGCAAAACCCAAATGAGGTACCAATCTTCCTAGGTTTGGATAGAATCTGATTTTGAACTTCAAATTCTACCACTTACCCTCCTCTAACATTTAGAAATCACTTGCCGCCTCTTAGTCTTAGCCACACAACCAAAACAAACCCGCCAATAGCTGGATCAAAACGCACTAGCCGTGAAAACAGCGCACCTTGTCACCGTGGGGCAGCTCCTCTGCAGCTGGCTTTGCTGCGTCGGTTTTCCACCCCTGCTGTAACACGAGCACCCAAGACTTGCCTTAGAACAGCCAGCGGGCCCCACCTCGCTGGCACCAGGGCCAGTGTGGTGGAAGACAGCTCTTCCACGAACAGGGCTTGTGGGAGTGGAGGTGCATCACAGCATCGGGCACTTTGTCTCTATTATTATTACACCAGTTCCACCTCGACGATCAGGCAGTAGATCCCAGAGGTTAGGGACCCCAGGAAACACAGATTTGTTATGCTGCAGCCGGGAGGTCAGTGGTCCAGAGTGAGTCCTCCAGGGCTGTAACTTAGGTGCGGGCAGGGCCGTGCGCCTTCTGGGGCCGCTGTGTCCTTGCTCTTTCCAGCCTTGAGAGGCCACACATCCTCCATGGCTCACGGCCCCTCCTCGCTGTCAAAGCAGAAAATCCTCCCTCTGCTTCATTATCCTTTTCTGACTTTGGCTCTCTTGTTTCACTCTTATAATTATCTGCCTAGATAATCAGCCTCCTAGATAACTGGCCTGCAGGACCATCTCTCCATCTCAAGATCGTAACCACGTCTCAACCACATCTGCAGAGCACATTCTGCAGACTTACCTGCACAGGTAAGGCGTCATTCGCAGGTCCTGGGTATGAGGATGCGGATACCTTTCGGGGGTCATCACTGTCTACTGCATAGAGACACACATTTATCACACAGGTCCAGCGAGGCATCTGCAGCGATGTTACATCATCCTTCGGGGGCTGGGCGTTTGTGCAGTGCACAGGCCTGGCTGCCCCGGGGCGTTTGGGGTCTTAGTTCCCCAGGCACGGACTGCATCTGTGGGGCTGGGCGTTTGTGCAGTACACAGGCCTGGCTGCCCCGGGGCGTTTGGGGTCTTAGTCCCCAAGCACGGACTGCATCTGTGTCCCCTGCTTGGAAGGTCTCCTTCCACTGGACCGCCAGGGACGTCCCAGTTTATCTTCTTGTACGAAAGGCTGTATTACAAACATTCCCACGTAGCCATATGGTCATCAAGATTGTTTTTAAACCATGTGAAGTCTCACCTAGCCGAGAAAACCCACTATAAATACACGGTAAGGGTGGCAGTGGCGGTTTAGTCGCTAAGTTGTGTCCAACTCTTGTGACCCCATGGTCTGCAGCCCGCCAGGCTCCTAGTCCATGGGATTCTCCAGGCAAGAGTACTGGAGTGGGCTGCCATTTCCTTCTCCAGGGGGTCTTCCTGACCCAGGAATCGAACCCAGGTCTCCTGCATTGCTGGCAGATTCTTTACTGACAGAGCTATGAGGGAAGCCCATGGTGAGGGGTGATGGGTTTAACATCATGAATAGTTTTTCCTTTTAAATGTTCTTTGTAATATTTTACAAAAAATAATTTTATTAATTTTCAGAAAAAGGAGTGAGGGAAATAGAAAGCAGCATGGGGAGACGCTGACCCGGGGGCGGGGGGTGGGACCAGCGCCCAGGTGATGGCGGGGGGCCTGGTGGACAGAGGTCTGCAGTACCCCCAGGAAGAGGGTGCTCCAGTCTGCACCGCATTCCACACAAAAGACAATCGGACTGTCTTTCAGCAGAACAGGCACAATCACCCTATTGTCCAGCCCCATGGATGACCTCCAGAGCCACAAAGCAGGGACAGGAAAGGCAGGAGCAGCCGCACTCCCTCATTAGAGCCCTCTGGTCTCAATGTGGCCGCTCGTGAGCTCCAGGGAAAGGATTAGAGCTTGCGGATGCAAATTGTATTGGACTCCACAGCCAGGATTACCTGATGTCCCTACTTTACAGAAACACACAGGAATCAGAGTGCAACGCACACTAAAAAATCCTAAAAGATGCTGGGGGCCAGGGAGGGGGCGTGGGGGGAGGCTGGGGAGACGGAGGCTACAAGTGAATCTGCTCACACCAACTGTCCAGTCATGCACAGGATGCGGTCAGCAGGCTTGCTCTTTGTAAAGGGACAGACAGCAAGGACTTTCAGCTCTGCGGGCCCTTCACGTGTCACGATCACTCAGTCGACTCTTGCTAGAGGGCCAGGGCAGCCACACACAAGCCACGCATGGCACAGCTGTGTGCCCGTGAGATGTTCTGAGCACAGGCTGGGATCCGGCCCGTCCAGCTGTGGTCTGCAAGCCGCGGTGCAGGAGGAGGACAGGAGTCTTCACGCAAAGATGAAACTCTCCCCAAGTTGCTTCCTCATCCTCACTGACCTCATCCACCTTTGTCCTCGTCTTCAGCAAGCTGAGGCTGTGGTTTTTTAAAGGCATTTATTTACTTGGTTGCGCCGAGTCTTCACTGCAGAACTTGAGATCTAGTCCCCAGACCAGGTATCAAACCGAAGTCCCCTGCACTGGGTCCAGTCTTAGCCACTGGACCACCAATCAGGGAAGTCCCAAGTCCTGGCTGTTTTTAACCATCAGATGAAGTAGTATGGGCTTCCCTGGTGGCTCGGTGGTAAAGAATTACCTACAATGCAGGAGACCCTGGTTCAATCCCTGGGTTAGGAAGATCCTCTGAGAAGGGCATGGCAACCCACTCCAGTGTTCTTGCCTGGAGAATCCCCGTGGACAGAGGAGCCTGGTGGCTACGGTCCACGGGGTGGCGAAGAGTGAGACACGACTGAGCGACTAAGCGCACGAGGCGGTGGACTTTGTTACCGACCCGCTCTCCATCCTCCTGTGTCTCTGCCCTTTCTCACGCAACTCTGGAATCCCTCCCATAAAGGCCGAGTGTGTTTCCTGGCCTCCTGACTTTGGGCTCAGGCGAGTGACTTGCTTGGTCCAACAGAAAGTGAAAGTCACTCAGTCGTGTCCGACTCTTTGCTACCCCACGGACTATACCCTCCGTGGGATTCTCCAGGCCACAACACTGCAGTGGGCAGCCCTTCCCTTCTCCAGGGGATCTTCTCAACCGAGGGACTGAACCCTGGTCTCTCGCATGGCAGGTGGAGTCTTCAGCAGCTGAGCACAGGGAGGTCTGGTCCAACCGAGTGAGGCACAGATGCCAGCGTGTGCAGCCTGCTTCACACCACAGAGAGCAAACGGATGCCAGCGTGCCCGCTGCACGCCACAGAGAGCAGACGGATGCCAGCGTGCCCGCTGCACGCCACAAAGAGCAAACAGGGGTTCTTCTCGGGCTTCTGCCAGCCCTGGGGCGACACCCCGGTGGGAGGAGGATGCGAGGCGTGTGCACCCTGCTTCACGTCACAGAAAGCAAACTGGGGGTGTTCTTCTCGGGCTTCTGCCAGCCCTGGGGTGACACCCCGGTGGGAGGAGGATGAGAGGCGTGTGCACCGCCTGGACCGTGGCCACAGCACGAGAAGGCAGGGTGCCAGCTGAGCCTGGGGACCTCACCAGATCTCTTGTGACCTGCAGGTTACCTAAACGGTAACACCAGGGTGGTGTGAGAGCCACTGACATCTGAGGTTTGTTAGGTGACCCAGCAAATTGATATGGATAGTATACAAATCAGAAAGCAAACGACCACTTTACTTCAAACCCACTAATCACTGCCACAGAAATCACCTCCATATAAAGTCTTGGAACAATTCGCTGCTTGAAACACACACATACTATGTGTATATTTATATGTGTGTGTGTGTGTGTGTGTGTGTGCTATTGTTCAATCATTAAGTCATGTCCGACTCTCTGTGACCCCATAGACTGCAGCAAGCCAGGCTCCTCTGTCCTTCACTCTCTTCCAGAGTTTGCTCAAACTCATGTCCATTGAGTCCGTAATGCTATCTAACCATCTCATCCTCTGCCACCCCTTCTCCTTTGGCCTTCAATCTTTTTCCAGCATTAGGGTATGTATGTGTGTGTGTGTATCTATCTATATCTATATCTATATCTATATCTATACATGGAGAAGGCAATGGCACCCCACTCCAGTACTCTTGCCTGGACAATCCCATGGATGGAGGAGCCTGGTGGGCTGCAGTCCATGGGGTCGCACAGAGTCGGACACGACTGAAGTGACTTAGCAGCAGCAGCATATATATATACATACAGTTCAGGTATATACTTATATATCTCAGATATATGTTTACTTTAAAACTTGCTCAACTAATTTCATTATTAGTAAATGTTCTAGGTATTTCCTTAGAGTAGTGCGTAGCTGCTTTCATCTATAATTCAGAATAGATATCTACACAGCAATATAGTTAACACAGGCAATTTCCAAAATTTTTCAGTCCGAGTGGTATATCATTTTCAGGCCACTTCATAAAACACAGAGCTTGTCATCATTGCTGAAGCAATATGGAACCACCTGACTTCAACTGTTTATATACAGGAAGTATGATTAACAAGGGCATTAAATAAAATGGTACCTATAAAGCAATTCTGAACAAAATATGCCCAGACGTTCTTCTGCATTAAACGAGAAGACAAAACAGAACACACTTTGTTTTGTGGAAAAGCGGGAAGCGTGTGGCACGGCACTGCCATTTTCCTCTTAACCGATGGAAACAAGCGCCTGGTTCCCAGTGCGCATGGACGTTTCCGGGTCACCCCTGTCGTCAGTGCCCCAGGCAGAGACAAGTCTCCAGTCACTGAGATCACGTTTGTCCAAACTCCGAGCAGGTTGCCTCAGACCCCACCTCGGCGTCTGCACCCACACGAAGCAGGGCCCCAGGCCCAGGAGCCTCCTCCCGCCCACACCCGAGAATCACACTCACCGTGCTCGTCTCTCCTCACCACACACACACCTGCACACCTGGCCGCCACAGCTCAGGTGGTTCTGCTCAAAAGCTCCTCTCCAAGTGGATGATTTCAAACACAGTCATTTCCCAAAGCCAACCTTCCAAAGACTATGTCATTCACACAAATGGCAGATATACTAGTGTCTATATTAATAAAACACACATGTTTACAACTCTCCGTTTTGACAGCAAAAGCAATTTGCATGGATGCTGACAGTGAGCGTTTGGAGGGAGCTGGTGGAACTCGGGAGCTGCATCCGCCGCGCAATGGATGGTCCGTAGTGCCAGGAAAGAAAGCAACGACGCACAATAATCGCCTTAGAGAGGAAGTGCGGCAAACACCTTTGTTGAAAGATGGCTCAAGTTGGAGCCGCAAGGCCCCTGAGGGCTGCCTGGTCCTCCGGCCACCCCTGCCCCCTTCCCTACAACCCAGGAAGCTGGGGCTTCAGAAGCTAGCTGGGGGCAGACAGAGGACGAGAACTCAGAGTTCACTGAGCTTTAAGCTCCTTCACTACACCCAGCTGACAGTTTTCAGCGGTGTAAACAAGCTTTTGAATATACGCAACTAAAAATAGCAATTAGTCAGAGTCTTGTATTAGATACGTTGACGTCATCAGAAGGCAGTTCTGTTGGTTATGAGCCCCTGCCACACTCACTATGAAATGTCACCCAAGTCCCTGCCACCCCCCCAGACCCCACCCTGGTCCAGACTCTCTCCTTCCAGCATCTTCCAGCAGCCTGAACTTCATCCCGCGTCCCCCCCTTCATCCAAAGCTCACCCGAACACAAGCACATTTGCTTTTCTCATCCGTGTGCATCAAATATTTGTCAGAGGAGGGAGTGTGTTCTTCCTAATTCCTTTGCACACTCCACAGGCCTGAGCATTGACACACGTTTTGGTTAACACCATAACAGCTAATATTTACTGAATCATTACTACGTGACGGGAGATGAGCTAGTAAGCCTCTTACATGCGTTATTTCAGTGAGTTCATCCTGGAACTCCACACGTAAGGACGATTCCTTACCCTCTGCACACAGATAAAGTAACAGTGGTTTGGAGACGTTCATTGACCTGCTCAAGGTCACACAACTAGGAATGGTGTGTGGAGCTGAGGTTCAACACCAGGAGTGTTAGACTCTCAAGTTTATGCTTCCTTAGACCTGGTCCTTCCCAGCGAAGACCTGCCTGGGTCTGGAGTGGGGCCAGGAGCAGCCCTGCGGTCCAGGCGTGCATCCAGACTCGGGGCCTCTGCCCGACACTCCGCAGACCAACAGAGACAGAGAGAAACCAGAGCGACAGCGGGGACTCGGGCGGTGGCGCGGCGGGGCTGCCTCTCGCCTGGACTCGGCCCCTCCCACTGGACTCCCCACCCGTCTCTGGGTGCTGGTGGAAACCAGAGCACACCCGACCGCTCTCCCAGGGGAGCGGAGGCAGTGCTGGCGGCACGCCCTGGGAGGAGGGAGCACGTTCCCGGCGGGTCTCGGGGTGAACGTTGTCGTTCTAGCCCTGCTCTGGAGGCCTGACTATCTTCTTCAGGGAGTCGCCCACATACGCTGGCGGCATGGCCTGGGAGGGAGCAGGGCTCGAGGCTCTACCATGTTCCTGGCAGGTCTCAGGATGAACATCGTTCTAGCTCTCAGGCCTGTTTTCCTCAGGGAGTCACCCACATACGGCACGTGTCAGCCAACGACAGACCAACCAACACGGTCTCACTCCACTTTGCCCAAGCTCAGGAGAGACGTCATGCCTTTCACTGCTGCAACCAGTAAACCGGGCATGGGAAAACACCCTCAGCACCCTGCCAGTTCACCATGAGCAGCTGGCCCCTCCTCTCTCTACAAAGATGGGGTTCAGCGCAAACCACCTGCAGGGGACTAATTCAGCCTCTCTGTAAGAGAAAAACATAACACCTGGGGTAGACTGATTCTGAAGCTGAAGCTGCAATAGTTTGGCCACCTGATGCAAAGAGCCAACTCACTGGAAAAGACCCTGATGTTGGGAAAGGTTGAAGACAGGAGGAGAAGGGGGCGGCAGAGAGTGAGATGGTTGGATGACATCATCAAGTCAATGGACAGGAGTCTGAGCAAACTCTGGGAGACAGTGAAGGACAGGGAAGCCTGGCATGCTGCCGTCCATGGGGTCACAAAGAGTGAGACACGACTGAGCGACCAACAACAGGACTGAGACTCTCCAGGAGGTCGGTCACAGGCATCAGCTCTCAATCAGCCTCGTGCTCCACCGTGCTCAGGGCTCCCCTCTCTCCTGCTCAGGTGGCCCTGTTCCCCCTTCGCTACTCTCTTGCTCTGGCTCCGCTAACAGCAGGAACTCCTTTCTGCCCAGCAGAGTTGAGACAAACTCAGAGACACTACTAAAGAGTACTGAAAGGAAATAAGCACAGAAATTGCAAGCAGTCAAAAAAAAAACAAAGCCGGGAGGGCGGGGACTGAGTGCCGGCTCCCGTCCTGCACACCTGGCTCACGGGCTCGGCCCGCGCCATGCTGTCCCGGCGCCAGCACCCCCAGGCTCGGGGCCCAGGCTTCCCCCCTGGGGCTCCGGTCTGCCTCCGCCCGGAGGATGCCCTCCTGGGGACCCCGTGGACACCGTGAGGACTTCCTGGTCCAGACCAAGCGAAAGACCCCGTGTCCCAGGCATGCAGGATGGGACTGAAACGTGGGCCAGGGAGGAACAAGAGACTGAACAGGAGCTAAAGGGGCCATGGGTGGAAAGAAGGGTTCTTTCTGAGCTAAATTTGAGTTCCTCAATTCTTTTTCACTTGAATATCTTATTTCAAAGAACATCCAGTATTTTCACGACTGATCTAAAAGCAGAAACCAGGTCTCCCTGTCTCCTAAGGGAGCCACATTCTCGTCTTTCACAGAGTAAAGGACTGAAACAATTCTTGACCCTGTTTCTTTTCTTGCGCACATAGTATCAGTCTGTAAAGCTGAGAGGGCTTCATTCTCTGCAAGAAATCTAAATCGGTCTCAGACTGTCCTTCTTTTCAGCACTTTTCTAATTTAGGACTTCCTAAAGGATGCAGATTGAGCCAGATTAGACTCATCACTGCATAATTGGAAGTTTACTTTTAGCTGTCCCAATTAACCGAAAAAGAGGGGAAAATCACATTTCAGTTTTCCTGAGGGGGGAAAAGAAGTTGAACCTCATCTTGCCATTGATACTATATTTTGAGATCCTAGAGACAGTACTTATCAAGAAAAGTAAGTGTAAAGCAATCGAGAAATTAGAGAAAAAAAATTCTGTGGTCGCACACACCTATTATCCTTATAGATGACTTTATATCTGAAAGCTGGAAATATGTTTAAAGACTAAAAAATGAGAATTCTAACTTGATCATCATTCCACTCTCTGTACCCATCACTACAATATGCCATTATTCCCACACTATATAAAAACATGAGTTAGCAGTTGACAAATTCTTTCAATGTCTGTGAATACACTTGCTAGAGAAACTGCCGACTGCTGCAGAAACCCTGCAAATGTCAAACATTTTTAGGACTTTTCTTTGGAAAGGGGCAATTTTTCAATCAAAATAAGCTGAAGCTACAATTTGGTTTGTATGGGGTGGGCAGGTCCCCAAAGGACACTGCTTCATGTCACATGGTGCCTGAAGCATCTTATAAGTTAAGCTCCCCACCCCCAGCCCTGGCTTCCCACCACACCAGTGATGCCCTGGGTTGAGACTTTTAAATCATTGCTGCTAAAAAGAAGACAAACTCTGTAGCAGGTCTTTTAAAAGCAGCAAAATTGGGAATGACAGACCAGGAGCGCTGCGCTGCGTCCAAAACAGAACCGCAAGTGGGACTGGGCTTGTTGGACTTGTCCTGCTACGCTGCAGGGAGACGCACGGGAAACCAACAGTCAGTCGGGAATAAGAAAGCAGGGTGCTAGCACTCAGGTGTGGCCCATTGTTTCCAAAGCCCAGGCAAAAAGTACGTTTATAAACGTAAATCCGGACACCTGAAGCTTACAAGGAGCATGCTTGCTAGTGGCATGAACTTTGACAAGTTGAATCCGACCTACTCTTTGACAGTGAGATAAACACATAACGACTTTTTTTTTCATTCTGTTATCCTGTCCTTCCAAGAGCTCAGAAATGCAGAGCCACCTTATTCACTGCCCTTCTTTAAACAGTGGTGTGGGCGAGCTCTGTGACCAAGAAGCCTTCATGGCAACATGAACTGTCCTGAATCACGTCCACAGTAAACTCATCCCCAGAAACATGTCCTAGGCTGGGTGCCTCTCAGGCAGAGCACGTCACTGGACAGCCTGCTATATACACACAGATCTCTGGGCTTCTTTCCCCGACCTGCCAATTCAGCGCACCTTCAGCACCTGAGCCGTGTCAGCCTGCCTCACCTGCAGGCTCTGTGTCCACGGAGTTAAGCAACCATGGATCGAAAATAATAGGGAAACAAAATTTCCAGTGACTTCCATAGGGTAAAACTTGAATTCGCCATGCAAGGGCAACTATTTACACAACATTTACATTGTATTTACAACTATTTACATAGCATCTACATTGAATCAGGTATGACGAGTGATCCAGAGCTGATTTAAAGTGAGGGGGAACACGTGCATAGCTTACATGCAGACACTGTGCCATTTTACACACGGGAGCATCTGCGGGTGGTGGGGGCAGGGACGGACGACTGCGTCTGACTTGTATTTCTAACAAGTTCCTAGGTGATGCTGAGAGACAGGTGGGAGTCCACTTGCAGAAGCTCCGCCCTGGGAAACGGTGAACGGCGTGGCAGACGAGCGGGTACCACGCACAGGGGCCTCTGTCATCAGACCCCAGCGCAACCGCGGGGCCTCTGATGGCGGCATCATGGATGGAAGGTGAGGGGGACCCTCAGGCCCAGGGAGGCGGTGGTATTCGCTGGTGAGTGAGAAGGCAAGACACAAACTCCCCGCGCGTGGTGGTCCGCGGTCCGTCAAGCGCTTCACCCCCACCCCCGCCATCCACACAGCCACGTGCAGTGTGAACACACCACCTCCTGACACCCGGCTGGGCTCCCTCGCAGCCTGGGAGCCGCCAAGCATTCAATCAGGCACAGCCGATTCTCATCTCAGGGGCCAATTTCTACCTCTAATCGGTTTGGGGAATTTCTGTTGGGAATTTAGGACTTTCCAACAATCCTTTTAACATTTGGCTTGCTCATTTCCTGGACCACTCAAACCTCCCAAATCCTCTTTTCTCAACAAGAGACACCTAACTGAAGGTTCAGTCATGACTGGCCTGAACCAGACACAATGCACGCCCGTAACAGAAATCACGGGTGCCTGCCGCTTCTCCAAGGCTCCTGAGGCTCCGGACGCTGGGGTTTGTGTCTGGTCAGTGGCACAGTTATGTCTTCTTTAGGGTAAGCTCCAAAAACACAGAGCTCCATGGTTTCTACAATACGCATCGTAGCACACCATTTAATAAAGGCTCTGTGTTGACGATATGACCTGCAGTAACTCTCTGTATCAGGGAGTCCCTTACACTGTATAACAAAGCGACTCCAAGGTCTGTTTCCATGACAACAGCAGCATCACACAGGAAAGAGAAGGAAGAGGATACAGAGGCTCTTTAGAAATTGCTACCAAATGCATATCCAGCTTGAGACTGAAGACAATAATCTGGGCATGAGATTTGGGGTTAAAGTCTTTTCCTTCTTGAACATATTCTCTACTGATGTGACTATTTTTAAATGTCCAATAGGAAGATTCAGAACACTATAAATACCATCCATCTGCCAAATTTCAGGAGGTCTAAAATTAGGTTACTAGGTTTATCAATTTCCCTTAGAAGATTCTAGTAGGGAGAGATCAAACCTTTCTGGTGGCAATAACAGGGAGATGCTGATAATCCAAATGCTAGGAAAAACAAATTGCATTCATTTAAAAGCTAAAAATTAATAAACTCCCCAACCCTATAATTTCTCCCAAAATTAAAATGGGAAGTGTTTTACAAGATATGAGTTTTAGTAGGACCTTCAGATAACTGATCGAGCCGCACACAGAAAATAACTCACAGTGATGTGTATTCTACTAAACCATATTATAAGCAGATATGTGAGAAGAAAAGTGCATTTTTCTATTGTTCTTAAGATCAGCCTCTGCTCGTGTCTGCTTTTCTTTCATGGATGACGTAGAAATAAAATAACACAGCTTCAGCAGCTTTCTCCCCACCTAATTTCTTTTCCTACCATGATTTTTCCTTCATTGATCAAAGAAAGAGTCCTCTCATACTAAAAATATCCCAGAACAGCCAGAATTGGGACCTATTTTTTCCTCACCTACTGGGAGATAAGGTTATTTCACCCACATGTGTACTAAGTTATTTTTAAAACCTACCTCCTTCTCCTCTGGTTATTCTATTTCAATACACAAGAGGGGACCTGGCAGCCTCTGAGCTAACTCTAAGCACCCCAGCTGCTGTGCGGTCCACCCTGTGATCGTCAGCAGAGATGGAGAGCGGAACCCACACCCCTGAGCCTGAACACACCACGTGCTCTGCGAACACAGCTCGCAGACAACGCAGCCTCGCCACAGGCATGGAAGTCAGACCGCTAAACCAGGCGGCACCCGCACAAAGAACCGTGTGTCCCCCACCATCCTCAGTGACCATCCATGATGCTACCTGGCTGGCCCACGCCTGTGAGGACAGTATCGGTGTCAACAGAGTCAAACAGCAATTGTCCGTGAAGTCAAGGCCGACTCGAGCAGAATCTCAGGAACCTCTGCTCACTGACTTGCTAATTAACACATCTGAGAGCCAGCTAAACCGCGGCGTTCTGGGTAAGCGCCGAGAACAGGGAGCCAGATGGTGGGCTTTGGCTTCAAGGGACAGCAGCGGTGGAGACACTGGCTGACCGCGCAGGGTCATGAACGTCCCCAGCGGGGACTGTGCAGGGGCGGGGAACCAGAGGAGCCGCTGCCTGGGGCAAGGGGGCAGGCCACGGAGCGAGAAGGCGTGGTCGGGGAAATCTGAGCGAAGAGATGCCCAGTGTGGTGCTCAGACCCTAAGAGATGCCCTCAGGTCCCAGGAGATGTCCAGGTGACAGGAGGTGTGGGCAGGAGACGCCCAGGTGAGGTCAGGGAACGAAGGTCCCACATGTCTCAGAACCAAAAAAAAACACAAACTATAAAACAGAAGCAATACTGTAACAAATTCAATAAAAGCTTTAATAAATGGTCCACATCAAAAAACCCAAAAAACAAAAAAATGATCCCCTTAGATATAAATCATTCTCAAGGCTTTAAATCCCATACCTACTGCACTTACCTAGAATGGCTGACATTCAGAGTCTGGTGGTTAAACAGGTATTCTGCTTCAGTAAGACTGACTTTACATTTTATTTTCTAATGAATTTTCAGACTAGTCTTAATGTGAACATTATGGAGAACATGCTTTTTTGGCTGGGGGGCGGGCATGCAGACATCCATCCACACAGCAATCTTTAGGTTCACCTAGCATAGCCAGTTGATCACCATATGGATGGCATTATAGTCTTAGAAAGAGTTCCCCTGGTGGCTCAGATGGTAAAGAATCTGCCTGCAATACCCTGGGTTCAATCCCTGAGTTGGGAAGATCCTCTAGAGAAGGGAATGGTTACCCACTCCATTATTCTTGCCTGGAGAATTCCATGAACAGAGGAGCCTGACAGACTACGGTTCACGAGGACGCAAAGATTCGAACACCACCGAGTGACGAACACTTTGACTTTCATACCCATAGACAAGGAAAAACCTCCATTGACCCTAGGACATTTCCGTTCAGTGGGAGGAAGCAAAAAAAAAAAAAACAAACCTGTAAGATTTGGTCGTGTCCTGAGCAAGAAACATTAACTGAGGACTTGCTGCCTGCCAGGTGCTGTTCTAGGTCAAGTACAAGAGTGAGCGATACAACATCCATGCTGGTGCAAGAGACACAACGATCGAACGACAAGTAAAATAACATGGTGTCCAGGGTGACACAAAGAAGGCTGAGCGCCGAGGAACTGATGCTTCTGGACTGTGGTGCTGGAGAAGACTCTTGAGAGTCCCTTGGACGGTAGGGAGATCCAACCAGTCCATCCTAAAGGAGATCAGTCCTGGGTGTTCATTGGAAGGACGGATGCTAAAGTTGAAGCTCCAGTACTCTGGCCACCTGATGCGAAGAGGTGACTCATTGGAAAAGAATCAAAGCAAGAAGAGAAGGAGGCGGCAGAGGACGAGATGCTTGGATGGCATCGCCAACTCAATGGACATGGATCTGAGCAAACTGGGAGACAGTGAAGGACAAGGAAGCCTGGGGTGCTGTAATCCATCGGGCCGCAAAGGGCTGGACACGACTTCTCGACTGAGCAAAACCAGCAGGGGTGACGAGGACTATCAGAAGGACTAAGGAGGACAGATGAGCGGGGATGACGAGGGCAGCGTGGGATCTGAAGATGCCCCTCCACGTGCCACCGGAGCAGAGGCCTGAACGATACCAACGAGCGTGGTGACGACCCAGGCGTGAGCTGCTCCCACAAGAATCCATCAGCAGCGAAGCCCTCAGGTGCAAACGAGCGTGTCAGCCTGTCCTGTCCGACAGCGGGCCAGGAAGCAGGCCACACCCACCATGGGCCTCGGTGTCCAAAGTCAGAAGTCTGTATCTCATTTCTATTTCTCGGTAATGGTCACGGAAGTCCATTGCAGGGAGTGGACAGGGCAACGGAAGGATGGGATCCGCCTGATACACGCAAAACCCCAGCGGGGCTGCTGTGTAGGCGACAAAGCACAGGAGATGGGCAGAAACGAGGGGCCAAACAAGATGCCCCTAGGCCAAGTGCACGCCTTTCAGAGGCTGTGTCCCTGGACTCTCCTGTCGCTGGGCTCCTGGATGACCGGGCGTTTGGTATCTAGGAATATACTAAAACCAAAGCATGGAGCTACAAGCAGCCGGCGGGCGCGTGGGCCTGCAGGAAGGTCCACCGCAGACGTGGGCGTGACCCCTCTTTACGTTTTCTACTTGCCACCTTTCCTCCTCACTTCCGGCTCCGTGCCTTAGGTTACTCTAAATTACAGATTTGTAATGAAAAAAACCTGATTCCTGTGAATTACCTAACCCCTGGTACATCATCCACACTCGGCAAATGCAGATGAAAAGAGCCTTCCTTTCTAATTTTAAGACCCACTGTGTGAACTCTGCGTGTTCAAGCCTCCCTGGTCTTTTGTGATTAATTTTAGTAATGGGAGAACGACCTGCTTTAGAACAAATGAGTCATGATGCAGCTTCACACCTAAAAACCGAAAATCACCCTCCTGCCCGGAAAATATCATTTTTAAGTATAAAATTTCTACCCCATGTTAACTCCACAAAGCTTCCTGCCCTGAAAAAGAGGTGGGGAGGACCAGGGTAGGAACTTGAGGTCGCAGGCAGCAAGCAAGGTGAGCACTGCCTTTGGAATGGTATCTGTCTTAGGCAGGTTTATGACATGGGGGAAAAAAACCCTCAACTGCTATAAAACAATTTATAGCCTGTGCAATTCAAAACATTCTTTCAGCAGCCACATCACAACAATATAGCTTTCTTCTAAGTATGAAGAGCAGCCTCTCTGACTTCTGCATGGATATTTATCCTGGCGTGGCAAAGCATGTCATAGACACATAACTGATTTCAAACTGGAAAGAAATCAAAGGTTCCTGACTCCTCAGCTGGTGTCCTTAGCTCCTCATTTCTCTTCCTCTTGAACTGTGAGCTTATAAACCTCTCCAGATTAACTGCAGAATTAGAAAATACTTCAAGGAACATAAATCTGAAACATGCAGCTGACAAAACAAGCATTTCCTTTTAACAGGGTGTTTGCCCCACCAATGTTTAGCCAAAAAAAAAAAAAAAATGTTAAGTTAAAAAATTCTAGTCACAGGGACTTCCTGGTGGTCCAGTG
The DNA here is from genome assembly GCF_032452875.1 of Bos javanicus. NCBI lineage: Eukaryota > Metazoa > Chordata > Mammalia > Artiodactyla > Bovidae > Bos > Bos javanicus. The sequence continues at coordinate 64,395,378 of NC_083886.1, read as the reverse complement.
GTTAAGACTCTGTGCTTCCACTGCGGTGAGCCTGGTTTCAATCCCTGGCTGGGGAACTAAGATCCCGCATGCTACTTGGCATGGCCAAAAAATTAAAAATAGATAGATAAAACAAAATTCTGCTCACACAGTTAGCAAGCATAGTGCAGTGGGCATAATTCCCTCAAAAATGGAAGAGTCCCTTCATACATTAAAAAAACAATGTGTTTTGAAGGAAATTCACTTCCTAAAGACTAAAATCAAGAAATGGCTGGTACTGATTCTGAGAGAATCTCATGAAACATTTTACAGATATCTTACTTGAGCTGAAAAAATTCTTTTCTATTTTGGGATCAGAGACTTCATTTGTTCTTCCATTCACTCAACACATGTTCATGATCACCTGTGAGTCAGAAATCATATGAGACATAAGGATACAGAAATGGATAAGGATTAGGGGAAGAAAATACTACAGTGTGAGCACAAGAAGTCTTCCTGTGGTAAACTGCTGAAGCACTGGCCGACGTGACTCACCCCTCCCAGGACCCATGCTCTTCTCCCTGCCCCTGCGATGGTTCATTCTGTGTGCCAACTTCACTGGACCGTGGGCTGCCCAGATATGTGGTCAGACCTTACCCTGGTGTCCTGGGAGGGTGTCTGGGATGAGATTAACATTTAAATGGCTGCCAGCCTCCACAGCTGCATGACCTAGTTCTACAGAAGAAATCTCTGTGTGAAACACACACATACACCTGTGCATGCGTGCACACATACATACACACTCATGCCCCTGTGCACCACCATCGAAGGTCTGGACAGAATTCCTACTAAAAGTCAGTCCAATGACTGATATTGTTTTGGACCCTTGCTCTCACTGTCAATAAAGAAATGTCACAGTGACAATGCCTAGAGAATCCTCAGTAATCTTCCCTCCTCTCCTGTCCTGAGAAAATGCACTTCTTTCTGTCCACAGACGCTTCCCGAATCTCTCGCCAGGAGAAGGGGACGACAGAGGATGAGATGGTTGCATGGCATCACTGACTCGATGGACATGAGTTTGAGCAAGCTCTGGGAGTCGGTGATGGACAGGGGGAAGCCTGGCGTGCGGCAGTCCTTGGGGTCGCCAAGAGTCGGACACGGCTGAGCGACTGAATTGAACTGAACTGAATCTCCCGCTGGAAATTCATTAAACAGCAAAAACAGAAAGCAGAGCCAAGGTGAGGAAGGGATTAGCTAACTGAATGGGACTCCTACTTCAGCTTCTGAGAGTGACTCATTAAAACCCAGGAACCAGCTCTGGTGTGAGCCAGAGAGCTCTCGGGGCAGGCGTTCAGCTCAGGGAGAGCCAACTGTGATGAAGCTGCCAGAAACCCAGTGTCCTGGAAGCCCCACCTTCAGCTTTTTGAGGAGAACCCGAACCAAGCTCCAAACGGCTGCAGGCTCACCCGTTCCCACCACAGGCTCTGCTGCTCACTCGTGGGCACTGCGGGCCTCCCTAGTGACTGCTTTTACTGTCAACATCTGAGGGGCGTGTGTTAGTTGCTCACTCTTGTCTGACTCTTGCGACCCCATGGACTGTAGCCCGCCAGTCTCCTCTGTCCATGGCGTTCTCCAGGCAAGAATACTGGAATGGTTGCCATTCCCTTCTCCTGGGGATCTTCCCAACCCAGAAATCAAACCAGGCTCTCCCACATTGCAGGCGGATTCTTTACTGTCTTAGCCACCAGGGAAGCCCATTTTCTATTCTCTACATCTGTGTCTTTTTGCTGCAGCCCCTAAACAATCACACCACACTCTCAAAGGCTGACAGGGGTCAGGCGGGGAGTGATGAGCTACTGGCCATGTGTGTCATTCTGAGAGTGGAGTCCCAGAGGTTCCCAGAGGTGTTTGAGCAGAGGCAGCTTCAGCCACTAGACTGAGTCGACAAGCCCTCCTGGTGACCCCCTCAAGAACAGGCCTCCTGGTCCCCTGACTTCCCCATGAGGCACTTCGTTGTCACCACGCACACACTCTTTTCACGGGTGCGTCCAGAGAACGGATGTCCCCCCACCCGCTGCCCCTTCAGCGCATCGGAACTGCAGCTAGAGAAGCAAGTCTCGGAGGCTATTTTTACTCCTTAACTCAATTAATTTGGCGCAAAAGTAGCAGGAGTCCCTTCCCTTGCAGGAAATGCTTCTGCTGCTGGGCGTCTGGTTCATAAAATCCACCCACTGAGCAGCAAAATTAGCACAGGAGCTCGGGCAGGGCTTGCAACTCTGAATAGTCCTCTTCCAGGTTTCCGGTTGCAGCGCGGCACCTGAGGTGCTGGATCCAGGTGTGAGCGTGGAGCGTGAGGGGTAGGACCAGGTGTGAGGGGCATGGACCGTGAAGGGCGGGACCTGGGAATGAGGGGCGGAGCGTGAGGGGCGGGGCCCGGTGTGAGGGGCGGAGCGTGAGGGGCAGGACCCGCGGGACCCGCGGGCGAGCACAGAGTGTGGTCGCAGGACTATTGAGGCCTTGCCCACAGGTCCCCTGAGGGACCCACCAGGACCCGCAAAACACACGGGGCTCCCTGACGTGTGCTCTTCTTTCCAGTTTTCTTGCAAGGACATGTCACCTCAATTTACACGCAGTCGCAATGGGCGAGACATGCAGCTCCCTTGGCTTCCCAGATGACGCAGTGGATAAAGAATCTGCCTGCCAATGCAGGAGACACAGGAGACGTGCATTTGATCCCTGAGTCAGGAGGATCCCCTGGAGAAGGGCCTGGCGATCCGCTCCAATATTTCTGCTTAGAGAATCCCTCGGACAGAGGAGCCTGGTGGAGTGCAGCCCGTGGGGTCACAAAGAGTCAGACGCAATTGAGCATGCACGCAACTCCCTGAAGCCAGCAGGAGACACTGGAAAATACTGGTATATTTGTTTTTAAAAGAACATTTTGAAAACAATTGAAATAAATCTTAGAAATGTCACCCACTTCAGAAAGCCTCCCCTCATTAGACGCGCATTCCCCTCCACTCACCCTCAACAGTATCTTATGTCTCCCACTGCCAGCGGCGTCACAGGCAACCTTAGAGCCCAAGGATCCACATCCTTTCCACCAGAGAGGATGAGCAGGATGGTGGGACCTGTCCGTCACCTTTCTATCTGCAAAGCTTGAAGCCCTCCGTAGACATTTGCTGTTCTCTAGCTGATAAGTCATGTCCAATTCTTTGTGATCCCATGGACTGCAGCATGCCAGGCTCTTCTGTCCATGGGATTTCCCAGGCAAAAAAAAACTAGAGTGGGTTCCCATTTCCTTCTCAAGAGGATCTTCCAGGATCAGGGATCAAACCCACATCCTGCATTGGCAGGTAAATTCTTTACCATTGAACCATCAATAAACATTTAGTGACCAAATATTACTTAGGACTGAAAACAATTTTAAAGATAACCAAGTTCAAACTCCATATAGGTGACTAAGAAAACCATAGTCTTCTTCACAAAGGTTGACTTGGCAGGGCCAGGGTCCCCATTTCCACTCCTAGACTCTCTTACCTCACTCTGCTGAATTTTAAATGCCACTTTTCAGCACTCCCACCTTTTACACATTACACTTTGTCAGTTCAGGAATACAAAAAATGTTTGGGTTGTAACAGGGTTTTGCTCATACAATTGTCTTTTTTCCCTATTAAATGTAAAAGCACACTCTGAGAAAATAGATCTGCTAATTGAATTTATTTCTAGATTTATTTTACATGTTTTGAGTTTGTTATAAATGCAGCTTTGAAAGGTTGAAGTTTAAACAATTTAGTGGCCTTTTTTCCTTTGCTCGGTTTCTCAGACACAGAGGAGAGCCTGAGAGCAAGAGAACGCACGTGGCTGTCAGAAGGTACAGCAGGTGGTTTCCTGCTCTGGATGCATGGACACCTGTGGCTCCAGCAACAGTGAGAACTGGACAGGGAACACCAGACCGGTTCCAAGCAGGAAAAGGGGTACGTCAAGGCTGTATATTGTCACCCTGCTTATTTAACTTATATGCAGAGTACATCATGAGAAACGCTGGGCTGGAAGAAGCACAAGCTGGAATCATGGTTTCGGGGAGAAATACCAATAACCTCAGATATGCAGATGACACCAGCCTTATGGCAGAAAGTGAAGAGGAACTAAAAAGCCTCTTGATGAACGTCAAAGAGGAGAGTGAAAAAGTTGGCTTAAAGCGCAACATTCAGAAAACGAAGATCATGGCATCTGGTCCCATCACTTCATGGCAAATAGATGGGGAAACAATGGAAACAGTGACAGACTTTATTTTTGGGGCTTCAAAATCACTGCAGATGGTGATTGCAGCCATGAAATTAAAAGACGCTTGCTCCTTGGAAGAAAAGTTATGACCAACCTAGATAGCATATTAAAAAGTAGAGACATTACTTTGCCAACAAAGATCCGTCTAGTCAAAGCTATGGATTTTCCAGTAGTCATGTATGGATGTGAGAGTTGGACTGTGAAGAAAGCTGAGTGCCAAAGAATTGATGCTTTTGAACTGTGGTGTTGGAGAAGACTCTTGAGAGTCCCTTGGACTGCAAGGAGATCCAACCAGTCCATCCTAAAGGAAATCAGTCCTGAATGTTCACTGGAAGGATTGATGCTGAAGCTGAAACTCCAATACTTTGGCCTCCTGATGCGAAGAACTGACTCATTTGAAAAGACCGTGATGCTGGGAAAGATTGAGGGCAGGAGGAGAAGGGGACAACAGAGGATGAGATGATTGGATGGCATCACGGACATGAGTTTGGGTCAACTCTGGGATTGGTGATGCACAGGGAGACCTGGCATGCTGCAGTCCACGGGGTTGCAAAGAGTCAGACATGACTGAGCGACTGAACTGAACTGAACTGGGTCCCACGTTTGGTTCTGAGTCAGTCATTTACAGTCGATGCTCTTGGCTTCTTCAAATGGCTTGGTTGACTGTCTTCAGACTTGCAGGGCCACCCAGATCAGAAGTTTGCCGCCTTTTAACAAGGTCGTTCATTTCCTCTCAGGTACCTTGGCAAACATCCTAGGGCCTGGTTGACCCCCGAGGCCGCCTGCCTGCTGGGGGCTCCCCCAGGGGAACTTCAGGAATGACCCAGGATATTATTTTTAAGTCCCCTGAATCTGACTCAGTTGTTGGGCTCAGATATAAGAAGTGTGAAGCCCCACAGGAATCCTTTCTCCCTGGACAGGCTCGGGCGCTGGTGAGAATGCACCAGGTGAGTAAAAACGGACGCTAAGCAGAAGCGCCAGCAGCAGCCCGGGAAGCCAGTGACCTCCAGGGCTGGAAACCTTCAGCAGGCCACTCCCCACCCCCACACACGCTTCTCCAGTGTCCACATACCTAACCCACAGGAAGCCTTCCAAGGCTTGTCTAAAGAGCTCTGAGCATCTGTATTGTTTTAATCTCATCACGTAAGATTTTCCTCTCCCTGCTCTTTCCAGACTGAAGGGGTGAGTCTGGACGTGACCTTTCCTGAAGGGCTGAGATCGGTGTGAGCCTCTGACAGGGACGCTTTGCAGCTTTCCTCACTGGAGGCACAGAGAAAGCAACGTGAGGAAAAGCAGGATTCGGTGTGCTAACATTAACGCGCGTGCACACACCCCTGAAGCCCCAGAACCTCGCACAACGAGGGGCTTCAGAAGCAGACAGTCAGGAGGAGCAGAGGGGCTCCAGACGGAAGCACAGAGGGCCGCGGGTGGAGGGGAGGGGTCTGAGGAGGTGCCGGCCGGCCTGGTGGGCCTCACCCCCTCCCGGGCAGAGGGAAGACGGGAGACCCAGCAGGGCGGGCGGCCGGGGCAGCTGAAGAAACGAGGGTACCCGGGTCCCTTCAGAACAGTGCCACAGCGCTCGCTCCCCAAAGCCGAAGGAGGTGACAGTCCCCCCGCCACCTGCCCAAGGCTGAGCTCCAGTCTTAACTTGGGTCCAGAGTGGGTAAAGAGCTATTTCTAAACATGGACCCGTTTTGCCTTATTTCTTCATCCTCTTATAAAACCCTGGACACGGGGCAGGGGTGCTGGGCACTGTGAGCGCACACCTGCAAACCCAAACTCTGCAGCAGCTCCACACGCCCCTGCGGCACCAGATAGGGGCACTCTGCTCGCTCTGAGCCCCGGATGAGAGCCCGCGGCCCCACGTCCAGCCGCGAGGCCGGACCCCCAGCAGCTCAGTGACCAGGTTACCCTCCAGCATCAGGGTCTTTGAAAGTCTTTCCTTTTCATCTCTCCTCGGGCTGCAGAGGCTTGTGCTTAAAGTCTCAGAAATCATGACTTTTCTTTATAAATAAGATGGGAGGGAATTTCTGACCAGAGAATGCTGCCTATCCACAGGGGTTGGGGAAGCTGGGAGACTGGCCTGAGGGTTTCCAGGGGGTCCCTCCACTGAACCCAGAAACCTTTTCTCCTCAGGGTTCCTGGCAGCTCTGCAGCCTTTCAACCAGGCTGCTCCTTTGGACTTGAGGATTATTTGTGCTCAAAAGAATATTGGGGCTGCCCTGGTGGCTCAGTAGTAAAGAATCTGCCTGCCAGTGTAGGAGACACAGGTTTGATCCCTGATCCAGGAAGATTCAACATACCTCAGAGCAACTAAGCCCATGTTCCATGACTACTGAGCCTGTGCTGAAGAGCCCAGGAGCCACCAGTACTGAGCCCACATGCAGCAACTCCTAAAGTTTGCACACCCAGGAGCCCGTACTCTGCAGCAAAAGAAGCCGCCGCAGTGAGAAGCCCGAGAGCCGCAGCTAGAGAGGACCCCCCCCCCCCCCCAGCACCAAGGGGAAAGCCTGTGCAGCGCTGAAGGCCCGGCACAGCCAAAAACAAATAAACACATAAATACATAAAAAATTTTAAAAAAGGAACGTCAGTCTCCCTTCCCATCTGGTTCTGGTGATCTGGGTAGCGTTAGGTTATTTTTCAGCACTTTTCTGCTCCTTTCATCTGGAAGGCAGCAGAGGCGGTACAGCATCTGGGGGTTCCACAGGATCTGTGACTTCTTTTTCCTCCTCTCCAAATGCTCTGGGGTCTGCTGAGCTCAAACCACAAACCCATAGACACTGGGTGTCTTAAGCATTCACTGTGGTATGAAAAAAAAACTAATTTTTAAAAAATTTCTGGGGGCAAAAATGTTTGGAGGAGCCTGGTAGGCTACAGTTCATGGGGTCGCTATGAGTCAGACATGACTGAGTGACTTCACTTTCACTTTTCACCTTCATGCATTGGAGAAGGAAATGGCAACCCACTCCAGTATTCTTGCCTGGAGAATCCCAGGGACGGGGGCGCCTGGTGGAAGGCTATCTATGGGGTCCCACAGAGTCAGACACGACTGAAGTGACCCAGCAGCGGCGGCAGCAGCTCTCAAATTAAATTTCACTGTTGCCAGTGCTTCCATTCTCTGATCTGGTCTTTTTTACGCCCTTCCGCGCTTTTCTAAACACTGGAGCAAACTTTCAGTGACCACACCAGGCAGCAGGCTCTGTGTGCTCACTGACCACAGGACGACAGGCCAGGGTCCCCTCTCCTTCCCTCCATGACCCTGAAAAGAATCGCCACTAACCCACCTGTGTTCCAGGGACAACAGGATGCCGCTCCAGGTCATTTCATTTTCTTTCCTCAATATTCCTCAGTCTCCACATGGATAAAATAAGGTTAATCTAGAAAAATCTCTAACACCCCTTGCGTGGCTTGCATTCAGTCGTGTCCAACTCTGGGGACTGTGGTCCACCAGGCTCCTCTGCTTCTCCAGGCAAGAATACTGGAGCGGGTTGCCATGCCCTCCTCCAGGGGATCTTCCCGACCCAGGGATTGAACCCGTGTCTCCTGCACTGAAGGTGTAGATTCCTCACCCCTTCCAGCTCTATAATCCCATGATCTTAAAACATATCCTCCATCCTTAGCTCAGCTGTGTGTCCTGACACCTTCATGTGCTTCCAGGTACTTCTCTAGTGAGTTCAGTCTGGGCAGTTTGGAGATCGGTATGATAAATAAACCATCCTGCATGCAGACAGGAAGCCCCAGTCACAGGTCTCTGAATGTCAAGGACCAAAGGCAACACTGCCCATCAGAAAAGAACTTGCAAACCTTCTTGACTGGACAGGCAGGATGGGCCAATTCCTTTTGCACCTTTTTAATAGCTCTCACACTTCTTTTTCTCTCGGATTAAAAAAAAAAAAAAACAACTCATAGCTTAAATTTTGAGGCTATTAAAACATGAGTCAACTCAACACACACAAAGATGAGGAGCAGCGGAGCTTGGCGGGTCAGATGGCCGGCGCGCCTGCCGTTACATCCCCATGGCGGAAAGCCTTCCGCTGACGCTCGGCACCTGGCTCCAGGCTTGGAGGGGGTGGCCTGAGATCAGCCAAAACAGAACAAAATTCTAAGCATGAAATGAGCTGCTGAAGACAATTCACAGGCAACCCCAGCAACAGCCGAGGCTTTCTCAGGTATTAGAGTCTGTCCTGGGCAAGCCCGTGCGTGTTACCATCTGAGGCCAACAGAGGACTCAGAACAGAATCACAGACGGGACCAGAGTCGGCTGACAGCCTCTCTGTTAGTAGCTCAGCCATGTCTGATTCTTTGTGACTCTATAGACTGTAGCCTGCCTGGCTCCTCTGTCCATGGGATTTTCCAAGCAAGAACACCGGAGTGGGTTGCCATGCCCTTCTCCAGGGGACCTTCCTGACCCAGGGACTGAACCCGGGTCTCCTGCATTGCAGGCAGATTCTTTACTGTCTGAGTCACCAGGGAGGCTCCTTTAGGGAACCCTGCACCCGGCCTCTCACCCTCTTGGTTCCCACCCAACCTTCCCCTCTCATCCCGTCTGTGGGATGGACATCCTCAGAGTTCTCTCCTGGCCTCTAACTTCTCTTCTTCCCCTCTATAGTCTCTCTCCAGCAAAATAACCCACTTCTAACACAAGAAACAAACAAACAAAAAACCCAGAACAACTGGAGCAAGTGCCTGGAGCACACGATTTAAGCGATGGTGGCCACAGAGGCCTGGCACATGCCATCCAGATGTGCCCACTGTCCCCCGCCGTCTGGCACATGCCATCCAGATGTGCCCACTGTCCCTCACTGTCTGCCACATGCCATCCAGATATGCCCACTGTCCCCCACCTCCCCATAATTCCTTTCTCGGTTACAGTTATGACTTTGCCTGTCACAGCTCAGATTCTGCTCCACACGATGTATTTTCAGCACTGGGTAATTCCCCTGCCTCCAAACTCCCCCTCCCCTCCACTGATCCAGCTTTTCAGGGAGGCCATGGCCAGAGCTAGGGCCCAGGCCCACGAGTTCACAGATGTTCACAGCTGGGCAGCTTCAGGGGTCATCTGTCCAGTGAAATGGATGTTGGATTATTCAAGCCAACAAGAGCATCTGCAACTCCTGATGAAAAGGCAGCACGAAGCCCATGAGGCCAAGAAGGAACCACCTGTGACGCTGGCCGAGAGCAGCGACAGCCCAGCCGGTGGGAGCCGCCTATGATGCTGGCCAAGAGCAGTGATAGCCCAGCCGGTTCACCAACCATCAGGAGCAAATGAAGTTCATGTTCAGCAAAGTTCACTTTCCAAAAAGACCTGCCCTGTGTGTGTGAAAGCCACAGCGATAAATTTGCTGGATTTAGCCCACGTGGCCACCCAGAGCCAAAGAGAACAAACAACATAACGGGAAATTCTCCGAGCCCCGGGTAATCCTGCCAGGGCTCACAGGACTAAGCCCTAAGTCACACAAAATGAACTGGTTAGTTTTCGCATTAATCGTGTGTGCCCAAACAACAGAAGTACAGGCATTAAAAATACTCAGCTCAGAGACACTCGTCCCCACAAAGTAACAGTTAAAAACACTCCGTTCAGAAACATTCATCAAAATAAAATAATAGTCTCCAGGCTACTTACATCTGTGTCGGGTCCTTTATCCGCCCCCGGACAAGAAAAAGTAACAAATTCATGGCACCTCTTGTGAACCACAAAACAGCAAACTGGTGGAGAGAAAAGAAACTAAAGTTAGAAGAGTGCACTGAACACACAAAGCTGTGTCCTCCAGAAAGGCCCACCTGCTGTCAGAAGCCAAAGTAATCTCACCACAGACAGAATCTCATAAACGGCAATCAGACAGCATTTCACTGGAGACTGGGCCTCGCTTGGCATTGTTTGGATTCCCAGATAACAGAACCACAAAATGCCAGCATGGACACGGCGCAGGAGACCGAAAGCTTCCCTGTGTCCTCTAACGCTGCGGGAAGAGGACCAGGGCTGCTAAGACCCTTCTCCCGAGGCACAAACCAGGAAGCTACATGTAAAGCACTCTGCGCTCCCCCCTCCCCTCCACCGACACACACAGGTGTGTAAACGTGGATAAACGTTAGACCCTGTAAGATATAAGGAGAATAACTTATTACAAATAATACGTGCATATCACCAAGAACTTCCTTAACAGAATTCTGAGCTTCAAGAACTCCTTAAGACACAAACCAGATCTACGGAAACTAGCCCTTTGAAGTGGTGAAAAGTTGGAAAGCACCCTCTCTCTTGAATCTACCAGCTGGGGGGCGTCACCCACAGATATACCAAACCACTACGCAGCAAGCATTTTCCAAACAATATAGGGCTTTCATAAGTCTTCCTGAAGATGAATCAATAAAAAAATCATGAGTTACAGAAACTAGTAAGTCAGGTTTTTATGAAAAGTATAACATGGAGGACACAGAAAATATAAATAAATGTCCTAGGCCACCCTCCCGCTAAACGTGCAGCACCAGCTCCAAGGCGCACAGCCTCCGGCTCCCTTGTTTTCTGCTGAACAATAAGTTGGGCTTCCCTGGTGGCTCAGACAGTAAAGAACCCCCCACTCCCCGCTGCAATGCAGGAGACCTGGGTTCCAACCCTGGCTCAGGAAGATCTCCTGGAGAAGGGACTGGTAACCCACTCCAGTATTCTTTTTTTTTTCCTTTGAGGCTAATTACTTTACAATATTGTACTGGTTTTGCCATACATTGATATGAATCATCTATGAGTGTACATGTGTTCCCCATCCTGAACCCCCTCCCACCTCCCTCCCCATCCCAACCCTTTGGGTTGTTCCAGAGCACCGGCTTTGAGTGTCCTGTTTCATGCATCAAACCTAGACTGGCGATCTGTTTCGCATTTGGTAATATACAAGTTTCAATGCTATTCTCTCAAATCATCCCTCTCTCGCCTTCTCCCACAGAGTCCAAAAGTCTGTTCTTTACATCTGTGTCTCTTTTGCTGTCTCGCATATAGGGTCATCTTTACCATCTTTCTAAATTCCATATATATGCATTAATATACTGTATTGGTGTTTTTCTTTCTGACTTACTTCACTCTGTATAATAGGCTCCAGTTTCATCCACCTCATTAGAACTGATTCAAATACATTTTTTAATGGCTGAGTAATACTCCATTGTGTATATGTACCACAGCTTTCTTAGCCATTCATCTGCTGATGGACATCTAGGTTGCTTCCATGTCCTGGCTATTGTAAACAATGCTGTGATGAACATTGGGGTACATGTGTCTCTTTCAATTCTGGTTTCCTCAGTGTGTATACCTAGCAGTGGGGTTGTACAGCTTTTCTATTTCCAGTTTTTTAAGGAATCTCCACACTGTTCTCCATAGTGGCTGCCACTCCAGTATTTCTGCCTGGAGAATTCCGTAGACAGAGGAGCCTGGAGGGCTATAGTCCATAGGGTCGCAAAGCGTTGGACACGACTGAGCGACTAACACTTTCAGCTAAAAAAACAACATTCGTTCAGAAATTCTGGGTGAGTCCTACATAGAGGGCAAGCGAGACCTCCCCAGGCCCTGGCTCTCTTCTGCTGCTGCTGAAGATGCTTCACCTTCGTGCACACACGTCAGGAGGCAGGGCCCACTGAAGAGGGCAGGAGAGGGTGGGAGAGGGCGGTAGTTCTTCTGCGAGCCGAGACCCCAAGATCGAGGGGGCACTTAGAGGCCTGGTGGGGCCGTTCAGGGCGTTTGTGTGCAGCACGAGCAGCCACCGAAGGGTCTGAACCCGAGTGACGAAAGCCCTTCCTCGGCTTCTGACGGCCCGATGGTGGTGACGGGAAGGGTTCGCTGGGACAGGTCAGGGCCCTAAGGACCGGGGAGGGGGGCGTCCTCAGTAGTCTAGGATTGAAAGTGCTGGCCATCACTGTTCGACCCGTGAGAGACGGAGGCGTGAGATGCCAGGGACCCCGAGGAGGACCTGCCGGCTGACCACAGACACTGCCTGTCAGCCTCCTGCCAAGGGCTACTCCGCGGGTCACGCATCTCACTGAATCCTCACAGCGCTACTTAATACACTCCGACATCTGTGTCTTATGGATGGGAAAGCATTGCACTCATCTCTGGTGTCTAGTCTGTATAAGCTCGTGATGTTTGCAGACAGGAGAGGGGGTGGGAGAGACGGACAGACGGAGCGATGAACAGGGCAGATGGACACGGGTCTTCTGGACAGTCACCTCTCCGTGCAGAGGAGCCAGGAGCCAAACTAAGGTTTGCTGGGCCCCACGCCCCCGCCCACCTCACACTGGTGGACGGGAGAGGAAAAGGTGATGAAGGAGCCGCAGGGTCTGCACATGGTGCCGGGGACACACCTGCCTGGTGGACGGGAGAGGAAAAGGTGATGAAGGAGCCGCAGGGTCTGCACATGGTGCCAGGGACACGCCTGCCTGGAAAAATAGCTCCAAGTATAGTCAGTAAGTATATAAAAGTGAATGCACAGCACGGGCGGGCAGGAGGCTCCTTCAGGTTTTTCTGTGATGTTATGATGCTACCTTTTGTCCAGCCCACTGCGTGTGTGTGTGTGAGAAACCCAGAGCGTGAAGCTCTGGGTGTACGTGTCAGGGAAGCAGGATAAAGGATGACTGCTTTCTTTTTAAACAGCTTTAAGATAGTCATAATACAACGTCAATGCAAAAGCGTATCTTTAAAAACAAAACCCTCAGGCTGGGCCTGAGCAGGCAGGACGGGGCACTTAGGGAGCTGCCCCCCGGCAGGTGGACGGTTAGCGAAGGCCTCCCTTCAGGACAGGGAAGCCTGGGTGAGGTGCTGGCTGCGGGCCTCCCGGGGCGAGACCCCACAGAGGCGCCCCCGGCCCTCCCCGCCCCAGCGCCGCGGCCTCCCGGCCGTGTCCGGCCCCATCGCAGGCTCCTGAGGACTGACGGACAGCAGCGCGGACGTTCAGACCAGGCCCATCAGCCACTCTCCCCAACACGGACTCGGCTCCACTCGCGGAATGAGGAAGACAAGGGCCACAGGGCCCGTTTCCTCTCCACGGTTCATTACAGAGACGCTATGTGGAGCGGACACGGAGCATGCTGAGTCCCTGCTCAGCGTGCCAGCCTTCGAGAGCTTCCTCTAGTCCAGGCTACAGCTGATAAACCCCTACAGATCAGGCTGGTGTCTGTGCCTGCCAGTGCGCTCAGCTCTCCAGCGGGAACTGCATAGACTGTACACCTGGAATCCCCAGTCCAGTCATATCCTGCAATCAGGCCCGCACTGAACAATATAATCTGAAGGGGCAGCAAAAGCCCCCAGAGAGCTGCTCCCCCCTGAGTGATCCAGGTGGGTTCAAGGACTCAGAGATGAGATAAAGAAAAGGAACCTGCTCCTCCGACCCCCGCCCCGGGGGCGGGGGGTTGCTGATTACAAAGAGGGAGCAGGGAGACCCTCTCCATTCAAGCCCACAGAGTTTGCTTGGAAAGATAAAAGGTTTTGGAAGTGCTTGGTGGTGACAGTTGTACCGTCTGTGTGCACTAAGTCCCCCGAGCTGTGCGTGTAAACACAGTTAAAATCTCAAGTTCTAAGTTACACACACTTTGTTGTTGTTGAGTCGCTAAGTCATGTCTGACTCTTTGCGACCCCATGGACTGTAGCATCCCAGGCTCACCACGATATAATTTAAATTATGCATCAACCTGGAGTGAGATTTATGAAGTTATAAATAAGATGCACAGACATGGAGTCTTGCTTATGTAGATTTACGGCTTTTTTTGTTCCCAGTGGACCTGGCTGCAAAACCAAGGAAGTATTTACTTCCATTTCATTAGGTTCTACATAAAGTCCATGCCAGATTAGAGGGGAGACGCGGGAAAAAATGAGTTTTCAGAGCCAAGGACTCACATGATCTCAGAGGATTAGAAATGGGCTCCTCCGACCTACACGTCTCTGTGCAAAGGGTCAGCATCAGCACCAGGGATGGAAACCAGGGCCTCACCCCCAGAGCCCGGCTCTCCACCCCATCCTCGGGACCGGCTGTCACCTCTACGTGTAAAACAGGGTCATCCCTGTTCACACACCACATGGATCACAGGCTTGCTGAGGGGAGAAAGTACATACTTAGATATCACCTTCCATTTTGCTTAAACAATAATTTCCTTTCACCCTCAAGTCTTAAGTCCATATCATTTCAAATTCAGCTCATAGTCATGTAAAATGGAACATGTGCATACAAGTCCTGTTGTCCAAAATTAATGGGGTAAAAACCATTACGTAACAAACCTGCAATTCAAAAAAGGAGCCTACTAAATTTAATAGTTTGACTTCATTTAGAGCGGAAGACAGGCAGCCAAGCTTCTGAGAGCTCCTTTTTTAAATACATAAATGGCTGCCATCACGTGAGATGGTTTTAATTAAATCTTGCTTAGCTGGAAGGGATTAATGAAAGGTAACGTCACATCAGAACACAGTGAAAGGAAAACCTCTAAGGCAAGCGAACTGCTTTGAGCTTTGCAGGGAAAGTAACGAAAACCTGAGCCTATATTCCATTCTCATATTAAAAGAAAATTACTGGTTTAGGTTTGTAACAATAAAAACGGTCTTCTTGTGTGATGCATGTTAAAGTTGTGTGAAAACAAGCCGAATCAACGCACTCTGTCACACCGTGCGATCTGCCATTCTGCAGCCAGCACGCTGACTCTGCCCAAGCCTCTGTGCACATTCTCCCGAGTAAACCGTGTCAAAACCCCCAATATTCAACATTTCCCCCTTCCCTAGAGGAATCGCCTATGACCCCCTCCTCAGCTTTCTATCACCAAGTCCCACACATGCTGCCTCCTTTGTGTCACTCCCTGCTTGGAGCTGAGATGTATTTTGAAGAAAGAGCTGAGGGACTGAACGTGAGGTGTGAAGGGGAGAGACCAGAGGTGGCCCTCGTGTTCCTGGCCAGAGAATCTAGGCCAACAGTGTGGCCACGGTGAAGCCAAGAGGAGAGCCCTGGGGTGAAACAGAGCAGAGAAGACCAGGAGGGAGAGACAGACAGGCAGACAGAGAAGCAGGTCTGTGTCAGGTTGGCATTCTGCTTCCATATTATGCATGTCTATGATCCATCAACGGAGATCACTCTGCTGCTTTTCAGACTGCACCCAAGCCCTGCATTTTGGACTCTTCTGCTGACTAGGAGGGCTACTCCATTTCTTCTAAGAGATTCTTGCCCACAATACCTTGGTCACCTGATGTGAAGAGCCAACTCACTGGAAAAGACTATGATGCTGGGAAAAACTGAGGGCAGGAGAAGGGGATGACAGAGGATGAGATGGCTGGATGGTATCATCGACTCAATGGACATGAGTTTGAGCAAGCTCCAGGAGACAGTGAAGGACAGAGGAGACTGTCGTGCTGCAGTCCACGGGGTTGCAAAGAGTCAGATAAGACTTAGCATCTCAACAACAACAACAAATGATCCATCAAATACCCTTTAAATTTTTCATTCTCTTGAGACTTCCCTGGTGGTTGGGTGGCTAAGACTGTGCTGCCAGTCAGGGGCCCCGGGTTCCACCCCAGTCAGAGAACTAGAACCCACGCACCACAACTGAGAGGCCACCTGCGGTGAAGACCTGGTGCAGCCAAATAAAGATTTTAAAAAATAATGACATATACTCGAAATTTTTCATTTTCTTCATATACAGCTGCCCTTCATACATATGATCTAATTTAATGCACCTGAACACAGCAGCTCCTAAGTACATGCTTTTTACTGCTAATGCCCACTGGAACCGAGCAGCTGAGAGAGTCCTAAATGACAAAAAAGACCAGAAGGTGGTGGAAATGAGTGGAGCAGGCCGGGGGCCTGCCTGTTGTAATGACGACGCGAGGCTCTAAGAGGCAAAGCTCATGCCACTTGCGTAAGGCCACCCCAAATCTTCCCAAGAAAGGCAGGAAAAGAAACTGCAGGTCCAGGATTCTGGAAGGATGGAAGGCAGTAAAAACACGCAGGAATCAGGCTTCAATTCTCAGTGACGACGAAACCTCCAGCTCACAAGTGCATTCCACCTGCCTGGAGCACCAGCAGGGACGAGCCTGACTCTCACTCCAGGGGGACTGAGCATCAGGAAGTGTAACCCACGGATCTCGCCTTTTCTCCGTTTGGCCAAATAATGTGTTTTTCTCAGTGTGTCTGTGCAAGGCTTAGTCAGCCTTATAATAACTTACAAACATATAATAACTTCACTCATTCATTCCATTCCTCAGCAAACATTTATAAAGCACCTACCGCCCACCCCTGCTCCCCCAGATGGACAAGACACAGAGCGTTTGCCTTTCAGGAGCGCGGAGGCCAGTTAAGAAGAAGGACATGTAAAGGAAGAGGCATCTGTCATTTCTCTGTCCCCACCTCTTCCTCCCTTTATCTCCCACTTTTCTCTCTCCTTCAATTATAATGCAAAGACCAAGGTATATTTTATGTTATTGAACAGCTTTTACCTTTGTCTTTATTTATTTATTTTTGATGTAGACCATTTTCAAAGCCAATGCAGATGCCAGAGACTCGGGTTCAATCCCTGGGTTGGGAAGATCCTCTGGAGGAGGAAATGGCAGCCCACTCCAGTATTCTTGCCTGGAGAATCCCAAGGACAGAGGAGCCTGGCAGGCTATAGTCCATGGGGTCACAAAAAGTCGGACACAACTTAGCAACTAAACTACAACAATATACATACATACACTCATATACATAATATATATATACACACACACACATATATACACAAAAACCAAGGCAGTATCTAGAAAGTTAATAATTCAATAAATAAAAATGATACTCAAACGGCATATGTGTGCTTAAGAGCAGAGCAACACTCTGGTTCTCAAATGGATCCCAGTTGCTAAGAGCAGATAAGTCTGCAGCATCCAGGCAAAGCTTCGTACGAAAGTCAACTTCAGATTTCACCCACGGGGATGAACAGGAACAGGCTGGAAGGGCTTTGGGGGTGATCATCGCCGGGAGCTCCATGGGACAGCATGTTCCTGTCTGAAAACTCCCTGCATCACCAGTGAACAGTGAGCTCAGCTTTAAGTCCAAAGCAGCAGTGAGCAATAAACAAACATGTGAATTAGGTTCTGCACACACTTCCATGGGGAAAACTAAAGGCCCACAAAGATCACGGGTGACTGTAGGCAAAAAAAGTTATTTCAAACCTAAATTGCTGATGTGAAATGGAAAGGGTGCGATTTAAAAATATCAGGGGCATTGGTACAGACTCATCTTCTCACAGCTATCAACGGGTTTAATAAAGTCAGAATTCTTAAAGGGTTCAATAGAGAAGGGTTATCAGGAGTCCCAACGTAAAAATCATGGACTTTTTTTATATGTCCTGCTTTATGTATTAGCTAGTGTTTGCAATCAAAAGCATAACAATGACTCTATTTGCTTGATGCTTGCTGATTCTGTAAAGCACTTTCTCAATCTTTACTGATGATATAACACATGTTCCTACACAAATATTAAGCCACCCAGAAAACAAACAGTTGTCTTCCTCAAGGGACCCAGAGTTCAGGGAAGTCACCTTTACATTCACCTCCATGAAGATTATTACCAATTTAAAAGGCTGTAAACATCACTGGGTATCTGAGAATAACAGCCCTGGGGAGAGCTCAGAAAGACTGCACTGCTGTAGTTTCCAAACTGTGCCCCCTGGGAGCTTTTTCTGGGCAGAGTCGGGGAGGTGAGTGATGAAGTTATACTCTCCCCAGCCTCAACTTGTCTCTCCTTTAATCCAAGGCTACAGACTAAGCCTCACGTCCAAGTCCTGCTATCCTAGCAGCCTCACGAAGAGTCAACATCTTCAGCACATATTTGTTCAGTAAACAAGCCACTTGGTTACAAGCTGAAGGTCGGGGCAAAGCCAAGAGCTGTGTCTATCTTTCTGGAGTTCGTACATTTCATAATCTATATCCACTGACTTTCAAAATAAAGTTGCATGTTTGTTCATGTGGCCACACCTTCCACAAATACCCGTGAAGTTCCGAGGAAAAAGCCAGGACGGCTGGCAGGCACAGAAGGACTTGGGGTTTAATAAAGCACAGTTCTTCACAGACCTCTGTCTGCATGGGATGCCAAAAGCCACCTGAGAAGAGACGGTGAAAATCCTGAATGCAGTTTCAAGAAAGATGATGTGCTGGAGTGTTGGGAAGAGGACTCAGCGGAAGACCAGAGATGAGCTCCGGAGAGAAGCCAGCAGAGACTGGAGCCTAAAATCTGTGAGGTGGGAGCGCCTCACAAAGGGAGCTTTCAACAGTGTGAGAGCTGGATCGTAAAGAAGGCTGAGCGCCAAAGAACTGATGCTTTCAAACAGTGAAGGAGAAGATGAGAGTCCCTTGGACGCAAGGAGATCCAACCAGTCACTCCTAAAGGAAACCAACCCTGAATATTCACTGGAAGGACTGATGCTGATGTGCTAATATTTTGACCACCTAATGCGAAGAGCTGACTCATTAGAAAAGACCCTGATGCTGGGAAAGACTGAAGGCAGGAGAAGGGGACGACAGAGGATGAGATGGTTGGATGGCACCACCAACTCAATGGACATGAGTTTTTGAAAACTCCAGGAGATGGTGAAGGACAGGGAAGCCTGGCGTGCTGCAGTCCATGGGGGTTGCAGAGTCGGACACGACAGAGCACAGCACAGCATATTGTAAATCAACTATACTTCAATAAATTTTTTTTTAAAAATTAAACTTAAAAAATAAAATAGAGGAATTAGCAGGAGAGCAGGGTATAAAGAAACAGAGGCAGTGGACAGACGCTTTCAGTTTAGTTAAATTCTGGTCAACGATTTGCTGAGCAGCAGCTACATCCCAGGGCGGGTGTGGGCCCTGGTGATGGGAAAGATCGATGAGACTCAGGTCGCTTCAAGAGCTTCTAGCCTGGTTTGGAAAACAGAGTCATAAACAGGTAACTTTAAGATCAGGAAGTAGGTGAAGTCAAGTCTTCCCAGCGTGGTCTGTGAGCACCTGCAGAAAGGTTCTGATGCAAGGTCACGTTCAGGGAAGACAAACGGCCAGGGGACTCCCCCCACTGAGTGAGCGGCGGAGCCGACAGTTAAATCCACATGAAATGATAAAAACAGGCCTGGGCTGCTTCGCGTAAACCCTGGAGGCAGGTCGGTGGTCAGAGGAAAACTCAAGTCCTGATGGAAAGGAACGTGATTCATATCAACCAAGAAAATAACTACTTTTGGTCATGGTTCACAGAAAGAAATTATGAAGTTGTTCCAAATCCCTTAGTAAATACTCTAATTTTGGAATTCAGTGCTTTTTTTAAAAATTTGATTTAGGCATGACATGTAATTACAAAGCTCCTGTGGGTAAAGTTAGGGAAAAAGTGTTTCATATTTAATGTCTGGTTTGGCTTTGATTTCAATCAATGTTGGAAGTGGGGTAAGAACTGCCTCCGAATGAAAGGAGGATATTACAGTTTAGTTAGAAAGGCAGAGGCCGTAACAGAGGCAAGCACAGTGTTGCCACTTCTGAAACTAGAAGGTGCCCACAGGCAGCGGCAGTGTTCAATTCTTAGAGGTAAACACATGTGGAAAGTTTCCCTAAATAAAACGCTTTCATTTTCTCGAGATTACATGGAGCTTATGTGACAAAGTCAGTCCACATTAATATGTAAATTTCTACCCAAGTGTTTCCCTTGGTTTATCTTGGACAACAATTCACAAGGAGCCGTAATACATTAATTACCTCTCTTTTATCAAGTATGTTGGGAATGAATAAAGCATCAGAGATACGGAACATGACATTAATTACTAAGCAATGAGGCCAGAAGAGTCCAAAAAAGAGACGTGAAGGCGTCCGAGGGGCTCCGAAGCCCATGGGTAGCGGTGACAGAGCTCAAGGGAAGGACTTGCCACAAAGGAACCAGGAAAGTTTTCATGTAAATAAGGACGTTGGGCAGAGAAAGAGCAAGAAAATTTAAAAAAAAAGTCAACCTTACAAAATGAGTATTACATTTCTAAATTGGATGCCAGAAAATATAAGGCAAAATAAGTTTTAAAACACAATAAGTTGTTATCCAGAATTACTTGTGACGTAGAGCTACTTGTGGATTTTAAACGCTGTACACGCGTCTGCAGGCAGAAGAGTCTACAAGGACACAGGGAAACCGGTGGACGGCGGTGCTCGGGGAGACTTTACACCACTTTCCCCCCTTCTGTTCATGTACATTTTTCCTAATTCTTCAACCATTAACTAAATTTATAAAAATATGACTTTAAAGATGATATTCAGAGTAACAAGGTACAAGATTCTGAAGTGCTTTTTGAATCATTGTTAAGAGAAAACTAGGAAGCGTGTATTTAGAATCAAACTTGCTTTGCTACATTGTGAGCCTAGCAGGTATTTAACACAGTTCTCTGAGTTATGGTGCTGGGTGCTCAACCTCATGGGTCTATATGGAAATGAGAAAACCCAACTCTGAAATGCTCAAGGACAGAAGCAGAAACAAGAATCCAAAGACCAAGAAAGCAGGAACAACCAGATCAATGTCATCGGCTTAGAGCCCTTCGGTTTTATACACCAGCAATTCCACACTCAGCAATTCCCTTTTTAAAAATGCACACATAAGATACACACAAAAATGCGTGGCACAGAGGGGTTTATAACAGCATTGTCTGTAAGAGTTTAAAATTGGGACCAAGCTAAGAGTGCAACAGTGGTTACCAGGTGCCCACTTGCTACCACGCTCCAGAGCCTTATAAACAGGTAGACGTCCAAACACAGTGAGAGGCAGAAGGAAAGCTGGCTGCAAACGAGAGCGGAATACATCTCAGCATCTGTGCACCACTCAGCTCCCCGCTGAGGGGCCGTGGAGCCGCTCCAACAAGGATCACAGCCCACCAAGAAAGGCACCAAGGCGATCAACCGGTCCATCCTAAAGGAAATCCACCCTGAATATTCACTGGAAGGACTGATGCTGAAACTGAAGCTCCAATACTTTGGCTATCTGATGCAAAGAGCTGACTCATTGGAAAAGCCCCTGATGCTGGCAAACATTGAATGCAAGAGAAGGGGGTAACAGAGGATGGTTGGATGGCATCACCAACTCAATGGACATGAGTTTGACCACTTGGGGAGATAGCCTGGCGTGCTGCAATCCACAGGGTTGTAAAGAATTGGACACACCTGAATGACTGAACAAAACAAGAAAGGCACCGCTGTCTTAGAGAATGGGAGGGAGTCATGTTCACAGGCTTTGGGGAGGAGTGAAAATGTACACTAGACTGTGTCGGCGTTTGCACAAGTCTGAGACAGTAGGAGCCACTGTGCTGCAGGCCTCGCAGGCTACCCAAGTGACTGCGTGTCACGTGAATTCAAATGACTGTGTATCGTGAATTATCTTTTTTTGTTTGTTTGCTGTTTAAAACTATTTTTCTTTCAGTTGTATTGCAAGACAATTGATAAGAATATCATATATGTTTAAGGTATACTACATAAGGATTGACACAATTAATTAACGTTCTTCATCTCACATAAATACAAAAGAACTTTACCATGTGATGAGAACTGTTATTTTAAAAAGCTAATGTTTAGTCGCTCAGTCATAGCTGACTCTTTGCAACCTCATGGACTGCAGCCCACCACGGTCCTCTGTTCATGGGATTTTCCAGACAAGAACACTGGTGGCCATTTCCTTCCCTAGGGGACCTTCCTGACCCAGGGATCAAACCCATGTCTCCTGCATTGCAGGCAGGTTCTTTACCACTGACCCACCAGGAAAGCCCTGAATCCTTGGCTGGCCTGGTTCAGCAGCGCCCCAAACAACACTGAAAGGCCACGCGTCCCATTATGTCTTATTTCCAAATTTAAAATAGTTTTCTCATGTTTTTGCTCTTTTGAGATGCTTTCCCCCTAGATTTTCTGGATTGAGATTTTGTTCTGAGTTATCTTGAGATGGTCTGTCTGGGGATGCCTGAAATATGTTCTCCGGCGGTTTCTGGTGCGTTGTCATCCAGCACACGGGCTTCTCCAACCCCAGCACCATTGGGCAGCGTCCTCCGCCCAGATTCCACAGCAATTTTACAGTCTGCGAATCCGCCTGAAATCCGAAACCCGCCAAGTTCCACCAAAGCCGTCTCCTGCTATAACCCTGTGTCACTATTAACCACCTAGGCTGAAGGAAATGGACTGGCACAATCAACATATCAATGGGGGGTTCTTTGGTGGGGGTGGGGGATCTTACTTTTGGCATGTGACAATTTCAAGGGCACATCTTAAAGCTAAAGGTGGAGCGTGAACTTGGTCCTTTCCAGTCGGATTCGCTGCATAAGCACACGGTCCCCTGGAGCCCCGCTTCCCTCAGCATCATCAGACCCTCAGCTAGACCACCTCCTCCACCAACCACGCCCGCAGGAGGCAGGCTCCCCGGGCAGAGGGCCCAAGAGCCACACGGCCAGCGGTCCAGGGTCTCCATCCGTGTGCGCACACAGGCACACCCGAAAACAAGAGACAAGTCATCCGAGGCTGCAGAAGGGTCTCCCGGCTCGACCATGGGGTTTACACTTGAACGGGGTTGCCCGAGGGAGATAAGGAGCAGGAACAGTCTTCAGGAAGCTCCAGCTCAGTGCCTTTATCACAGATGAGGAAACAGCACAGGAAGAAGGGAAGGGCTGAGTCACCAGCCAATCCTCGGGGAGGCAGAGTTCCAACCCGGGGGCTGGTCCGAGGGTCAGAGCGTCCACCAGGACAGCACCCTTGGGAGCTGGTCATCTTCCCACAACCGGAGCTCCTGGGTGCTCAGTGTGGGTGCGGCTATGGCCACGCTAAGGCTCTGATTTTCTGACTATCGCACTTGGATTTGATCAGCAAGACCAGTGAAGATCAGCTGCACAGAGGGGCCCGTGCTTACCGCGGGTCTGAGCCCAAGGTGTCTCCTTGCTGAAAGGTCGGGGGTGGCAGGGATGTGCGGGGCCCAGGTGAGAAGTCGGGCCTGAGCCAGCCGAGCAGCCCAGTGGAAGGGCAGGGGGTTGTCCGCGCTCCAGGCAAGTAAACCTGAGTGAGGCCAGGACGTGCGTGGGGGTGATGGAGCAAGTCCGCAAGGAGACCAGGTTGGAGGCCTGTCAGAGCCCCGGCCGCAGGCAGACAGAGCGGGAGCGGGCCCCGGAGCTGCACTGATCCTTGTCCAGGTCCCAGGATGCAGTGGAGGGGAGGGGCCCCCCGTGCAATCGGGGACGTCTGATGCCGGGAGAGAGGACAGGGGTCCGGGAGGAGATGCAGGCACTCCCCCAGCTCTGACCCTCTGCCTCCGTGGGGAGAAAGAGGAGACAGAGAGTGCTCCTGGGTCAGGCCTCTGCGAGGGCACCACCCACTCCCACCCACCAGGCCAGTCTGCGGTCAGGGTCTGGGGATGGTGGCAGAGGAGGTGCTGCCTCTTCATAAGGCACTAGTGTCTCTGAAAACTGACTCAGTCATTGCATGTGGAGCCTGTGGTTCTCCACTGACTCTACGGTCTGGGGTCCACAGAGGAACCCCAAGGAGCTGGGCCTCTCTGCCCAGAAGCTCCTTCACAGGAAGGAGCCTGGTGGGAGGGCGTCTGCAGACAGACTGGACCGTCCCTCCCACCTCGGCCCTGAAGTCTGCTCACTCTGCACTTCTTTTCGGCAACTGAGTGCTAAACCCAGGAAGGAAAGATGAGGTCAATTCTGTGGAAACACCTGTCATGGATTTCTGCTCCCTTGACAAAGAGAAAATTGGAGAAATGCTGATAAGGTTCCTGGGCTATAAATAATGACTCAGATATCTCCACCCTGGTGCCTGCAGTGGGACATCTGCGCAAGCCTGGGGGCTGTGACCACAGCACGGCGCACCGAGGAGAAGCCTGGGTCCTCGAGGAGCTTCCGCCTCCAGCCTGGGCTCCCGAGAGGTTGCTCAGCGGCTGTAAACACGCGAAGCTTTATTGACCAAACTGATGGGGCCAGTTCTGAGTCTTCTGCCTCTTCATCTCCCCTGTCCAAATCCTCCAAAGAAACAATCTGAGTTTGCTCCACACCCTCGCCCCCCAGCTGTTAGATGACCTTGAAGGTAAGCCCTCCTCTCCCCGAAGGTCAAACCAACTTTGCCAGAGCTTTTCATGAAAGGACGTATGGAAAGAAATCTGACCCAATTTCCAGCTCTTCACCCCATTTTAGAAAGTGACTTTTGGGACTTCCCTGGCGGTCCACGCTTCCACTGCAGGGGGCAAGGATTCGATCTCTGGTCGGGAAACTAGAATCTTGCACAGCAGCCCCCAAAATAATTAAAAAAAAATGGTTTTCACTGTTTTGTGTACCAGTTCCATAAAGCTTAGAAAACAGTCTACTCAGTATTTGAGACTCATTTGGATTCACTAGACCGAAAATGGGTTTCACATTTGTTCTCCCCTAAAGCCATGGGGAGCTGAGAAGCCCGGTTTTGCTCTGTGATGACCGTATTTTCCCGTGACTGTCCTGTCGGTGACACACCATTGCAACCCAGCTCCACTCAGCACCTCGTTGCTGCGCACCTGTCATGTGCAGACACAGGCCCGCGTGACGTGACAAGCCCGGGACACGAGTGCGTCGTGCGGGCAGCACACGGGCAGCCACGATGACGGCTGTGCACACGCGCATGTGGCCCCAGGATGGGGCGCAGAGCCTGTCTGGTAGGGAGGGCGTCGGCCGCTCCCTGTGAGGCATACAGGTGCCGCCCGCGTAAGACGAACTCTGCTCTGGGGAGCGCGGCTCGTGGCACAGAAACACCAGGGAAATGAAACATTAGACCCGCAGTGGCGAAGGGAGACCAACGGTGCAGGAATTCGGGGCCACGTCCAAGATAAGGCTCAAGTTCACTCATTCAATATGTCCTCAGGCTCTAGAACTCAGGCAACACTTTATGCAAACATGATAAAACACCAGCCCCGAAAATAAAGATAACCAAATATAAGTCAAATGTAATGAAGGGCTTAGAAAAGGTTGTGTTTCTGTCTCACTGGAAACAGAGCCGACGGGACTCACTAGGTGGACACGCAGAGGTTCGAGGGACTTCCTGGGCTCGGAGGGGACTGAGCAGAGGGCCGCTGTCCACGTGGAATCACCCGCTTCCTCTCTCACCCAAGCTGCTCCAGGTGGGTTTCCACGTCTCCCTGCCTTTCCTGGTCACCCTAGTAACTAACCCTTGAAAGCAAGTCCTCACGCCCAGGTCACCCTAGTAACTAACTCCTTGAATAGCAAGTCCTCACGCCCAGGTCACCCTAGTAACTAACTCCTTGAAAGCAAGTCCTCACCCCCAGGTCACCCTAGTAACTAACTCCTTGAAAGCAAGTCCTCACCCCCAGGTCACCCTAGTAACTAACTCCTTGAAAGCAAGTCCTCACCCCCAGGTCACCCTAGTAACTAACTCCTTGAAAGCAAATCCTCACGCCCAGGTCACCCTAGTAACTAACTCCTTGAAAGCAAGTCCTCACCCCGGCACCAGCACCTTCACGCGTGTCAAGGGAACTTCCTCCTTGGCACGTGACCCCAAGGTTTCGTTTCTCTCTTCATCCTGGGGCGGGCAGCCAGACCTTGTTATGCTCTCCCCAGGCCTCCTGAACCCCACCCCCCAGCACCAAGAAGAGAGCCCACTCCCAAACCTGTGACCAACGAGCCACCGCCAGCAGGGGCAGGGCCTTCCAAACCGTCTTTAACCTCCTGATGGAAAGCTGCACCCACACCTTCTTCTCAGGCCCCTGAGTTCACGGAAACTAACAGATCCTGGGGCCGCCTTTTCCCAGACCCCAGCCCTAAGGCCTTGGCACATTCCGTCCCTTCCAACGTCTCTTTCCTAAAGAACCATGAGGACCCATGCTCGTGGGCTGGGAGACCCACCCAAGCGACGTCCACGCTGCTCCTCGGCCTGAGACGCGGATGCGACAGGAGCCACAGGGACTAGGGGACCAAGGTCTCCGGGGGAGCCAGGGGGATGGTGACCACTCGGCCAGCACACCCTCAGCACTCCAGGTGGATGCCGTGCTCGGGTCTGCAGGTCAAAACTGACATTGTGAAAATGATTGCTCCCAATTGCCAGTGACTCATTAAAAAGGTGAACACCTGTGTACATGTGTATATACACAGGTGTATGTACATGTGTATGAACATACGTGCAGTTCTTCCTTTACACGCTATGCTTATCTAGGCTGTACCAACAGTCTATGAGCTGCTTTCAGTAAGAGATTTTTCTTCTTAAAGATGACATTTTATCCCCCTAATTAAGCTATGAAACACAGAAAGCAAAAACTGGAGGTGGTAGGCATAGATGTTCATGTTTTCGTAAACTGATTCTAAGAAAGCTGCCATCATTGGTAATGAAGACCTACATCGTGGCTTAGAAGCTTCCTTAAAAGGACATAAGAACTGTTTAAATGCTTTAGTAAACAGTTGATGAGTGTCTTATTTGGAGAAAGGGACAAACTCGCAATCATGAAGACATTTGTAGATGCTACAGGTGAGGCTGTAAGAAATAAGACACTCTGTGTCGCAGTGTAACGATATTCCAGTATCAGGCAGATGGAGCTGCTCCGCTGAGACGACCCATCCCTGGAGGTGGACGCCGGCGGCCTGGGCCTTCCTGTGGCCTCAGCAGGCGGCAGCACGCGGCTTCAGGGGACACTGGCTGCTGCTCTCCAGCCTCCCATGTCCTCCCCTGCGTCCTTTCAGGAAGAAGCTGCTTCACGAGAAAGCCAGCCAGCCTTGCTCGCAGGGGCCTGTCCCAGAAACTGCAAGGACCGCTCAGCCTCCACCAGCACCACCAGCCAGCCTCCCAAGTCCAGAGCGGGCGACCCCGACGGGAGCCACCCGTGCTCCACAGCCAGGGGTTCACTTCAAAAGTGAAGGAATGAGAGTTAAAAAATACTGAGAACTGTTCATGAACAACGCCTCGGTGATGGCCCACAAAGCAGCCTCCGTCGTCTGGGAGCCCTTACCCCATGCCCGCTCTCGCCAGGAGACGACTTTTTTTTTTAAATTGAAGTTGATTTACAATGTTGTGCCAGTCTCTGCTGTACAGCAAAGGGACTCAGTCTCACACACATGTGCATTTTAATAGATACTCTTCTCCATTATGGTTTATCCCACATTAGATACAGCTCCCTGTGCTGTATGGTAGGACCTGTTGCTTATCCGTTGTATTACCTGTTCTGTATTTAAGAGTTTGTATCTGCTAACCCCGAACTCCCAGCTCTTCCCACCCCACCTCTCCCCCTTGGCAACACAGGTCTGTTCTCTACACCTGAGTCTGTTCTTGTAGATAAGTTCATCCGTGCCTCTTTTAGACTCCACTTATAAGCGATATATTTGTCTCTCTCTGACTCACTATAAGATGCAACGTAGTTGCATCTACGTTGCTACAAATGGCAAACTCTGTTCTTCTCTATGGCTGAGTAGGATTCCATCACATGCGTGTACCACATCTCTATCCCCTCGTCTGTCGATGGACACTGAGGCTGTGAACAGCGCTGCTGTGAACACGGAGTGCAGGCATCTTCCAGAATGCGTGTCTGAATACGTGCCCAGGAGCGGAACTGCTGGGTCATAGGTCGTTCTATTTTTAGTTTTCCCTTTTCCCCACACTCTCTCCAGGATTTACTGTTCATAGATTTTTTTTGATGGTGGCCAGTCTGACCGACATGAGGTGACAGCTCACTGTAGTTTTGAATTTCTCTAACAATTAGCAACGTGGAGCATCTTTTCATGTGCCTACTAGTCATCTGTGTGTCTTCTTTAGAGAAATGTCTATTATGGTCTTTTGCCCATTTTTCAACTGGGTTGTTTGTTCTTTGGTTGCTGAATTGTAGGAGCTGTTTGTATTGATACATATTGGAGATTAAGCAGGTGTCAATTCTTAACTCTCTGGCTGCCAATTAATTCACAAGCTCCCATAATGCCCACAAAATGCTTCTACATTGAGCAGACAGGTTCTCAGGTCAATATGCTTTAGCATCTACACTCCCAGTATAAGGGCCTCCCTGGTGGCTCAGTGGTAAAGAACCCGCCTGCTAATGCAAGAGATGCAGGCTCGATCCCTGGGTTAAGAAGACCCCCTGGAGAAGGAAATGGCAACCCACTCCAGTATTCTTACCGGAGAAACCCCATGGACAGAGGAGCCTGGAGGGCTTCAGTCCACGGGGTAGAAGGGAGTTGGACACAACTGAGTAGAAGCACACGCGTCATAACGTAAGCCTAGGCACTCGGGGCGCCTGGTCGATCTGCCATACATTTCTCCGGATAGTTTCACATCACTGCTGCCGCTCACTGGCTGCCTGACACGTGAGCTCTCAGAACCTCAATTACTGCAGCGTGAAATGAGCATAAAAAACAGTTAGGGTGATTGCTGCACTGGAATATGAGGCCAGTCTCCATTGTGAACACCAGAGAATGAAGGCTTTCTGAACATGTCTGTCACAGCTCAGGACACACTGGTATCTCCCTGCTGGAATGTTTCGCTGTTACTTGGTGGTTGTCAGCTTACACTTACATGTGCAAGATAATACATGCCTGCAGAGGTTGCTCAAAACCACTCAGGAGGAAATCTGGTTGGGGAAATATTTTTTATATACAGATGAGATGTTGAGTTTTTTACTTCATGTCCTCCAGAAGTATTTGGATGTGCTTTTCTAAAGGACAGACATATTGAGACAATCTTGGAGAAGACTGTACATCCGTGTTTCTATTTCATAAACCTGTTACTGGGATAAACCCAGGGAGGGGCTAAGACACTTGAAGCCTTTAGTCTCCCCAACCTCACTGTTGCCAGAAAAGCTTGTGTCCAGTGAGCAGGATGGAAACCTGCTTTCATGAATGATTCATCTGTAGAGACTGCAGATGGATTACTCAAAGCCGCAAAGCTGCCCCTCTGGCACGGGGCCCTGGCACACTGACCACCAGTGCCCGGCAGGCTGTGCGCACATGCTCAGCTGCAGCGCAAGAAAGCAAGCCAGAGATCAGGCAGGGAGCGGTCCTCACATACCCAAAGGAAAAAACAGCAATGGCCCAAATACTGGTCTGCTTAAAATCACCCCCAAGAGAATCAGATCAGTATGTACCATAAAATTGAGCAGAAACACCCCCAGCCTACGCCCACACTTCCCTCCTGGCCTCTTAATGTCCCTGAGGAAGAACTGGATGCAGAGATGGTCTCAGGACCAAAATGAAACACGGTCAAACCCCATTCACCCAGCACCACCAGAAGACAAGGTGTTCCACCAGAGGAATTTTCCAGAAAACAGAAACTTTCTGCAACTTCCAAAAGTTATCACTTGGAACCACCACCATTTCTAACGAGTGTTGCAGCCCACACCGCTAGGGCCGCACATCCCCTGTTCCGTGCACGCGGCTGCCATGCGTCCGCAAGCGTGGACCCGCTACCACAGGGCTCAGCGCCCGGGGAAGCCATGTGCACTGGCGCCTGACGAGGCCCTGGAAGCAATCCCGCAGATACTGCAGGGCCGTTGCTCCTCAAACAGGAGGCACAGGACAAGGCTGGTCGTCCAGTGAGGGCCCACATGCCACTTAGGTTCCAGGCCCCAGTGGGCACTGCGGCATCCCCTGAAGCCGCCCTGCCTTTGTCACCATGCAGGTGTCTACCCCAAGAGCAGAACGCCTTGCAGACAAGGAAACGGGCTCAGATCCCAATTCCACTACCTCGGGGCTGGGAAGACTTCAATCTTGCCCCTCAGAGCCTCTGCTTCCCCATCTGTGAAACAGGGACATGGGAACCCGCGTGGCGTGCCCGGCAGGCACACAACAGGCTTTTCACAAAGATTCCTTCCCTCCTTCTCCCCTTGCTTTCTCTAATCTGATAGAAACTGGGGAAGTCAGTAACCTAAGAAAACTTACAGTAAATTTTCAGAAGATTCTGAAAGGGTCCTGAAAAAGAAGCCCAGTAGCAGCATCAGAATGTCCCCCTAGGGGTTTTCACAGTGGCTGTTTCCAGTTACTCACTGTTCAATTGCTGAATCCCGTTTCTTTGTGACCCCCCCAGACTGCAGCGCACCAGGCTTCCCCGTCCTTCACTATCTCCCAGAGCTGCTCAAACTCATGCCCATTGAGCCAGTGATGCCATCCAACCATCTCATCCTCTGTTGCCCACTTCTCCTCCTGTCTTCAATCTTTCCCTGCATGAGGGTCTTTTCCAGCGAGTCAGCTCTTCACATCAGGTAGCCAAAGTGACGGAGCTTCAGCATCAGACCTTCCAATGACTATTCAGGGTTGATTTCCTTTTGGATGGACTGTTTTGATCTCCTTGCTGTCCAAGGCTGTTTCTAGTACTCTGCTTAATTCCAGAGTCCAGGCTCTGTTCCAGAAAGTTGTAGATTTCTTTGAGCCTTAATGTCTTAGATGTAACTTGACTCCAGTGGCCTAAACAGAAGGCAGATTCATTCAAAGATCCTAAGAGAAGAACACACACCTCACTATGTGACTCTGTGAGACAGGTTCTTTTATGGCTCAAAAATATCTCAAATTAAAAATATTCTGACGGAGCAGCTGGGGGCACTGCTCTCGGGCCACCTGGGTGTGGAAATCACTACCTTCGTGAGTTTCTAAAGGTTGTCTTGTTTATGCTGGGCGGCTTCTCCAAATCAGCCTGGTGGATACGAGGCGACAGAGGTTCTCATGTTCAGTAGGAATCCGTGAAATCACCAGGCCCCAGTCTTTGACTTTGAGGAGACCGAGGTCCAGAAGGGCCCAGGAGGTGACTCAGCCGGTCAGTGACGACGGCTCACTCCCGCTGAGCGCTCGAGGCCAGCCTGGTGCTGTGCTGGGGACCCACCTTGTAGCATCACCAGCCCCCGTGGATGGCATCGTACTCTCCACCAGCTTGAGGTAGTTTCTCCAAGACCCAACGCGTCAGAAGCAAAGCCTGAGACTCCCATGTGGGCACGGTCACAAAGCCCCCACTAAGAAACCCGATTCTGCACCCTAAGCACAAAGGTCCTAACCCCAGCAGAGGACACACAGGACTGCTGGGTCCACACAGCCCCGGAACACACGGCTAAGAGCTCTTCTCCTGGACAAGTGCCTGAAGCAGTGGTGAGATTGTAAGCCGTGGAGAGGACCCCAAGGTGACCTTCCTGCTTAAGTTCTCGGTGAAACCGGAAGCTGCTCCGCCAGCATCACCCCAGACAGGAAACGTCTTCCATCAAGTCACCCAGCCGCTCTCCCAGCCCCACTCTGAAGGCTGCGGGTGTCCATGGCACCCCTGGGATCACGCCCTGTTGCTGTCACCCCGTGTGATGCCTCCTCCTCAGCAGGCGAGCGGGCATCTGTCCTGGCAGCGGAGCCTGGGGTGGAGGGGGTGCATTCCACTCAGGCCAAGTCGCCGCCTGTCTCCTCTCTCGGAAGCCAGGGCTGGGGGTGGGGGGGAGGGAGAGGGGTTTCCTGGCCTTCACCTTCTCCTCCGTCAATGACGGTGACCCCGACAGCCACCCCTGTCACCCAAGACGGCAGAGGAGGGGGCTGCCCACGGGTTGACAACCTGGGGTCTTAGGCCGAGGGCCCCCTCCTCCGATGCCCGTGGGCACACTTCAGGGTCTGGCACCCAACCTCTTCAGAGCCTTGGACAGGAGAAGCCGCTGGTGTCCATGCCGGGCGGGACAGGAGGAAGTCTGGCGTGAACGGCAGCCGCAGACCGGGGGTGGGGGCGTGGGCCTCCCGGATGCCCCGACAGGGCAGCAGGCGCGGGGGGGGCTCCACACACAGGCACGCATCCTCAGGCCCCCAGGGGCCCGGAATCCTGCACCCGGGGCCGGCAGGGCGGTGCCTTCCGGAGGCAGAGGGTGCGCTCACAGCAGCTCCCACCCAGGGCCACCCAGCCTTCTCACGAGGACAGCGGCCCCAGACCCGCCTCGGGCCAGCGTGACCTCCTCTCCTACCACATCCGCCAAGCCCCTATTTCCAAACAAGGTCGCCCGGTGAGATCCCAAGTGGACGTGAATTTTGAGGGGACAGTACCCAAACCCAGCAGAGGGGCAAAGAGAGAGAGCCGGAGGGGACTGACGTGCAGGGGGCCCGGGAGTAAGAGGTGTGTGCCCTCCCCACCCCCAACTCAGAGGACAGAGGAGCGGGGAGCGGGAGGCACTCGCTCTGCCCACTTGGGACTCTGTGGGTCGAGTGGAGGAAAACCCCGTGCAGGTCAGACCACAGTGAACCACAGGTCCCGCAGGCTCTTCCCGCACGGGCACGGATGCCATCCAGTAAGCCTGTTGCAGCCAGACGGCCATCACCATGCCAAGCCTGTACGTTTCCAGAACCGAGGAGAGGAGGGCATCTCCAGGGGCGATCAGACCCACGGCCCGCAGGCGCCTGTGTTCAGCATCGCCCTGGCAGCTTTGAGTGCCCTGGGAACTCACTCCCCTCCCAGTACCAACAAACTCCCTCCCCGAAAACGCCGCACTCCTGGCAAGGCTGGTGTCTGTGTGGCAATGACAGGCACTTCATTTCTTCAAGCTCATTTGTGAAATGTGTGGGGAGCCGACTAAAATTAATGAACTTTTCCTGCCAAAGAGAACAAGGCTCCAAAATCAGTCTTGTGTTGCCAAATAGTGTGAATGAAGTCAGTTTGCGAAGGTAAAAAATAAGAACATTCCAGAGGAGCAGCTGAAAACAGGCGGTCCCTGAATCGTCTGTGCTGAGAACATTCCTCCTCTGAGAACAGGCGGTCCCACCCGCAGCCAGTCCAGAGCCGCCCCCAGGGGCTGCTCTGTGGCCTCTGCTGCCCACCTCCAACCCTGCCTCCCTTTGCAAACCCCACTGCTGCTGGGAGCCCTCCCCACTCCCACTCCTCTGTTCCTGGCAGGGTCAGCCCGGGGTCATGGGCACCACTGACAGGGATGCAGGGGGCTTACCCACCCAGCTCCTCTGTGCCTCGGGGCTTGGCCATCTCCCAAACCTTAAGTCTGACCAGACCCTATGATCTCCAAACCCAGCTACCAAAATCCGTGCATGCGTATAAGTCGCTTCAGTCCTGTCTGACTCTTTGCAACCCCAAGGACTGCAGCCCGCCAGGCTCCTCTGTCCTTGGGATTCTCCAGGCAAGAATACTGGAGTGGGTTGCCATGCCCTCCTGCAGGGGATCTTCCAGGGATTGACCCGCATCTCTTCACCACTAGCGCCGCCTGGCTTCTTTCACCCCAGAGTCCATGCACTCACCACCCGGCACCGCGGCCTCACCCCTGAGGCTGACCCCCCAAGATGCCTTCCCTAGGGAGCTGGAACACTGACCCCCCGAGAGGCCTTCCCTAGGGAGCTGGAACACTGACCCCCCGAGAGGCCTTCCCTAGGGAGCTGGAACACTGGCCGCCCGAGAGGCCTTCCCTAGGGAGCTGGAACACTGACCCCCGAGAGGCCTTCCCTAGGGAGCTGGAACACTGGCCCCCGAGCGGCCTTCCCTAGGGAGCTGGAACACTGACCCCCCGAGAGGCCTTCCCTAGGGAGCTGGAACACTGACCCCCGAGAGGCCTTCCCTAGGGAGCTGGAACACTGACCCCCCGAGAGGCCTTCCCTAGGGAGCTGGAACACTGGCCGCCCGAGAGGCCTTCCCTAGGGAGCTGGAACACTGACCCCCGAGAGGCCTTCCCTAGGGAGCTGGAACACTGGCCCCCGAGCGGCCTTCCCTAGGGAGCTGGAACACTGACCCCCCGAGAGGCCTTCCCTAGGGAGCTGGAACACTGACCCCCCGAGAGGCCTTCCCTAGGGAGCTGGAACACTGACCCCCCGAGAGGCCTTCCCTAGGGAGCTGGAACACTGACCCCCGAGAGGCCTTCCCTAGGGAGCTGGAACACTGGCCCCCGAGCGGCCTTCCCTAGGGAGCTGGAACACTGACCCCCCGAGAGGCCTTCCCTAGGGAGCTGGAACACTGGCCCCCCCGAGAGGCCTTCCCTAGGGAGCTGGAACACTGACCCCCCGAGAGGCCTTCCCTAGGGAGCTGGAACACTGACCCCCCTGGAGAGGCCTTCCTTAGGCAGCTGGAACACTGACCCCCTGAGAGCCCTTCCCTAGGGAGCTGGAACACTGACCCCCTGAGAGGCCTTCCCTAGGGAGCTGGAACACTGACCCCCCGCCCCCCCGAGAGGCCTTCCCTAGGGAGCTGGAACACTGACCCCCCGAGAGGCCTTCCTTAGGGAGCTGGAACACTGACCCCCCGAGAGGCCTTCCTTAGGGAGCTGGAACACTGGCCCCCCGAGAGGCCTTCCCTAGGGAGCTGGAACACTGACCCCCCGAGAGGCCTTCCCTAGGGAGCTGGAACACTGGCCCCCCCGAGAGGCCTTCCCTAGGAAGCTGGAACACTGACCCCCCGAGAGGCCTTCCCTAGGGAGCTGGAACACTGACCCCCCGAGAGGCCTTCCCTAGGGAGCTGGAACACTGACCCCCCGAGAGGCCTTCCCTAGGGAGCTGGAACACTGACCCCCCGAGAGGCCTTCCCTAGGGAGCTGGAACACTGACCCCCCGAGAGGCCTTCCTTAGGGAGCTGGAACATTGACCCCCCGAGAGGCCTTCCTTAGGGAGCTGGAACACTGGCCCCCCCGAGAGGCCTTCCCTAGGGAGCTGGAACACTGACCCCCCGAGAGGCCTTCCCTAGGGAGCTGGAACACTGGCCCCCCCGAGAGGCCTTCCCTAGGGAGCTGGAACACTGACCCCCCCCTCCCCAAGAGGCCTTCCCTAGGGAGCTGGAACACTGACCCCCTGAGAGGCCTTTCCCTAGGGAGCTGGAACACTGACCCCCGAGAGGCCTTCCCTAGGGAGCTGGAACACTGACCCCCCGAGAGGCCTTCCTTAGGGAGCTGGAACACTGACCCCCGAGAGGCCTTTCCTAGGGAGCTGGAACACTGACCCCCCCCTCCCCGAGAGGCCTTCCCTAGGGAGCTGGAACACTGACCCCCTGAGAGGCCTTTCCCTAGGGAGCTGGAACACTGACCCCCCGAGAGGCCTTCCCTAGGGAGCTGGAACACTGACCCCCCGAGAGGCCTTCCTTAGGGAGCTGGAACACTGACCCCCGAGAGGCCTTTCCTAGGGAGCTGGAACACTGACCCTCCGAGAGGCCTTCCCTAGGGAGCTGGAACACTGACCCCCCCCCTCCCCGAGAGGCCTTCCCTAGGGAGCTGGAACACTGACCCGCCGAGAGGCCTTCCTTAGGGAGCTGGAACACTGACGGAGTTGTCCCCGGGCCTTAGCACATGCCGTGGCTGCTGTGTGCAAGAGACAGTCCAGGTGGGTGAGGGGTCTGCGGATGGTCAGCCTGGCTTGTCTGGCACAGACCAATTTGCAGCTGAATAAAATTGTATAAACCAGTTTCAGATTAATTCTGCTAAAACCACATCATGAAACTACAGCGTGGGGCGGACTGTTTTCAGAAAGAAACCGAAGCCCCTAAGTACTGGGTTCATGCCCAACACTGGGGAATACGCACCATAACTGGGGCTGATAAATAACTCAGAGATCACGTCCCACCATTTTTTTTTTAAAGAAACAAAACCCAATGCCACTGCTGTGGACTCAGGGGGAAAAAAACACTCAAGTATTCTGACTCCCATTGAGGCTAAAGGGGTCCTACTGGAAACCTCAGAAACATGTGTGTTTACACCTGAGTGTGTTGGGGCAAAACTGAGACCAACATTAGGTCTGAGTAGAGAAAAGCCCAGACATGTGGGAAGAAGTGTAACTGGGTCTCCTTCCCAGTAAGGGCCCGCTTTCAACCCCGTTCAACCCAGAACAGATGACGGCCATAGAGGGGGGCCATGGGGCTGTCTCGACATCGCACACAGAAGAGGGGAGGGACGCAGAACCGGGTGGAGGGTGGGGGGTCCCCAGGCTCCTCCTGGGGCCCTGAAGCGCCCCACCCCCCCAACCCCAGAGCCCCTGCCCTGAGCCACAGGATGCATGGGGGTTTCTAACTTCGGGTGTTTCCACCTCCATGACCCCCAGCCAATGGGGAGTGAGGGGTCGAAGAAGTTTTGGCTCCGTCTCCGGGGCAGTGATGGGGAAGGCATCCTCGGCCCCCACCCCCCGCGCCTCCCTGCACACAAAGGTGGCTGGACGTGGTGGGGACAGGACTCCACCGTCCAGGTTCAGTGGGGTGTCAGGGGCCCCCTGCTCAGGGAGCCCAGCCACGTGTGTGGTTCAGTCACAGCAGAGACCAAGTCTGGGGCCCCCTTGGGAGTTTCAGGCACACTGCTTCAGCCAGGCCTGCCCTGGCCCTCCTGCAGGCCTCAAAGGCATAGGAATGGGCTGGGGTGTCCACAGCTGACGGGGGACACTGAGGTTCCTGGAGGAGCCAGGGGGCGCTCAGACAGCAGGCGAGCCCTCCTCACCCCATGACCTCTGCTGTGCCCCCTCCTTGCCTGGCCTCCTCCACCCCCCAACTCCCCACCCCCCACCCCCCACGACCCTTGCAAAGACACAGCAGCCTGCCCAGAGGCACCCAAACCAAAGGGCAGTGCCTGGAGACCGGCTGTGCCCGGGCTGGGAGGCGGGTGAAGCCCCACTAGGTGCTGGAGGCGCCAGAGCAGGAAGGCGGAGGCTCTTCAGACAGGCTGAGCTCTGCTGTGTCCAGCAAGTCAGAGCAGCCAGGCCCGAGGGCACAGAGGCCGCCTGGTGCCCCATCCCCCAGTGTGAGACGCGCCGGGCCCACGGAGGGGCTGCAAGCGGCTTTACGCTAGGCGGGCTGCTGGCCCCGCGGAGGGGCGATGAAGCGGGGTGCTGGCCCCGCGGAGGGGCCATAAGTGACTTTATGTTACGGGAGGGGGCGATGAAGCGGGCTGCTGGCCCCGCAGAGGGGCTGTAAATGACTTTATGTTAATGGAGGGGTGGTGAAGCGGGGTGCTGGCCCCACAGAGGGGCGGCGAAGCGGGGTGCTGGCCCCGCAGAGGGGCTGTGACTTCATATAAACAGGGGATGAGGCGGGAGGCCCTTGTCAGCTCTGCTTCCCAGCGACATCCTCTCATCCCGCTTCCTGGACGGTGAGACTGAGGCAGAATCAGAGTCGTATTTGCCAGGAGCCACAGCATGGCCTTCCTGTGTCCTGGCCCCTGTGAGAGCCCGCCCTTGGCGGGGCTGAGGGGTCCGAGGCTCAGGAATCCGGGTGGGGTGGGGGAACGTGTCCAGGTCGGAGTGGGTCGTGCCCAGGGACGGGGGTGTGTGTTCACAGGGGACTGTGCCCTGGGGGCGGGGGCTGCCATCCCTCCAGGCCCCACTCACCCCCTCACCCGCCGCTCCCCTCCCCATCAGGCACCACCACCCAGGCCCCACAGGGAGCAGAAGTACCACTCCTGCAGAATACCTGCTCCAACCTCTATCGCTGCCAGAACATGACAAGCAAAAGCATCTTTCTTCTGTGGACATATTCTAATTAGGAAAAAAGTGTATTGTGTTATTCTAGGAAACAACAGAATTTTAAATATATATGATATGCATGTTAACACACAAGCCCAAATGAACAAAAGCACCTTTTACAGATATTGTTCCAAGGTTGGGGGGGGGAGTATTTCTAACTCTGCACTTTAAAATCTTTGTGGATTAAACCTTGCTCCCTGATATCAACTCCCATCATGTCTGTCATTAGACTCTCCACCGAGAGACCAAATCTGGAAGACACCAACATGCAGAGCTCAAGTCCTACAATTTAATATGTGGCTTTGCCAGCCAGGCATGTACCCCTTCTATTTCCTTCTAAAGATGAATACCTGCGGCTAATTTTCTAAATCTCATCATTTTGAATCAATACACCACTTGGTTAATGGAGTGAGGAATCCAAGACAGAAGACCAGACAGAGACACAGAGTCACCGTGTGGTTCCTTCTGAGTCAGCTGGGCACCTCCCCCAGCTCCCCTCTCACCACCAGACCCGTTCTCTTTCTAAGGTGAGAAGGGAGCCAGCGAACGGGTCACATTCTGCTTTGCCTTCAGCAAAGCTCTGAGGTCTCCCTCGGCAGGCAACCTCCACGTCACAGTTCCAAACAGTACCATCTTCTTCAAAAGCTCAAGTAAAAAAAATCAAAATGTTTTGCTAGTGGCGTGAGCCGGTGGTTGTCACAAACACCGCAGCACAGTTCACTGAGACACACACAGTCCGGGGCAGGAGCACAGGGCTGGGCGCACAGCTCACGGCCCCCAGGCCCGAGGTCCCCATCGCTGGGGGCAGCAGGCGCCCTGCCCCACCGCCCCGCCACAGCTCCCAGGAAGTGTGTGGCTGAGGGCCATCTCAGTGACAACGAGGGCACCAGAGGAAACGCCCCGGCGGGGGCCTCTCCCCAATGCCAAGCTCCCCATCCCCTTTGTGGCCTCCCCCTCCCAGGGTCAGCCTGCCCCCCCTGCCCCGTCCCAGGCCTTCTCGCAGACACAGCCCCCTCGCTTCCAGCCCCCAGGACCATGGGCAGCACCCAGCACTCACGCGGCAGACTGGGCAGTGGGCAGTGGGCATCTGAGCCTATTTTTTTTTAGGCAGGAAATCATCTGGTTTTATTTAGAGGCTGCTGGTCATATGATGGAAAGACAAGTATGGCACAAAATTACAGAGGTTTTAGCTCATCACACAATACAAATCATTAGGTCTTTACAATTCATTAGAGTTTTTGAATTTAACTCCCATTTCATGTGCAGCTAATCAATACAGCCCCATCAGAGTGACATGTTTATGTAAATCCATCCTGTTTGCAGAGCTCCACACTCACAGGAGCTGACCAGTCGGGGGCATGCAGGACACTCCCTAAGACAAGGGACAATGGAGTCAGGGCCTCATGCTGGAGTGAGGCGGACAGGCAGGGCGGCGGGCCCTCTAGACCCACGGCGGGCTACAGGAACGCATCCTCGGCAGTTAAGAGCCACCACCCTAAGCCTGGACGCCCCCATCCCGGCCTATTTTTACCCCGTGCCCTCTCTCAACACCTGCTGTCCTGCTTACAGAGGCCACAGCTTCGTGTCCACGTGCCTCTTCTCTGAGCTGAACTGAATCTGAACGATGGACACACTGCTGCCTTCAGCCTGGTGTCAGGGACGAAGACGGGAGCTCTGGGGGAAGAAGAAGGGCGGGGCAAACTGGATTCAGAGACCTTGAAGGAGGTCGGGGCTGGGTCTGTTTGCTGCTTGACATACGTTTGCTTTTCAAAAGTGGCTGAGGAATCACAGGAAAACAGTACCATCTTCAGGGTCCCACCAGGACTTCCTCAGGGAGCTAGTCCTCCAAATATACTCTTAATGACTTATTAGCCTGTCTTTTGATGGCTTGATATTGAAGCAATTCTGGAACTTACTTCTATGACAAACTCTCTTAAATTAAAAGGGAGTCATTCGTTGTTATTGGAGCTGAAGCTCCAATACTTTGGCCACCTGATGCGAAGAGCCAACTCACTGGAAAAGACCCTGATGCTGGGAAAGTGTGTAAGCAAGAGGAGAAGAGAGAGGCAGAGGATGAGATGGTTGGATGGCATTACCAACTCAGTGGACACATTTGAGCAAACTCCAGGAGACAGTGGAGGACAAGGAAGCCTGGTGAGCTGCAATCTGTGGGGTTGTAAAGATTTGGACATGACTGAGTGACTGAACAACCTTTGTTAAGTGAAACAAGTCCACAGAGAAATAAGCACCGTATGCTCTCTTATCTGTGGAATCGACATGAAAACACCAACCT
This sequence comes from Bos javanicus, assembly GCF_032452875.1. Lineage (NCBI taxonomy): Eukaryota > Metazoa > Chordata > Mammalia > Artiodactyla > Bovidae > Bos > Bos javanicus. Next base: position 64,355,507 of record NC_083886.1, on the reverse strand, counting down.
CATAGATTTGAACAACAGATTGGTGGCTGCCAGAGCAGAAGGTGGGGGGTGGGAGAAATGGGTGAATGTTGTTTGTTTAAATAAGTTCAATAAATAAAAGAACAGTCTTTTCAACAAACAGTGCTGGACGTCTGGCTATCCACCTGCAAAAGGAATGTCACTGCAACCCCACAGTTTATACGAAACCCAAGTCCAAATGGATCACCCGTTTAGCTAAGTGTCAAAAGCCAAAACTGCAAAACTCTAAGAAAACATTAAACTTTCATCATCTTGGATTAGGCAGGGGTTTCTCAGATATAACACCAAGTGACAGAAGGAAAAACAAGAATCACATCAAAAGTTTTATCCTTCAAAGGACATCAGTAAAGTGAAAACACGGCTCACAGAATGGAAATCATTGCAAGTAACACATCAAATAAGGGACTTATATTCAGAATATATAGAAAACCTCTTATCCTGCAGCAAGAAACCAATTTTAAAATGGGTAAAGGATTTAAATAGACATTTTCTCCAAAGAAAATATACAAATGGCCAAAAAATGTATAAAAAGATGATAAATGCGAGTCATTAGGGAAACTCAAGCCACAATGAGACACCACACCCAGCCAAGACGACAGCAAGTGCTGGCGTAACTGTGGAGGGACTGGAACGCTCATGGCTGTGGGCTGCGATGTCATGTTTGGCAGAGCTTCAAGTTAAACACTGCTACCGCAGGACTCTGCAAGGCAGCAAGCTCTGGGGCACAGTGAAGGCTGGAGGGCAGGGAAGCCTGGCATGCTGCAGTCTATGGGGTCGCAGAGAGGCGGACATGAGTTAGTGACAACAACAGAATGAGTCTGTCTACAGGTGGAAGCTGAAGTCCTCTGAGGCATCGCAGTTAGAGACCCTCCCCCAGGACGGCTTCAGCCAGGCCTGCGCCCAGGTGAGGGGGGTCCTCTCCCCCAGACCACCAGACAGCTTCCACTTGGGGTCACTGTTCTACGTGGCCAACACCCCAGACGCTCGGGCTCCAGGGTCATCAGCATAGACCCGCTGCCCCCGGGACAGCCTGGAGACGTAGGTGTCCGACGCGCTTGCACAGGGCTCTGCATCTCCTGTCTCTTCCTGGTCAGGGTTCAGGCCTGGAGGCACCTGGACAGGTGGGGACTGGACCCCAGGGAGCTCACTTTGCAGGGAATCATGGGGGCAAGGGCTTTATTCGGAGCCCTGCCCCCCACCCTGGGAACGTCACAGTCCAGGTGGCGAATTCAGGGGCAGCTCGTGTCACAACCTCAGGGCCCCATGGAGCGGGCTGTGTGTACTTCACGTGCCCCGTGTGCCCAGGACGTGGCGTGCTCCATGTGCACTGCACGTGTGCCCGGGACGTGGCACGCACGATGTGTTCTGTGCGTGCGCCGTGCGTTCCGGGTGGAGGGGAAGGTGCTCAAAGACGTCAGAAACTGAGTGGGATTTTTCCAAACCACTAAGAAAAGAAACACGGAGGGAAGGAAATTATGTTTTGCTGTCAAAAGCTTTATTCTCTCCACCAGGTGCCTATAAGGGCTTCAGAGGCGGGAACACCTTCAACAAATAACTCACAGCTCGAGCGCCAAAGCCGAACTCCTACTCAGGCGGCAGGGGAACCCTCCTGAAGTGCAGCCTGAGCCCAGCTCTGCAGAGAAGCCGCGGAGCCCGCCCCCAAGGCGAGTCCAGCCCTCCACGTGGAGCCCCGCCGCCAAGGCGAGCCTCTCCTCCCAGAGACCCGCCCCTGACCAGGGACCCACTGAACCGGCCAGTTGACCAGCATGGGGTCCTGAATCTTCCGAAAGGTGTTCCCTGCAGGTCACAGGAGGAGGGCTGAGCCCCGGCCTTGCTCACCGGGCAGTCAGCCTCTCAGAAACCCTCCAGCGAATGAGACCACCGCCGCCACCCACCGTCAGAAGGACAGAACACCCCCGGTCACACCGCTAGAGGCCGCCCACCGTGAGGCGGGTGAAAAGCGAGGCAGGACTGGAAGGTGAAAGATGCGAGGGCAGCCCCAGCTCCCGTCAGCAGCCCCGGGCCCCGGAAACAGGAAGCCCCGCAGCGCCTCTACGACCCGGCACCTCGGCCCTCACTGTGTTTCCCGGATCCCCACACGCCCCAGCCTGCCACTTCAGAGCAGCTGAGGGTAAAGGCAGAAGCTGTCTGGCAAGCTGCAGACTCCTTCCCACCCACGTGGGAATTCTCTGCCGCAGAGCAAACAGGTGTGCTTCCTCCATCTCTACTTCCCAGCAGTCTGACTCTGTCAGTCTCCAAAACCAAGGCTGGGCTCTCTGCAGGGCTCACAGGGGCCCCTCACTTCATCACAGCCGTCCCCCAGGTTACTTCTCATGCACTACTTTTGGGACTCGGGTCAAAGGGCACTTGGCAAGTGGCCCACCCCAGCATCACGACAGCGTCGGGCAGACCCACACGGACATGGCTCAGAAGGCGCGGCCCAGGCCCCCCGCTGGGGGCAGGAATCCGGGGTTCTACGCCCCCACCCTCCACCTGCGACGACGGGGTGAGTCACGACCTGAGACCAGGCTGCTGATCCACGGTCACCACGTGAGCCGTGGAGAGGCCCCGTGGACCGGCCCTGGGAAGGTGGCACGCGGATGAGTGATGACCCCAGAGACAGGGGCACAGCTGAGCCAGACCACGTCAGCACCTGAGATGCCACATTTCCCCACACGCGAGCAGTCACTGGTCTCAGACGAGCAGGGATCCAGGGGCTGCCCGTAACTACCTTGTTTCAGAAGAGTCATCCCCAAGGAAAGAGAGTGTGTGAACGTGTGTGTGTGCATAAGAAAAGTAAAAACACATGTGAAAAGTGAACATTACTGGGTAGTTACATGCTAGATGTTGGGGTCCAGCCGTTAAAAGATGGCCAAGCTTACAGATTAACAGGACAGATACGAACAACTGTAATTCTGAAAACATCACACCTGCGATGAACTCTAGGAAGAAAGAGCATGTGCGATATGAGAGCAAATTGGGGGTCTGAGACGGTCTGGGCTCCAAGGAGAGTATTCAGAGAACACTAATGTCTTGGCTGGAAGCCAGGAGACACGAGGCCACGAGCAGAGCAGTGGGGAAGAGCAGGAGGCGGCGCAGGGCACAGCCGGGGCCCCGGAAGGTGAGAAAAGGCTCAGAGAGGGTGCGGGGTCAGAAGACGCAGGGCCCCGTAGCCCATGCAGAGAACTGGGGGTTTGTCCCAGAAGCAATGGGAAACCTCTCAACAACTAAGCGTGGAATGGAACTGGGAGTCTTAAACATCACTCGGAGAGGAAAGAGACTGAGAGGGGGGACCAGGGCCAGGGTGCAGGCTGAAGGATGAGACCCAGAAGCAAGAGAGACCGACCTAGTGCTGTCCCATGAAAGACGTCCCTTGGCAGAGCTGAGGCCACACAGGTAAACTCGTTGGAACCAGGCGGTACAATACTCCACGATGTTCCTGTCCATCAGTCTGTCTGTCCATCTAGCCACTCAGCATTTACCAAAGGCTACTACACTTGCATCTAGTCAAGGCTATGGTTTTTCCTGTGGTCATGTATGGATGTGAGAGTTGGACTGTGAAGAAGGCTGAGCGCCGAAGAATTGATGCTTTTGAACTGTGGTGTTGGAGAAGACTCTTGCGAGTCCCTTGGACTGCAAGGAGATCCAACCAGTCCATTCTGAAGGAGATCAGCCCTGGGATTTCTTTGGAAGGACTGATGCTGAAGCTGAAACTCCAGTACTTTGGCCACCTCATGCGAAGAGTTGACTCATTGGAAAAGACTCTGATGCTGGGAGGGACTGGGGGCAGGAGGAGAAGGGGGCGAGAGAGGATGAGATGGCTGGATGGCATCACTGACTCGATGGACGTGAGTACGAATGAACTCCGGGAGTTGGTGATGGACAGGGAGGCCTGGCGTGCTGCGATTCATGGGGTTGCAAAGAGTCAGACACAACTGAGCGACTGAAGTGAACTGAACTACACTTGCAAGTGTGGGGTGCAGTGCGTGCCATAAAATAAAACCACAAGAAGTGCACGGTTAGCCCAGGGTCCTTCTAAGAAAACTGTCGCCCAGTGCTCACACTGTTAGCATCTGTTTCGGTGTAAATATGCACACCCCTTAGTAACAGGGGCCAGATTGCTTCCTTGTGAGCTCGGTATTCTGTCTTCACCTGAACGACACTCATTGAGAACAAAGACAACAGGCTCTGAGCGAAAGCACAACCCAGGAGCGAGGCCTCGGCCTCTGGAGGCCCTTCCTGGACTCTCACCTCCACTTCCCCAGGGGGTGCAGGCGGGTGACCCAGCCACCCACCGGAAGAGAAGCATCCTGGCTGGATGAGAAACACACCACATGAAGCTGTATAAAAATAAACATTTTCAAGGGTTTAAGAAAAAAATCACCAGACAGATGGGGTTTCAGATCCTTTATAGACACAGAAACAGACTTTGGAAGAGAAAGAGGAAGTCGGGCCCCAGTCCGGAGCAGCGGCTGCCACTCTGGACTTCAGAGCACGCGGGTCAGGGAGTCTGGCGCCTGGGGGTGTCCTCAGGGAGGGGCCGCCACGTCCCTCCTCCCCCAGTGGCCCCTCAGCAGCTCTCACCACCCCCATCCCTGCCTGCCACCTCCCATCACCAGCCCCCCATGGACTGGAAACACCTTGAGCCCGGGCATCTTCGCATCACTCACCACTGTAAGGATCGCCTAATACTGAGGTTTATGACCGAAGGCCCATCTCCCTGCTAGACCCTACATTCTGTGGGGGCGGAAGCCCCTTCTCCATGTCCACATCCACCAGGAGCTCGAGAGAAGGGTGTCTGACAAGCACGTGTTGTCTAAGTTAGTCAAAAGCAAATACATTGACAAAACCTTTTAAAAATTAACCCACCTGCCAATGTGCCTCCTGCACTGGCAGGCAGATTCTCTCACTGAGCCACCTGGGGCGCCTTCCTGCACTGAGGTCCTCCCTAATGCCCCTCACCGCCGCCAGTAACTGTTCTCATCACTACTGAGATAGAATGCTTGGCTTTGTTCCCCTAGAAACCCCACCTTCTTGGCTTGGTTTAAATGAAGTAACTGGTTCTCAGACTCCCCATGAATGATAAAGTTTTCCAGACAGCCTGTTTCCTTTCTAAAATGCTCCCTTTTTTGAGGTTTTTGTGGCCAAAGAGAGAGACCACTTGGACAGTGACAGGCGTGGGCTCCTGATCGCACTTGGACCTGTGTCCAGGCAGTGTCCACTGGAGATGCTGGAGCCACCGGTGGCCGGGGGCTCTGAAATGCTCAGATTCACCCTCTGCCCACAGAGCTGCTTTGCTGATGGAGAGACTGGAGGAATGCAGGCCATCGGGCTCCTGGCTGCGGGGGCCGGGACCCACAGGCCCCCAGATCCTCCAAACCCAGAGAGGAGAGGAGCCACGGCTCATGGCCACGGAAGCCATTTGCTTAGGACACTGCTCCCGGTCACCTCCGGGGGTTTAGGAATTTGTTTCCACTCCTCTCACCCCCGACAGCCCATGAGAACGACACCATAGCAGCCCATGAGAAGCCGGCTGTATGGTAAAGTCACCTGATTTATTTATTCATGGTGTCCAAACAGGAATAGCACCTGTTAAAAGACATTTATGGACGGTGGGTCAGTTCTCAGAAAGAGCCAACAGATAAAGGATTTCAGAAAACTAAACAGGGTCAGGGAGGGAGACCCGTTTATCTGTGTGGGTTCGGGTCAGCCAAGGAGATGCCCTGCTCTTGCCTAAGCGTTAGCAGTTGACAGAGGAAAACATAAAGGGAACTGCTTGTCTGCTTCTAGGATCCATGGCATCCTGACCCGCGGCCCTGGGGTTTCCTCTCCTGAATTCCTCCTCCTGCTCAGCGCTGCACCAGCCAGGACACGGCATCCCCAGGAGGACAAGCAAACCCGTCTGTGCAATGTCTCCAAACTCAGGTTTCCTAGGGGAAATCACCACCTCAGAATACAAGGTTTCAGACTCTGGGCTGCTTCTTTCTCAGGGCTCAGAAGCCTGATGAATGAGAAAACTGTGGACTGTAAAGCAGGTTTCTCCTCCTGCTGGGACACCTGTGTGCAAGGCCTGCACTCCAGCCCAGTGCTGGCTCCACTGCCCCGGCTCCATGTGGGCGGAAGCCCCTTCCCCGCCACCTCCTTCCTCCTCGCCTATGCGCCTTCCCGCCCCGCATCCCGCAGCGAGCCCTCCTTCACTCCCATTTCTCATTTCTTGCCTCTCCTGGTTGTGCTTTAAGCCACTTGCTGCTCCCCTGGGGAGGCGGGGCTTTCATTCAGCTTCCTGTGTCCCTGAACCCGGCTTCTGAATTATCCCACGAGCGAACCACTCCAGCATCTTTAACAGCCAGGCCCGATCAGTGGTGTATTCGCCCCTCAACTCTCAGTCAGCTCTCAATGCACTCTGACTTGCATGACTTTACATTAAAAAAAAAAAACACAAAGAACCCTACTGCTTTCCTTGGTTTCCATGACAACAGTCTCTTGCTCTGCCTTCTACTCCCCACTGGCTCGCTGGTGTCTCTGGTGTCCCACGGTCCGCCCGCTGATCCAGGGGGTCCCCACAGCGCCATGGCCGTCCCCCCGCGGCCACTTAGCAACCCCCGAGTCCATCCACCTGCGAGACCCTTCTGTCTGCACCTCCCGAGTCTAGACGGCGTCCTTGTATCTGCCGCCCTGCACACGGGCCTGACTTCCGGTGTGGCGAGCGCTGAACATGGACAGCGCCACAGTCACTGACCACTCGCCACACGCCCGGCGGCTCCACGCCTTTCCTGTGTCGTCTCCGTCAGTCATCAGGATCCTAATGAGGCAAACGCTGCGTCAGCTCCGGGTTGCAAATGAGGAAAGGAAGAAGTGCAGTCAGCCCACGCTGCCCACTGACCGCAGGTGGAGCCGGGCTTTGAAGCAGCGCATCCTCTCCTCTCCTGAGAGCAGCCAGGGAGCCCCTAAGGGTCAGTCTCCAGCTTCCACCTGAGCGCCACGGCCGTTTCAGCCCTCCAGCCCTGAGCCCTGCAGGTACCTCTCTCCCCTCTCTTCTTTCACGATTCAATTTTACACACACCTTGATGCTTTCCCCGCTACTGCCTGACGACGAGCCCGTGTTTCCCTGCCAGCGTCCCAGTCTGCCCAGCAATCTCCTCGGGCATCACCACAGTCACTTCTCACCGACTCCTACCTGATGCCCTTACCGCTTGGCCAATGTCAACTGAACAAGTGCCGTGTTCTTGGGAGGCCTGAAGGCCCAGGAGGCTCCAGTGACTGCATTTCAATCTCTGCAACAACCCCATGAGGTAGTAGCATTCCCGTAACTAAGGGATTGTTCTATGACGAGCAGGTGCCCTGATTTCCACCAAGGCCACCCGTGCCGGGCCTCACGGAGCCCGAGTCTGACTCCAAAGTCACAGGCTGGGCGTGGGGGGCGGCGGGGCAGGGACACCGCCTGTGAACAACGCGCAGCCACACACCTGGTCCTGCCTTTCACCAGAGCAACAGGGCCCGGACACCCTGCAGACCACGACGGCGTCCCCAGCAGCGGCTGAAGGGCGGGCCCTCAAGACCAGATCCCTGCTGCCCCTGCCCTTCACTCGTCGCTTCAAGCCCCCAGGTTCCTTTTATTTGGGTCCCCTCACACTGTGAGGCCCGTACGGACTGCGATAGGAAGCACCGCCCCCCAAGCCTGGTCCCCACTCCCACCTGCAGCCCACCCCTCCAGAGGCCCCTTGAGGATGAGACGGGACAACGCAGCTACCATCCATGGGGAAAGCAAAGCCGTGGTGCAGATGAAGGATCAGCCTCCCGCCCTGCCTCAGAGCCTCAAGACTCCAGCACAAGTAAGACCAGCTCCATCAGCTGCAGACATGCTTGGGGGGCTGCAGTCTGGCATCCAGGAAACCAGGCTCCGACCCAGCTCCCGCAGGAACCCACCCCGTGCACCCCATCTTCAGGTGGTCCAAGCTTCAGCAGATGCCTAATTTTACCATCACGTCTTTAAGAATCCCTCACTCCGTTTCATCAAAATTAAATACCTGTTGTGAGGAGGAGCCATCCTCTCTGAAGCTTTCAACTTAACTTTTCTGGAATAGACTTAAAAACAAAAAAAATGCCTTGTGCAGTTTCCCCCATGAATGCGGCTGGTGTGGTGCCGACCACTTTCTCCCCAAAACTGCTCCAATCAATCACCCCCGGCTCCGGCTGGCTCCCTGATACCTCTTCTCACCTGTTCACTCTGAGGACAGCTCAACGCCTCTGCTTCAGTCTCTGCTTCATGCAAAGGCTTGTGGGTTCACTGCTGACCACACATGGTCGCCATCAAATCCATCCATCAGCTTCCCTGAGCCGTGTTCACTCAGGCACCAGAACCATCAAGCTCAGAGCAGCGGCTGCCAGCATGTGGGGCTGAAGCCATAACAGCAGTTCGGACTTGACTACGGGAAGGAGAGGTGGGCTTATTCACCAAAGCAAAGGGGCATCGGCCAGTCACAAGCCGAGGGTCTCGCTCCTTCACTCTGGGCACAGCACCACAGAGCAGGCATCGCAGAAGCTGTAAGAGCTGCACTCAGCTCCTTCCTTGTCTGGGACCATCAGATTAAACACGATTGCTTGTACTGGGTTGGGGAGAAAGTTCATCTGGGTTCCTCCGTAAGATGTTATGGAAAAACCCAAGTGAACTGTTTAGCCAACCCAATATCTGAGACCCTCAAGCTACACCTCACTTCAAAGACCAGCTCTCTGAAGCTAAGACAGTGGTCTCCCAGCCGGTTTTTCCTTCTCATTCATTTCTAAGACAGTGGTCTCCCAGCCGGTTTTTCCTTCTCGTTCATTTCTAAGACAGTGGTCTCCCAGCCGGTTTTTCCTTCTCATTCATTTCTAAGACAGTGGTCTCCCAGCCAGCTTTTCCTTCTCGTTCACTTCTAAGACAGTGGTCTCCCCAGCCCGGCTTTTCCTTCTCGTTCACTTCTAAGACAGTGGTCTCCCAGCCAGCTTTTCCTTCTCGCTCACCCTCTTTCTAAGCAGCTGCCACCACTGTACTGACACTGCAGCCCATCTGAACACGACATGACCTATGACCCCGTTCTTGGAAACTCCTTTCTCCTTGGTTCTCGGAGGCTCTCCTAACTCCTAAATGCGCATCTGCAGTCTGGACTCCACTTCCGACCTACCAAGCCCTGGTCTGCACAACGATCTCCAGCCCACAGGCACAAAACGAAGTGACATCTTTATAGGAAGGGCTCAGATAAATAGAAAATGTAACTTAAACGGGCTTGAACCAGGAGTCAGCAAACGTTTTCTCTGAAGGGCTGGACAGTAAACATTTTACAACATACGGCTCAAGCCTTTTTCACACCTAGTCAGCTCTGCAGTTACGAGGCAAAAGCAGCCAGAGACAGGAGGGACCAGCATGCGTATTGCTGTGCTCCTGTGAAGCCTGAGGAAGAACAGGCTGTGGGCGGCCCACGGGCCACAGCTTGCCAGCGCCTGCCTGCCTTAAACAGTAAAGGGTATTTATCTTATAAAACAACGAAAGCCTGTGGCAGGAAAATCCCAGGGCTGACTGATTTAGCCACTCAAACCACCTACCCTCTGCCATCTGCAGCTGTCCTCGTGGTCACAAAACGGCTGACACGACTCCAGAGATACACACAAGGCAACAACCAGCAGCAGCAGAAACGGCACCCGTGACGCCTTGGCCACGGCAGGTGCTTCAGAGGCACCAAAGGACAAAACCCGCCTCAGCGACACCAGGCCTGGCCTGCACGCGTCCCTCCCTCCTGAGTCACAGCACCTCGCAGAGTCCTTCTCAGAAGACCATCCTGCCCCTGCAAGTTAGCCCTGTTCACATGGGCGCAACCTCAGGGCTTTCCAAAGCACACGTGACAAGCAAACACACCCGCAAGACGCTGCTGGGAAGCACGGGGTTTGAAACTACGAGACTTTCTTCCTGAGCTCCAGGCAGTCCCTCTCCATCAACACTGCTGTTGTCTGTCCAGTTGCTTAGCTGTATCCAGCTCTTTGTGGGCCCTGGACTGCAGCCCACCAGGCTTCCATCTTTCACTATCTCCTGGAGTTTGCTCAAACTCAGTGATGCCATCCGACCACCTCATCCTCTCGTGCCCCGCACCCCAGCCCCCATCAACACTGTTCAGTTTCAGGATCGAGCCATCACGTCACGGAAACCCCACTCTTTTTCTCATCCTGGACGGTACTGTGAATAAGCCTTCAAGTGATTCTGCAGTGAGACACCAGTACCATCCCTGGCACCTTTGACAATGAAAACAAAAGTCCTCAAATAATGGTCTGACAGGGAGCTGACAAATTTCATTCATGTAATGGAAAGCAAAGAGCAATTCTCCTGACACAGCCCGATGGAAGTGCTGGCCTGGGCGGGCAGGACGGCGAAACCACCACCACACTCGGGAAAAAGTGGACACAGCCAGCCCGTGCCACAGGGTGACAGCGGAGAGCGGGCTCGATGGCCACGGCTCTGACTCAAGAAGCAACGTGTCTGGATGCTGGCAGAGGGGGAGGCAGCTCAGAGGAGCCACTTCCCCAAATTAGTCAAGAAAGGGAAGAGGAACCCAGTGGCCCTCGCTGATCATCGAGCCGCAGCCAGCTTTAACTCAAAACCACACGGTTCGCGTGGTTTTCACGAGCTGGGGGAGCCACACTCGTTATTTGGATGTTCATACGCGAAAGGCATTTCACTTGACTCTCACGTAGAAATAGCACAGAAACACGCAGGAAGAATAGACAAATTCAGACATTACGGATCTTCCACAGATGGACTTTCTGAGATTCAGAAGACTTTTCTATCACAAGCTCTTACTCCAAATATTATTTTATAAACCAGTGAATTTCTAGAAGACTATATAATATAGAGAGTCCATATTATATAAGCAAAAAATCACACCTAATGTTGAGAATACCTGCAGTTTCTTCCTATCGAAAAGATGCTGAAGGTGCACAGGGCAAACGGAGAGACAGGCCTGGACCAAACAAGGATGCTCCTCTCAAGGACACTGGAGGGGGGCCAAGGAGGAGGATACACTGGTCTCCCCACAGGAGGTCCCAGCCCTCCTCCACTCCTGCGTTATCATAATGCTGCTGCTGCTGCTAAATCGCTTCAGTTGTGTCCGACTCTGTGCGACCCCATAGACGGCAGCCCATTAGGCTCCTCTGTCCCTGGGATCCTGGGATTCTCCAGGCAAGAGTACTGGAGTGGGGTGCCATTGCCTTCTCCAATGCATGAAAGTAAAAAGTGAAAGTGAACTCGCTCAGTCGTGCCCAACTCTTAGCGACCCCATGGACTGCAGCCTACCAGGCTCCTCTGCCCATGGATTTTCCAGGCAAGAGTACTGGAGTGGGGTGCCATTGCCTTCTCCGTATCATAATGCTACAAGGTGTCAAAGAAAACTGTTCATAAACAGGGGTTTTATGCTCTTAAACTTGAACCAGAGCACTTGATTCTATTAGCTAAAGTGCACTGCAGCTGGAGAAGTGCTCACAGAGGAAGGGAACAGCGTGCTGTGTTTGAAAAACGGGACATCACCTGCCCTTAAGATTGAATTCTTAAACACATTCCACCCCAGAGAAGTGCTCCCGGCCTAATTAGAGCTATCTGTGTAAGGCTCTGCAAGTCTAAATGTGCTTTAAATATTTCTTACTGCATAATATGATTGTGTTTCTCAGCTGGGGGTAGGCTATTCAAGCAAACCGTAATTATTATTGCAGATTACCTGGGAAGAAAACCAGGAGATGTTAAAAGCCTCCCTAACAGTCTGCTGGAGGGGCCTGGGTCGGGGGGTGACCGGGACTCGCAGGCGGCAGCCCTCGGGGGACCATCTTGGGTTGGGTTAGCAATTACGGAATGTAAATGATGCTTCTAAAGATGCCTGGAAGAAATCGGAGGCTTTCTTAATCCTCATTCCACATTCTTCATTTGATCAGTAAATCTATTGTTTCTAGATTATTCAGAAAATAAGACTAAAAGTAATCAAAATTTCAAACCTGTAAATTTCAAATAAATCAAAGATCTCTAAGTGTGAAATCCCAATCGTGTCAGGCACAGCTATTGATTATGGCGCGTGAAATTTGCATCAGGCAGGAATCTGGGCAAAAAACACAAAACAGCTGGGTAACTACAGTGACACACCCTCGCTGCTCTCAGGCAGGCACCACTGTCTCGGCAAGATGAGTGAAGGGAAGCGTCATGATAAATGCCCAGCCGTCGCTCACAGACCCCAGGGTTCCAACAGCACGTCTTTCTCTGCAGCATCACTTCAAACCAACGAGGTCAGAGCACTATGTCACCTGTGTCTGGTGAATTTTAAAACGGTTATAAATAATCCAGCCACCGGTTTAAGACTACAGAATCATGGTATGTAACAGTGTCCTGACAAGAGGCTCCTACAGCTCCTGGATCTCAAGACGATGCGGTCAAGCTGAGACAGGCTGGGCTGAGCCTGTCTGCTCGCTGCCTTGGGGCTTTTGCATCAAGCCCTGAAGTTGACAAGAATCGCTGGCTTTTAGTCTTTTTCCCTAACCCTAACCTGAGATAAGCATGCCTTCGAGGTACGCCTGTGGCTTTCTCACACGTCCGACATGCGTGTTTGCAGCAACCTGCAGTATCTGAGGGCTCGCTCCATGCTCAGTGGTGGAATGCCCTGGTATGAAGAAAACAGAAAACTCGCACTGTGTACATTCTGTCTCACGACCACAAGTAGAATGCCCTGAGCTCAGAAACAGAAGCCAACTTCAGGAACCCAGAACTACAGCGTAACAATGCAGAAAGTGCGAGAGTAAAAAGTGGGAGAGAGAAGGAAAAGGAGTTCCGTAGCCCGCCCTTGTGAGGCTGAAAGACACTCAGCACATCTACCAGCGTTTGCTCCAGCCACGTTCTGACACGTGTGTGCAAACCAGCAGCAGAGCTGAGAGAGAGAAAGGCAGCTCCTTCATGAGGGAGAAAGCTTGACACTTTCTAACGAAGTGCTTCCTTAGAAAAGCCTGTGAACTTGTGACAACCCCCAACCCCGCCCCAGACGGAGTTACACTTGACTTTCTCTCCCCATCTGCTTTGGTTAACCATATCCTTTGGGTTTCGCTTCCCTTCTGAGTAAAAGCAGAAGATGGTCTGTAGGTGGGCTGAGAGCAGAAAAGCCATGTAACAAGTTCTTTTGGATCCTGTGAAGAAATTCATCATGTCAAGTTTTGATGGAGACCATCAGACATTCACCTACTAGTTCAGGACCTAAGAATAGTTCCATTTTGATACAAAATAAACATGTTATCAAAGAGCCAGTAGACATTCCAGCCCTTCCTTCTTTCAGGGTTAATTTTCCTTGAGAGAAGAATTCAGAAATTCTGTGTAGAATTCTGAAGTACCAGGAAAGGCAAGAAGGGAGGGCACAGCGACATCTCTGAATTCCAGGGCTTCAGGCCAAGAGAGACCACGTCTACTTGATCAAAACCTGGTCTCAAATTTCACAGCCTGTCACAACAGCCCGTCAGGAACCCTCCAAACACGTTCTCTTCCCTTTCCGTGTAGCCAGTTCTCACTCCCGGGGAAGTTTAGACCAAGCAGGTCTTTACAGGTTTTGGGGAGAGTCCCTGACACTGGGGCAGTTCACTCATTAGCCAGCACCGGAGACATGGTTACTGGGAGCCTCTGGCTCAGGAAGTACTGGGAACCAGGAGCGGGCAGGCGGACACGTGCCTTGAAGACTCTCCCATCATCTCCCAGGATGATTAAACTAGGCTCATTTGCAAGTAGGGAGGCTTTTAGAACTTATCCCACAGAAACCTGCAAGCCACCCCCATCTTCTCCAACAAGCCTCACCCTTCCTTCACTCCAGTTCTTCCTTCCAAAGGAGAGGGCGCTGCTTCCATAGAAGACGGTAAAATGCAAGCTTGCTGAAGCCCACAGGGGCTGCACTGAGCTGTCTGCACCCCCAGGAAGGGGGCCACACTCCGCTGTGGATGATTTGGGAAGAGAAAGGTGAGCAGTACCTCTGCAGGTCAGCACCGTCCATATTCTAGTGTGAGAATTAACAATGGAAACAACAGCTCAGCGTGCATCCGGGGAACCGAGATGAAAAACTAACCCACATCTCTTTCTGCCGTGGAGAGAGCAACTGTTTTAATGTGGGAATTCATGGGGCTTCCCTGGTGCTTCCGTCGTTAAGAATCCACCTGCAATACAGAAGACAAAGGTTCCATCCCTGGTCCAGGAGGATCCCAGGTGCCATGGAGCAGCGAAGGCCATGGGCCACAAGTCCCGAGCCCGAGTGCCCTAGACTGCGTGCTCCACAAGAGAAGCCGCTGCGCTGAGAAGCAGGGGTGCGGCGACGGAGAGCAGCCCCACTCGCTGCGACTAGAGGAGCCCACACAGCAACCAAGGCTCAGCACAGCAAAAAAATACAAACTTAAAATGGGAATTCAGTAGCGTGCTCAGGTCACTGTTTTTCTAGCAAGTCAAGTTGTTCACCCTCTGCCCAAGAGGCAGCCAGGAGAGCGAGCACTCGTGCCTGGGCAGCAGGAAACAGGTGGCTGTCACCCCATGGCCGTGCTGAAGGCAGGGGGCCCTCCTCACCAGGCCGGGTGCTCTCTGCGAGCCCGCTTGTTAGACTTAAGACCCGAGCTCTGAGCAGTTAGAGACCGCCAAGACTCCACGAGTGAGGATGGCCAGAAGCAATCCTCTCAGGTCAGAAAAGGATGAGCCACAGAGGCAGCCACTGGGCAAAGCAGGACTGGAGCCACCATGAAAACCTCGCACCTGGCCACCAGGCAGGGGTGCCACCAGGCGGGGGACTCCAGGACGGGGCCCAAGTCAGCACACGAGCCAGGCTGCTGTGCGGCACAGGGGCATCTGGGCCTCTATAATTACCTTGACAGGTAATAATACTGTAAATTCCACTGTGGATTTAGCAATTTTTTAAATAGTTTTTTTATTTTCTTTGTTTTAAAAGGAACAAAAGGCCAGAGTTCCAGGATCTCTTCAGGTTCTGTGACAAAGGTGACCCCAAGCGAACAAAGCACAGCAAAGATTCTGGCACCCAAAGCAGCTGCCCTGTGTGGGGGCTGGGGACCCTGCCCAGCAGAAGGAAGGAAGAGGACAGGCAGGCTCCGGGTCCACAGCCGGGGCCAGGGCCCCGCCCTCCATCCCCAGGAAGGACACGGCTTGTTTAACAGTTCTGTCACACTCTCCCTCACCTGTATGGGCTTCACTGGTGGCTCAGATAGTAAAGAATTTGCCTGCAATGCGGGAGACTCAGGTTCAATCCGTAGGTTGGGAAGACCTCCTGGAGGAGGGCATGGCTACCCACTCCAGTATCCTTGCCCGGAGAATCCCATGGACAGAGGAGCCTGGAGGCTACAGTCCATGGGGTTGCAAAGAGTCGGACACGACTGAACGACTACACTTCTCCGCACCTGTAAGAGGAGTGTAATCACAGCACCTGCTCAGAACTGTCTGGTGGACCGAACAGACTGATCTCTGTATGATGCCTCGCACGTGATGGGCACTCAGCAGCCATTGATACTATTAGGGTCAGTCCTGAAAAGCCTCCGTGGCCACTTTGGACAGGGTGATAGACTGTTGTACCTGGCTCTGCACGCCCACCCACAGCGGGGAGCCACACCCTCCAGCCCCCTCCTCCAGCGTCCTGCAGCCCACCCCTGCAGTCTGAACTCCCCACCACTCACTTGCCCCATCTCTCCTGCCCTTGCCCCCTGCCAACCCACCAAGAACACCTGGGGCTACGTGATGCTGTTCTGTCCCACGCTCTGCTCAGCCCTGACCCTCGCCCCTCTCTTCTGGGCCCACTTGCAGCCAGGCCGCACAGTGGCTGCCCATCCTGCAAGCTGGAGGATGCCGCCGCCCAAGAGGCGGTGACCCTGCAGCCTGCATCCTCAGTCACCTGCCCTCATAAGAGCAGTTAACCGGGGTGCAGACTCCGTCAGGACGAGTTCTTGCAAATACTCACAGGTGATTAAGAAAAGGCCACAACCACGGAGGCGTCTCACCACCCGCCCATTCACGTATTCAACATCGAGGGGATGCCCGCTGTGTCCCTGGTCCCAGAGAATCACACACAGTCTGATGGTGCTGGTGGCCCGTCACGTATAGCAGCCTGGCCTACACGGAGACCATCTGCCACTTGGGGCGGGTGGAAGTGGGGCCACAAAGCCGTCTTGCTCCTTTGAAGATAAGCTCATGTTGCAGGAAGTTTAAGAAAACATTTGGTCTTTATGGAAACCAAAGAGTACGCTTCAAGAGTATGCACTCTTAGAAAATTAGGTGGTTTGGTTTAAAAAGCTCTGACAAAGGTATTCCTGAATGAATTGCTTAGGAGTCTCAGGAATACCTTTGGGCCAGAAGTTAATAATTTACAGCTGAGAAAGTATAGGTAACCCGCCACTTTACAGCAAGCTTCTAACCTCTGGTGGATCACAGAGAATTACAAAGGGCGCGCTCTTCAAGTGTGAGCCAACAGAGTCCACCTGGCGCTGATCTGACGCCCAGGTCCTGGAGGAAGAAAACCCGCAGGAGGTGCAGCTCCACCGTGCTGTTTGTAAAGGAAAACGGCACCAAAATTTAAGTGACAGCATCTTTTCTCAGTCATGGTTAAACACAAATATTGCCGAATCTAAAGTCAGCAGAGACTATATGGACTTCACTACAAGATACAGGGGCTTCACAGCTGGCTGAATGGTAAAGAATCCACCTGTCAGTGCAAGGGGATGCAGGAGACTCAGCTCCGATCCCTGGGTGGGGAAGATCCTCTGGAGGAGGGAATGGCCACCCACTCCAGTGTTCTTGCCTAGAAAATCCCACGGACTGAAGAGCCTGGTGGGCTACAGTCCATGGGGTCACAAAGGGTCGTGCGCGACTGAGCGTGCGGGCACTGCTTCACTGAGATATTCTTTTTTGCCACACCATGTGGCATGTGGAATCTTAGTTCCTGGACCAGGGATCAAACTCGAACCCCCTATATTGGCAATGTGGCATCTTAACCACCGGACCACCAGGAAGTCCCTCATGGAGGACATCCTTCAGGTAAAGTGCCCTGTTACCATCACAAACCTATGGTGGTGTTCCAGGGCAGCCTCTCCCACCACCCACTGCGGGCTCACCCCCAAGGTAAATACTGACTCTGCTGAACAGCAAGAAACGCTTAGCGTTACCAAGAAGACAAGCCTGACCCTGAAGAGCCTCTGAAAAGCTAAGACCCCCAGGGAGCCACAGACCATGCTTTGAGGATGACTGGCCCCGGTGGGCGAGGAAACGAAAGGGACTTCAAGACGGTTTCTCACTTTCTATTTTTACAGTGAGGACATGCTGCTGCTGCTGCTGCTGCTGCTGCTAAGTCACTTCAGTCGTGTCTGATTCTGCGCGACCCCATAGACGGCAGCCCACCAGGCTGCCCCCCGTCCCTGGGATTCTCCAGGCAAGAACACTGGAGTGGGTTGCCATTTCCTTCTCCAACGCATGAAAGTGAAAAGGGAAAGGGAAGTTGCTCAGTCATGTCTGACTCTTAGCGACCCCATGGACTGCAGCCCACCAGGCTCCTCCGTCCCCGGGATTCTCCAGGCAAGAACACTGGAGTAGGTTGCCATTTCCTTCTCCAATGCATGAAAGTGAAAAGTGAAAGGGAAGTTGCTCAGTCGTGTCTGACTCTTAGCGACCCCATGGACTGCAGCCTACTAGGCTCCTCCATGGGGTTTTCCAGGCAAGAGTACTGGAGTGGGGTGCCATTGCCTTCTCCGAAGTAAGGACATAATCACCCTTAAATGTCAAAGTGTATCTGAAAGAACAATCTTGCTTGTTTTTAAGGATTTCAGGATTCTCAAATGACCAACAACAATCAAACACAGAAAATGCTAACTCTACACACAGACCAGCATCTCTAAGCCAAAAAGACAGAAAACTCTCAGTCCAGAGGCAAACGCACATCTGAGGAAGTCATTTGCTGCTCAAGTTCAAGAGTTCAGCTACTCAAGAACGTCAATGAATTGGAACGAAGTTTATACAACTGCTCTCAGAAACCAAGAATATCAATGCACCAGCTTTCTGAGAAGGGGGAGACGCTGCGCCCAGGCACTGGGACACTTCGCGGTTTCAGTCACTGCAAACCATCCTGCAAACCAGGCCAGTGGAAAACTTACGAGAGGTTTCAGTGACAAAGTCACAGAGCAGTCACTTCCAAGTCCCCACTGTGGATCACTTACAGGTTGTTAAATGATGCTGGGAGGTCTTTTGGCAAGACTCACAACATACACAGAAAGACAAGCCAGTGTTCTTGCCTGGAGAATCCCATGGACAGAGGCGCCTGGAGGACCACAGCGCACGGGGTCGCGAGAGTCGGACACGACTGAGCGACTAAACGATGAGTCCTCAAACCAAGAAAAGTCACCCTCCAGCAGTAGCAATGTACACGATTCGGTGATTCTTTTTAAAAAAAAATTTCTCTTGATATCTCCTACAAAATTAAGAGACTCCCAAGGCAGAAGTGCATTCACACGTCCACCGTGGGCCTTTGTGGAGGGGCCCAAGGAGACGCAGAGCAGCCCTCACGTCCTGGCAGGCTGGCACGGCATCAGGGAGGACACCCAGCTGGTGCCAGGGCTCACATGAAGGGATGCAGGACACAAATGAGCCAACACAGGAGACGGTGGACTGACCGACCGGTAGGACGTGCTGACTGGCTCTGATTTCCATCTGGAACTCTCATTTCCTCTATTTAGGGCTAGGGTTATTCTGCTCAGTGTTCTGTAAAAACCTAAGCAGGAAAAGAATTTGAAAAATTATAGATACATGTTTAACTGAATCACTTGGCTATAAACCTGAAACTAGCATTATTATTCAACTATGAAAGTGAAAGTGACTCAGCTGTGTCCGACTCTCTGCGACCCCATGGACTATACAATCCATGGGATTCTCCAGGCCAGAATACTGGAGTAGGCAGCCTTTCCCTTCTCCAGGGGATCTTCCCAATCCAGGTCTCCCGCATTGCAGGCGGATTCTTTACCAGCTGAGCCACAAGGGAAGCCCTATTCAATTATACTCCAATACAAAACTTAAAAAATAGAAAGAACACTAGAACAAACATCTAAATATGAACCTATTCTCAAATATTTAACTTTGTGAGATGTAAATAATTTCTGAGAGAGAGACAGGATATACCATCTAGGGCTACTGGATACACTTAAGCAGGCATGAAACATTTCCAAAGTTTTTCCTTCCCCAGAAAGAGGACTAATCCTTATTAAAAATGCTCGTTCATCAACAGAACTCTGTACACAGGATGTCAACATGAAGGTGTTACCTGCCTGAATGTAGCATTCCCACATGGTACCCTGAGACCCAGAGTAGGATTTCTGACCACTGAAGGGGAGCCGCTGTAACTCCCTCTCCCCCATATTTCATGAGTGTTCCATGTTTCACAAACAGACCTCAAAAATGCTACCAAATTTCCTCCAGCCATCACTTTAGTAGTAAGTCAAAAACTTGCCAAAAATTAAGGTTTTCTGCTGAATACTATCTCAAAAGTGCTAGACTTCCCCCACGTCAAACCAACTAACAAGAAGCAAACGAACTGCTTTGTATCTGACATTTTCTCAACCCTGATCACAGTGAGGGTAAAATGAGTATTCGCGCTAAACGTGGATGCAAGAGTCTAAAACCTTTTTCTTTTTTTTTAAGAAACCAGATAAACCAAGACACGCATAATCAGATAACAAGTTACAGGTGAAAACATTCTCGTTTGGTTGGGTCCATTCCAACACACACCTGGTGCTGTAACACCCAAGCTGCACTTTAAATCATTGATTCAAACAATTAGCTGGCAGAGAATAAGTATTTTCTCATTTTCACAAGCTACTTTTCAATGTGTAACTTATAATGTTAAAACGTTTGATAACCTTCAGTCTAAAATGCTGCCCTAAAATGCAGTGCTTTCAATAAATTATACCATTACCAAGGTACTAATTAACAATCACTGGAAGGCAGTCAACACAACCTCATAGCTAGAAGGTCTTTGAAACACTGAACAATAAAGGTTAAATTTTTTCCTTCTCAATATTTTTCTTTTTGCATAATTTCAATTTTATCTGCAAATAATGTATTATCAACCTATAGTTGCCTTTGACAGTCTATTTTGATTAGACCATGTTTTCCAGTAAATCTTCCTTATTCTGTATATCATCCATCTACCCAAAAGAGGTACAGAAAGTGAATTAATGTCAATGCCAATTTTCATAATGCATAATTGAGAGTAACCTTCTTCGTGTTATGGGTGGTTCTAACAGCAAATTAGATAAATGCTTAAACCCTCGTCCAGCCCATTTCAAAATGAATTTCAGTTTTTAATGATTTTGAGCTGCTTACACATTACCAATTCCCAAGAAACACACTCAAATGTACATCCGTGTTCAAGACAGTCTTCAAAGGCTGCTTGTGATGTTCAAGAAGGAACACCGCAATCACTGGCCTGTTGACAGTGAAATTCTGTTAATGCATGGTAAACTGCAACAGTTCCGATAATGTGCTCACTTAACTGCAACGAAGGACCTTTTTCTTTTTTTAACAAGAAATGCAAAATATTCTCAGTATCGGAATCACAGCACCTTAAATGCATGCATGGAAACTGTACTGATTTCCAGTCTGACCATGCCTGGGACACGTCTGGGTTCAAATGAATAGGTGAGGGGCGGGGTACAAATGAAGAGAGATGACCTAAGATCGAGAGTCATATCAATACATTTAACTCAAACCTCAACAGGACGCCTGCTGGACAAGCACAAGATGAGTGTCACTGGATCCACACAGCAGTGTAAATATTAACAACCAGGCTTTCATTTTCAAAGCCAGGAAGACGGTCCAGAGGTCACCTGGGAAAGGCTTTTAGTCTTGAAATTAGATTTCCTGGAAATGAAGTGTCTTCTACAGATGAAGCTGCCAAGAATTCAGTCAGAAGCACACGCGAGACAAACACTCGAGGAGCTCAGCCCCCCTCACCCAGCAGGCTGAGAATCGCGTGAGAGTGAAGGCAGAGGGTCTTTATTTGGATCCCTTTGGCATCAGGCTCGGGGCTTCCCTGGTGGCTCAGGCAGTAAAGAATCTGCCCGCAATGCAGGAGACTCAGGTTCAATCCCTGGGTTGGGAAAATCCCATGGAGAAGGGAATGGCAACCCACTCTTGTATTCTTGCCTGGAGAATTCCATGGACAGACGAGCCTGGTGGGCTACAGCCCATGGGGTCACAAAGAGTCGGACACGACTGAGTGACTAACACTTTCACCAATGACCAAAATCCAAAGGGTCGAACCTGTTTTTCACACTTGACGTTTTAACTGCCAGATTCACATCCAACTTCAGTACAACAGATTCAGATCCACCAACATCTTTTCTAGGACACTGAAAACCCCAGAAAAGCTCTACAAAGCTCCACAAGGCTGCCTGGACATTGTCCTCAGCCCCGCCAGAGACTCCTGGCAGGATGGAGAGAGTGGTAATTAGCCACCTGGAAGCCAGTTTCATTTGGGATTCCAGCCACAGCCTGAGGGGACCCAGACAAGTCTTTTGTTCAGGAGTGCTATCCCCATTGTACAGATGTTGACATTTTTACAAAGTATCTGAAAGTAACTGACGCAAGGTTTTCTGAGCTAGTCATTCTAGTTAAGAGATTATACCCCATAAAAAAATCATTTTTAATTCAATGCTGCTTTTCTTTCTTAATGGGAGATCTGTGTCAGAATGAGCAAAAAAAAAAAAAAACCAATGGACTGAAACGTAGAGGCAAGCCTTTGTTATCCTGGCTTTCTCAGGTATCTGTGGCGAGGTTTTGGGGGGTTGTTTGGCAATTGGCAATCACTAATGGGTTTCTGCCAGCTCTCATCACCCAACCCACTAACTCAGTGTATGACAGCGTAAACTGGGGCAGGCTTTCAAATCTGACAGCTGGCTGGAGAGAAGGGAAGGAAGCCACTACCCCCCCCCCCCCCCCCCGGGTTAAGAGGTGAGAATAATGCATGCCAGTCTTCCTGCGTACAAACCACAATTGTCTGCAGGAAGCCCTAAACCCTGTACGAGGCACACGGCCTCAGAAGCCCTGGCAGGGCCCAGCAATGCAGAGACTCTCAGCAGGATGCTAGACTTTGCTACAACAAAAGTTGCCAACGAACAGCCATCTGCCAGGAGCTGTCAACTTCCTCCCATTCGGGCTGTAGGACCTACTGGGGGTACTAATTTTACCTGCAAAGGAGCAGAGGTTCAATTACTGGATTACAAATACTGAGAGAAACAGGCTCCGCCTACTAGGAACTTCTAAATTTACATCTTAAAGTCAACTACATCGTTAAATGTCTGCTCGAACTGTGGAATGCAAATAGCAATTACAGAGGTTGTTTTTTTCCCGTTATTACTAAATATGTGGAGGCAGAATGTGAATGCTGGAGGATCTCGTGAAGACACTGAAATACAGGCAGATGTTTCCCTGTGAAAGGACAACCAGACCTGATCCAGAGAGAAGCGCGAAGAGACGGGTGGCCCGGGGCTGACACCTACGGACGACAGCGCCCATACTCGGCGCTGTCCACTCGGGAGAGCCGGGAGTGAGCAGCCAGACCGGGCCCTTCAGTGAGGGCGCCTCGGGGGCTGGGGGCTGCCGCGCGGAGCACGGCACTCCTCACCTCACAGCTGCCTCCCACAAATCCCTGAAGACTGTGCGTCGATACCTTTTGGCAAAGTAGCCAAAGACCATCACAGGGACGATCGCGCTTCTCCTTCTCCCCTGCGGCCTGATGGGAGAGAAGCGGACAGACTGAAATTCCAGGAGGAGGGGTCTCCACTGCCTGACGCAGGCCTGCCGGCTTGCTGACACAGGGGCAGTGACAGAGGGCAGGGCTCAGTTCTCCAGCGTCAGCGCTGCAAGGGCCAAGCTGCAGCTGACCTCCAGCAGCCTGGGGACGGTGACTTTCCCAAAATAAGTAAAAGATGAACGAGGACTTGAAGACACAAACAGAGCAAGACGAATACACAATCGCCCTTGGCACGGCCAGGAGTGGAGGGCCGCAACACATCATCAGAGGCAGCTCTTCGGGATTTCAGTCTTGGCTGGAGGAGTCGAGGAGAGGAAGCAGCTACCTTGGAAGGGTTGTTTGAAGCTGGTGTTGTACAGGCCAGAGAGTTTCTGCAGAGGCTTTCCTAGCAGAACAAAGCGGAAGCTCCCGATACAGAGTTCCTGGGCATCTCATTGCAAAGTCCGACGCCGGACACTGTAGCTAAGTCAGTTAACACCCGTCCCTCTCCTTCCAGCAGGCAAGCACATGGAAGGAATGGAAGGACAGAGGCTAAGGGTCTGAGTTCAGGGGGAACAGCAAGTGGGGGGCGTGCCTGCAGCCCTGCTTCTTAAAATGCAGCACGCACAGCCAGCTGACTTTACACGAGTCCTCCAGCACAGCGCACGCAGCCACCCCGGGAAGACCACAGAAGCCCTCAATCACACAGCACAAGTGAAGGGCTCTTCTCTGGAACACACCCCCTTCCCTGCCAAGGAACCAAAATCCAACAGCCTGCACAAAGAACACCACGAGGGAGTCTCCTGGGTCCACTGCAGATCAGTGCTCATTCAGACTCACACAGCTCCGTTGCTCCCTGCATTCCATTTCAACCTGCGATTTCTTTTAATAACATCATTGTGGAGAACTAGCATTATGCTGCAAAGTTCTATTATTTGCGCGGTTCACAAATGGATTTACGGCTGCCGCTGAGTTCTCTGAAAGACGTATTGTGTGCACTCTCTCGCTGAGAGCGTTCATAAAGGCACCCCTACACCTGCACTCGCCTTCCTTCAGAGCGCCGGGTATTTATACCTGGAAAACTGTTCACTTACATTGCTTTAATGGTTTCTGAGTAAAACACAGCTCAGTGATTCATTTTTCCATTGGATTGGCCGAGGACATGAATTACAACTCACAGGATAAACGCATAAATAAACGGTGCTAGTATCTTGGTTGGGAGCGATAATGCAGCACGGAATCTGCGATTTCTGCTCGTCCGTCACGGACTCGCTACTACGGTGAGCATCCCACGGGCAGGTTTGCAGGTGTGTAGGATAATAAATCCTTTATTATTATAAATAAATAATAACTAATAAAGCACCTCTTTCTCCTCCTCCCCAGGTCAGGGTCGGGAATAATGCCTCTGCAGGCTCACCTAGAGTGCAGAAGTGCTTCAGAGGGGTTAGTCTCAGTGTTTAGAATGTGGCGTGTTAAACCAGGTCACAGCGGCTCAGGTATTCCCAGAATAAGATTTCTCAGCAAGTGTCATTCACAAGCATCACGTGTGTCCGCCTCTCTGCAACCCCATGGACTGTAGCCCGCCAGGCTCCCCTGTCCGTGGGATTCTCCAGGCAGGAATGCTGGAGTGGGCTGCTATTTCCTCCTCCAGGGGACCTCTCTTGCATCCCCTACACTGGCGGGCAGGCTCTTTACCACTAGCTGGGAAGCACTCAACCACCATGACGAGACGTCAGAAAGCCCCGGTGGGTCCTGACACGAAGCTGCTGAAGCCACTGCCGCACTCTACCGGGCACCCGAAGCTGGCGACACTGTCCACCAGCCACACTCCAACATGAGCAAGCGTTTAAAAGCACAACAGCACCATGGACTTGACCACAGATCGAATCCTGTGAAGTCTGTCGATCCATAAATACCACTGTGCGTGCTGGGAGAAATCAAGACCACCGCTCCTGCAGAGGACGTGACAGGGCGGGCGGGCGGTGGGTTTCAGGTCGATACAGGGGCCAGTGACATTACTGATGATGAAAAGAAAGTTGTACGCAAAACTCATCACAAAAATGATCCTTCAAGTGTCTTCCTTCAGCACCAAGCCCATCAAATGTAGGAACTCTCCTCTAACTGATTTTCAACATTTTCCCTGAATGACTTTCTCATGTATTAAATGTTTCATCTTTAATTTCTCTCTTCAAAAAAAAAAAAAAAAACTGATTCCACAAAGATTGCAGCCCACCCTGTCTGGGGTCTCCTATACCCCAGCTCTATTAATCATTCCTTCTTTGTCTCGTCTTTGACTTCTCCCTCAAAACCAGGAGACCCTCGGGGCTGTGGTCAAGACCGAGATGTATGCAGGCTATAAGATGGGGCTCCCCCATTGCCTTTGCCACCTGGAGCCACTTAATCCAGTGCTTTGGTCTCCTCATCTGTAAACTGGGCTGCGGTGGGGACCAGTGGGCTCACTTGCGGACAGCTGTGGAATGCGGCGGACGTGGAGCCCCCACCACGTGAGCCAACCTAAGGGTCGCTGACCTCGTCCCTTCCACTAAAACACACTCGAGTCCTTTCCTCTTTTCAGAAAAGTGCCTCCCGACCTCTTTTCCCACTTTTCCGCTTCTCTTTCCTCTTGAGCTTCTTTAAAGAATACTTCACATTCAAGGTCTCCACCGCCTCCCTAAACATCAACTGAAGTGAGCGTCTCACAGCCACCGGCCACAGAGACGGAATCCCACTGACGAGACGCACCTGCATCTGCAGGAGCTGACCACTCCTTCTGGGAGGGCAGCCCTACTTTCTTTGCCCCGTGACCCCACCATCCCTCTTGGCCCACCCCTAACCAAGGGTTCCTTCTCTAGCTCCCTCAGAGGGTGTGGCCTACTGCTCCACCTTGTAACCTGACTTGAGGCCCCTCGTCCACTTTGACAGTTTTTACCACCGTCGGCATCTGAAAGGGTCCCTGGAGCACGTCAGCCTCTAGATGTGTCCGGAGACCAAGGCCTGGGCGTGGCCTGCAGGGGCCCTTCCTCCTCACCAGCTACAAGCAGACGGCGAACGGCTGCTGCTGTGCGCAGTGCTACGTAAGCCCCCTCGTCTCTCATCGTCCTACAACCACGGCCCTAGTTAGCCCTCCTCTCATCTGAACTGTCACAGATCTCATTGCTGGCAGAGCGGGGCTCACACACCAGGAAGCTTCCCTGGCTCCCATCTCTGACCAGGTCAAACCCCAGCTGTGGACACACACCAGGCCAGCTCTGCAGTCTCCCCCGCCTTCCACCGACACCCAGTGCCCGGGGGAGCTGCCCTCCACTCACGTGGGCCCGACCACATGGACTCCACGCACATCCCCAACCAGCAAGGGAACCACTGACTCTCCAAACGTCAACTCCCATCTCATCTGCAAGGAGCCCTCCTACTCCCCCCTTCCCCTCCTCACCTGGGCTCCTGCTACAGCCTGTACCCGCCCCAATCACCACCCCCCCACAACCTGCCTGCCTCTCATTGCCCTCTTGAGGGTCTGGGTCCTGGTCATCTTTGTCTTCTCAGCTGGTACTCAGCAGGATTCAACGTTTATGGGACTGAATAACTCCATTTAAACACTGACAGGGTATCAAAGCCTGGAATATTCTTCTGCAGTCAGTACTCAAGAGACAAAGATGTTTTAAACATTCTCCTTCTGAGTAGTGAAATGGGGCAAATGTGGATAACTCTCAAATGGTACTTGATTTGTTTACACCTGTGAGGCAAAGTCTGATGTAATAGATCAGATTGACCTCACGGCCATCAGGATGGTTATCAAGGAAACCATGGCCCACAGTGTTAGGACAGAGAATCTGCAACCCGTGTGCCCCGCTGGTGGGGCTGCAGGATGCGCAACTGCTGTGGGAAGCAGTACGAGTTTCCTCCGACAGAAGACAGAACTGCCCCTCATCCAGCAGCTCCTCTTCTGGATATATGTGCAAAAGAACTGAAAGCAGAGTCTCAAAGAAGCATCCGCACAGTTTGCACATTTATGTTCAGAGTAACACCATTCACGACAGCCAGGATGTGAAAGTCACCCAGCTGTTCCATCCACGGACGACGGATTAACAAAATGTGGTACATACACACACAGGAACAGTATTTAACTACAGTCCACAGGGTCGCAGAGAGTCGAACACGAATAAGTGACTGATTTTGACTTAAAGTTTGATGTATCTAACATGGATACACCTCGAGGACATTCTCCTAAATGAAACACATGAGTCAGAAAGAAATATTGACTCCACTTTTGAGTATCTACAGCAAACAGACCCACAGAAACCATGTGGAATCAGAGCTACATGGGGCTGGGGGCATTACTCAATGGGTATAGAGTTTCCTTTTCCCAAGACAGAAAAGTTGTGAAGATCTGCTGGACTCAGTATTAATGAACTGTAGAGCTGAGCGCTCAGTTGCTTCAGTCATGTCTGACTCTGCAATGCCATGGACTGTACCCACCAGGCTCCTCTGTCCACGGCGTTTCCCAAGCAAGACTACTGGAGTGGGTTGCCATTTCCTTCTCCAGGGGATCTTCCCACCCAGGGATTGAACCCATGTCTCTTACGTCTCCTGCACTGGCAGCCAAGTTCTTTACCACTGCACCACCAGGGAAGCCCCACTGAACTCTACACTTAATATTAAATATATAATATAAAATTTACCATCTTAACCACCTTTATGTTATCATTAAAAAAGGAACTACTGGACACTCACTCCTTGGAAGGAAAGTTATGACCAACCTAGACAGCACATTAAAAAGCAGAGACATTACTTTGTCAACAAAGGTTCGTCTAGTCAAGGCTGGCTATGGTTTTTCCAGTGGTCATGTATGGATGTGAGAGTTTGACTATAAAGAAAGCTGAGCACTGAAGAATTAATGCTTTTGAACTGTGGTGTTGGAGAAAACTCTTGAGAGTTCCTTGGACTGCAAGGATATCCAACCAGTCCATCCTAAAGGAGATCAGTCCTGGGTATTCATTGGAAGGCCTGATGCTAAAGCTGAAACTCCAATTCTATGGCCACCTGATACAAAGAACTGACTCATTGGAAAAGACCCTGATGCTGGGAAAGATTGAGGGCAGGACGAGAAGGGGATGACAGAGGACGAGATGGTTGGATGGCATCAATGACTCGATGGACATGGGTCTGGGTAAACTCCGGGAGTTGGTGATGGACAGGGAGGCCTGGTGTGCTGCGGTTCATGGGGTCACAAAGAGTCAGACACAACTGAGCGACTGAACTGAACTGAACTCATTGAAAATTTGATAAACTTTAAAGCAAACACCCCAAATCTCATTTACTGCTTTAAAGAAATGATGAGGGTTTTTTAGGATTTGTGATAAAACTATCATTTTCTTTAAAAAGCCATAAGAAAATTCCACTTGATCGTATGAACACAGTGTCCAACCAGCAGGTCATGCTCATGGCATTGCTCCTTGATGCTTTCCACAGCCAAACGGCCTGGGTGTTTCACCTCTAAATTGGATCTGAATCTACATGAGAAAATGCAGAACCAGAACACACAAAAATTGAGCAGACAAAATTAAGTCTTTGGAAAAAGCACAAGTTTGATTTGTAAAGCAGACATAATGGCTGCCTGCTTCCTGCACTGAAATCTCTGGATGCTTTTAACAGCAGCAAGACACAAGCTTGTTTTAAACGAGTGCATGAGATTATGCTGTGATTTTACAGGTTAAAGGAACATTCGAGCAGCATAACGCCAGCCACCTCCACATCACCCCCCCGCCTTTCCTGTTCTGTAACTACAGACGCCTGTGGTTCTTCCTTTCCGGTTGCCCCCAGACACTGACATGCATCTCCCCAAACGGTGGAAGGCTCCCCGTGTTGCTTGAAGCAACGCGGTCTCGTCCGAGCTCCTGCGGTTCCTCGGGCGTTGCCCTGCCCCGCCTGGCGTCTCTCCACACTGCAGTGCCTTCCTTGTGCAAACCCTGTCATCCACTTCTCATTTTATCTGCCCAAACAGCCCACATCAACTCTGTTTCCCCAAGGACATCTCAAAGACAACCTGAGTCCCTGTTCAGGGAAGAGACCTGACGGGGTCACCAGACTGCCGTGAGCCCGCCCGCCGTGGGTGAGACCACCACAGGCGGCAGTCAGTTGTCCGAGCCGCCGTCTCCACGGCTCCGAGAGTCACCCTGGCGTCATCTCTGCTTCGCTCACCTCCCAGCTTAAGGATGCCGGGCCTGCACTTTGGAGTCAATGCACTCCCATTCCTAGATGCCCACTCACAGCTGGGTGAGTCCAGCAAAACCATCCGAACACTGTGAGCTTCAGTTGTATCACCGATAAGCTGAAGCAAACAGTACTCGTGTGCTGTCATAAGGGTTAATCACAGAAAGAAGGTCCTGGGCTTCACGGCCGGGTACAGAGTCACTGGAAAAGGTGCTCTAGGGACCAGGTGCTCCGGGGGAGGGAAGGTACGTGCCTCTGGGGTCTAGACAACATCACTGTGTTTTCCTGAGCTCCTGTGTTGTGCAGAGAGCATGGAGAAGGTTGCAGAACT